>NC_141361.1:11823291-12260791 GCF_057382095.1 Aulonocara sp. 'chitande type north' Nkhata Bay
TTGTGTAACGATAAAGAGTTCAGCGTGAAAAGTGGGAAGAGTTGGACCGGCACAAGAACCGTGCTGCTTTGTTGTGTTGATTAGGTGAGTGAGCAGCAATGCTTTGGAGAAGGACCCAGAGCCGCAGTGCAGTGAGAGAAAAGTGAAAAGCCTTCTGCTACTTTTAATTTTCTCTCTGCCTCGTCCTTTTTTTTAACTTCTGTGTTTGGTGACTTTCACCCTCAGTTCAGCAGAACTTTGATAACAGGCTGTTGAATACTGCTACAGCCTGAGTAAACGGACAAAACACAAGGAATATAAAGTTAGAGAAGACTGTCGTCAGTTTTTTTTGATACATACAAGAGTAAAATGTTTCTAGGAAGCACTGAAAATATGATAATATAGTTGTTTTGTTTAATTTTATTTATTTTTGTCCTGTAGGAAGATGTGGTAAAGAGTTCTTAATTAGCTTTTGTTTCGTTTTTTTTTTTTTTCCAATTTGAAATGCACTGAGCTCTGAGCTCTCAGGATCAACCTACATTCCCTATCTTTTCAGTTTTATTCTAAGCTAAGCAAACCGTCTTCTGGCTACAAGTATGTATAATAGAAGCCTGAAAGTGATATTGATTCTCTTAAATTTCCCAAAGGTTTTTATCGACTACTCTTTTATTTCTTCAAGCTGCTCTTTGAACCAACGTCATGCCTAAAATCTTCCTTTGTTGATTAGGATTCAAACAAAAATTTGCATTGTAAAAGTTTTCTCTTACTTATTAAAGACTACAGCGTCTGTTTACATCTTCATCTAACACGTATGCTGCTGCTGGCATAACACTGTGATTTTCAGCATTGCAAAATGACACCGATCAGTCCCAGTGAGCCGTTTAATTGTTGGCTCGTCCGCACGTGTCGATCATTCGTAGTGTGAGAGTGAGCGTTTGTTTCAGCCAACGCCTTTTCATTCGTTTTTCTGTTCTGTTTTGACATTGATTTATTATTTTGTGGTTTGGTGACCTGCTTGGCTGCACTCACGTTTGTATGTTACTGAACTGACAGAAAGTTTGGAAGAAGATCTTTTAATTGTCTGAAAACTTTCTATTTACAAATGTTGTGCTCTAAAATTAAAGCAGTCTTTCACAGAAATTACAAAACAGTAGGATGGTTTTGTAATAAGTGTTTTGCCTTCATGTTAATAACGTTAAAGCCAAATTAAACAGAAATGCTATCAAAAATGTAACAGCAAACTGCCACTGCAGAGACTTTTACTATTCTCTGGTATTTTCTCTTTTTCTGTGTTTTTTATTTATCGTCTCTTTTCAATATTTGTGTCTCATCTTCGACCAGCTGGAGGAGGAGGAGCAAGGTAAGGTGCGAGGTGAAGCGCAGGGAGGCGAAGGGGAGCCAGCTGCAGACACCGAGTGGGCCCTGAAGCTGGAGCGCGAGGAGCATCGTCGTCTGCTTGCCGAGAGCCACAACACGTCGCTGGATCTGCGCTGGAAGCTGCAGCACGGAGAGAAGAGGTGGAACCGGGAGAGGGTCGATCTCCTGGAGCACTTCGACAGGGAGCGGCAGGAGTGGGACAGCAGTATGCGGGAGCTCCACCGGAAGATGGAGAGGGTGAGAGAAGGGCAGGAGTAAAAACAGACAGAATAGTAGTGGTAATAATGGCAAAGAAGGAAAGATTTGGCAAGATTTGACTCAATCTGAGGTCTTTGCTGTAATGTAATCATTGGAATCATCTGTTTACAAGGTTTGAAATTAACTTTAAACTGGACTACAATTTCCCAAAATAAATGTGAAGATTTACAGCTCCATGACAACTTCAGCAGCTCCTCCTGCTGAACGTTATCAAGAAACAACAGTAGAAGTTGCAGGTTTCATTCTGGGATCGAACTTTCCTGATAACTGATCAGCAGTTCAGTTTATTGACCAGTAAGTAAGTTAAAAGAAAACTCAGACATTTCAATTCTTAACTCTTACAAATAGCCAAAACATTTTTCACAGTTAATGCCATTTTATAGACGTGTTTTCTCTTGTTCACAGGCAAAAAAACAAAATATTCCTTTTATACATTGATATAAAACAGAGAAAAGCTTTAAATCTTCATATTTGAGAGACGGTCTTGTATCATTTTTTTTGTAGCACGTCGTCACGTTACTGCTTTCTGTGCTTTGACATAGAAAACATGAAGCAATTTTGTTTTTTTATAATTTTGCCATATTTTTATATTATGATCATTGCATTCATCCGAGTCCTGGCATTTCTGCTAGACAGAAGTTCTTAAAGTTTATCTGAGTTGCCTAATATCCCTCTTTTGTGAGGGAGACTAGGCAAAGATGGCAGCGTATAATCTTTATTTAATCTCTGTGAGCTCTGAATGTCTTTTGCATGAGTCTTAGACCTGAGACATCGGAGATAAAGAGGGAAAAACTAAAGCTATTTAAAACTTTTTAGAAATAAAGTTTTAAGGGGAGACAATCAACAAAATTATAGCTAATAGATTTTTTTATGCATTTCTTTTGCTGCATCAGTGTTTTAATAAAGGAATGAGAGAAAGAAACCCAGACAAAGGACTCAGGGCAATTATAGTAGATGCAATAATTGAGCATAACTGAATAATTTATGTCCTTTGTGCGATTTAATTAGACGAGCTGTAGCATTGCACTTTTTGCGTTTTGATGTTCAGGGCAGGAAGTAGAACTACACACTGATTAATATGATGTGTGTGTGAGCGTATTATCATTCAGACCAGGGGACAGGAATACACCTCTCTGAATATAGTTTACGCTTTCCAGCTCAGAGAGGGGGAAAAAACTGCTGATGCACCTCTGAATGGAGATGCAGAGCAGGAGGTGGAAATGCATTATTCAGCAATGTTGCAGGAAACTATAAAGCACAGGTCATCCACTGAACTGCTCAGACTGGCAGGCTGAAAGTGAATGAGTAATGTGGCTGTTCTTCCTTAAACTTCAAGCCAGGAACAAGGTGCTTAACCTCAAGTGCTGCAGGTGGATTACTGTGCGAGTGACATTGGAGTAACAGAGCACAAGAATATAGCGCGTGTGTGGTAAAAGCCTCCTCTGCTTAACAGAAATGGATAATAAATTAAAAAAAAGAGAGAGGTGGAGATATGTTCTGGAAAGAAGAGGAGTGATCAGAGAATACATGGTTGTGAATGAGAAGAACAGATGGAGATGTACATGTGCAAGGAGCAGAGGTAGTGAAGGCGGTAAGGAGCGTTGGTGTGACAGAGGGATGCTAGGGACAGGGTGAGAGGGAAGTGACCCCTAAAAGGAGCAGAAGAAGCTAAATTAAAGGATAGATACACTTTAATGGGAATTCCCATTTTGGAGCCTCGATTTAGGCATCATAGCATCACCAGGTTGGCTTATTTCTGTTTTTTATTTATTTTTTGTTTTGTTTTGTTTTTTGAGCTAGATTTAATGAGAGAGTTGAGTGCTGTGTACTATCAACTAATAATGACAGACAAGCTGCATCCATGTACAGATGTAGCCTTTCGGATGAAACCCTCCCTTGTATCCAGGCACGGGTCCAGCACTCCGAGTGCACTAACATGTGATCGGACAACTTTCTGCACTAAAGTTGTGCATTTTAAAATGGGAGCTTTTTTTGCACACTTCCCTTGACTGCAGGACCACATGAGAGGTTTTGCATGCTTTATAGTGCTAAACCTGTGAAGTAGCCAGTAGGGTGAATGGATGAGCTTGGTTAAAACCATGCAGTGGCAATGTTTCATGTCTCAGAGAGGTGTGTCTAAAGATCACTCTTCAAAATAAATTTTAAGGGAACTTGATGTCAAATAAAAATCTGTTTGCTGCTCATGAAAAGAAAAAAACTTGTATATTATCTGATATAAAGCTGTAGAGCTTTTAAAATTCTTTTTTTTCTTTTTTTTTTTTTTTTCTTTTTTTTTTTTTGGCCTATCCCGTTTGGCTCTTTTGCCATCAGAATTGTTGTCTACAGGCAAAGAAAGATGCCCAACGGATTTACTTTACCAAACTGACCATCCCAGCCTTGCCGTAATGGTCCATTTGATTCACCTTTTATTGTTTATTTTATTTTCACTTACTGAATACGGGACAGACTTGACTGGGGGAAAGAAGGGGAGAAAGAAAGAGGGAAAGAGAAACAGCTGAGAAGAGGGACGGGGGAGAAGGGCAAAAGACAAAAACCAACAGAACGGGCAAAGAAAAAAAAATGCATATATCAATCACCTGGATCACCTGCTGAGAAAGAAAAAAGAAAGCAAGCAGAAGAGAACAAGAGTAATAGAATAAACAACATCACAATGATATATGGGAATATGACAGTAAATACTAAATGTTAAACATTATTGTGCAGCACATAAGATCAACAGAACACAGTGTGCTTTGAGGTAGGAGCCAAAAAGGGTGTAGTTTGTGGGTGTGATCACCCGTGTGTACACCTGTGAGCATGGACGCGCTTGTTTTTTGTTTTTTTAAAAGGTTCCTTCATGTAATAATCTGCTAGAGGGTGTGGGGGGGCCACAGCCCCGTCCTCCAGGGCGTGAAGCAGGTGTGGAGGAGATCAAAACTCCAGACATCCAGAGGCCCCCAGAACACAAGAGACCAAGGAAGACCAACAGAGGGGCAGCTGCGCCACTGTCCCGGAAAGAGCTGAGGAGAGTCCCAGATGAGGGCTCACTCAGCAGCCGCGGAGCAGAAGCCAGGGGGAGTTGCAGTGACGCGCCCGTGAGCTCCGCCGGCAGCCAGCTGCGCCTGAGTGACCGAGCCCCAGGCCGAGAGGCCGGGGGCACCCCACCTCTGAAGTGGCCCGAGCGAGCCCCAGGCTCCAGGCCCCGATAAGCGGCCGCCAAGGAGTGAGCCGGTGTGTACCTGGACGCCCATCCCCGGACACAAAGAACCACCAACGCACCGATGTCTGAGGGGGTCCGCCACTGGCAGGGGAAGTGGTGGTAGGGGGAGATAGGCCTCCAAACCTTGGAGGGCCTGAGATGTCCCCAGAGAGGTGGCGTCTGACACCCAACCTGACATATAGACACAGACATACAGGCACACACAGATACAAACATCCATTCCCACCCTCATGCTCTCATATGCACTTACTCCACACTCAACCAACGTGGAGACAGACATAAAGAGACGTTGTACACACGATCACACTCCCCAAGCGTACTCTACAAACCGGGTCTAGGTGCCCTCGCCCCTGGAGGGGGGAACTGCACCCAGACCCAGGTGGTGTTTCCCTTTTCCCTGCGGTGGGGGGAGGCAGACCGCCCCGACTCCGCAGCAGCAGGAAGGCTCCACACTCCAGACCGCAGTCGGACGGCCAACTCCTCCTCCTAGCCCCCCTGCTCCAGCAGGTCGCAGAGAACGGGGGTGAGAGAAGACTCCAAACCTCCCTCCACCCGCTCATTGTAATGTTGATGCATGTGTGTTCTAAGGTGCATTTAAAACCCAGGAGGGCATGGAGGGCATGGGCTTTTAAAATTCTTAATCATCGACCTCAAGATTCATTATGGCAAATGTGCCACTTTCACTAGCAGCTGATTAGCTTAGCATACATAGAGTAAAAAGTCAGATTGCTTTTTTTATACCTTTGTACAAACTTAGGCCGGCTGGTCTCTGTGGTTCTGCCAGTCTGTGTTACTGTTTGGCACCTCAGTTGGTTTAAACTTGGCATGCACACATGAGATCTGTGTCATTCTTCATTGAACACTCAGCACATGCCAGTGTTTTCCAAAATATCAAGCTGTTCTTTTAGTTTAGCTTCTTAATTGGATTTTATTATCCCATAAATAAAATATGTCACGTGGTAAAAATTTAATTTTTGCATAAAAAAAGAAAATAAAAATTAATGAGATCAGCACATCATGAACATACGCTTAACACTGTGCGTCTGAAAAAGGAGCATCAGGAAAGAGACACAACTCAAACCTTTTTCACATATTTATTCCGCTTATATTTGTTTAAAATTGTCCTGACACATTTAGTAATTACAGTTTTATTATGTTTGATGACTGCGCTCGCTGCATTTACAGGTAATAAGCTCCCAGACTCTTATCCAGCACATGTGTCGTACTTCATGCAGATGCAGAGGGAACTTAACTCTCGGCGAGGTGAGGGCTCTGACGTTAAAGATGGCAGCACATCCTACAGAGGCATGTTTTCACCTCAGGACAGTCCCTGCCAGGCTCCCCGGTCGCCTCACACCCCCCGCTCCCCCTGTACGGCTACACCTGTCCTGATGCCCCCCACACGTTCCCACTCTGACTCCGAGGCCATTCTGGAGGAGCAGGGGGCTGCGATGGGGCTCAAAGGCTCAGCAGACAACCTGTTCCTGGACGCACTGTCTCTGGACCCCATGAGTGGACCGGAGGTCCCTCCACCCTCCAGACTGGAGAGTGAGAAGAGGTTTCCCTGTATGAAGGAGGTAACGCACATCTGTATGAGTTCAATATGACCTTTGAAGAGACAAAGGAAAATTTGTGCATGTGTGTGATAGCTACACTATGTGAAAAAACATCTTCCTTAGATTTTGAGCTGTTACTAATGAAAATTCATCTTAATGTAAATTTGAATCTAAAATAAAGGTAAAAACAAGTTATGTTATGTTTTCATTTTAGTTGATAGCGTAATCTTCATTAATACGTGTGTTTCATTTCTTCTTTCATTGTTTTATATTTATTAGTTCATTTAGCTATGAAGTGTGAAACATTATTCACAAACACCAGTTTAGATTTTAAGAGGTTATATTTAAAAGTATATTAAAATCTAAGAAGCACAAATTTATCATTCAGTGTCTGTTTCCAGGAGAAGATGCACTTACTTCTCTAAACTGTGTTGCACAAGTGAGCCAAAATTCCACAATATTTAGATTAAATAGGGTTATGCACTGAACCCCCTTCCCTCAACATGTTTTAACTGTTGTGTCTGTTGCCTTTCAGGCCCTAAATGAGATTTCGGAGAGAGAAGATGCTGCTGCTTACTCAGAAGACAAGATGAGGGAGGGTGGGAGTCTGCTCAGGTAACCACCAGAGACAGAATTATGTTAAACTGAGTTCAAAAAGCTGGAGTATTGTAAAGTCTGCTGTAAATTTTTAACCAATAACTAACTGGCTGCAGATTATCCGGCCTCCTGCAGTACTTTCTTGCTCGTACGTACTGATCGGCCCTGCTGATTCTGTTAAGTGTGACTTGTAGTGACGGGGAGACTGGTGATTGTTCTTTTATGGCAGCGATGAGATCCAGCTCACTACGCTGTTAAATAATTCACAAAGTTTTAAAACACAGACCGAGTTCCTTTGTAAAAAAAAAAAAAAAAAAAAAAAAGCAGCCACAGATTTTTGGGGGTTTTTTGTGGGAAAATAAAGGAGATGTTATGAAGATCAGTTTGAGACATTTGACTTTAGCTGTAGTTAATGATCTGTGTGTGTGTGTGTGTGTGTGTGCGTGTGTGTGTGTGCGTGTGTGTGTGTGCGCGTGTGTCCAGAGCCAAGTCGGTGTGCTCCATGAGCGACTTCCAGCGGTTAATGGACAGCTCACCGTTCCTCCCTGACAAGACGCGTCATGGCGATCAGGGCCAAGACGACGTCACCCCGCCTCTGTCTCCAGATGATCTCAAGTACATCGAGGAGTTCAACAATAAGGGCTGGGACTTCCCGTCAGCCACCTCTGGTCCGGGACTGTTGCGGGAAGTGTGGACAGACAAATCAACAGAGGCCCGGGAAGGAGAGGCCGTTCCTGGTCCATTCCAACCCGCTTCCTGGTTCCTCACCACCAGCGCCACCCTGACCACCAGCACCCTGAGCAGCCCTGAGCACTGCCACAAGTCCCCACTGAGAGGCAATGGAGCAGCAGCAGCAGGGGTGGGAGTGGAGCACTACGGGGTGCACATCCTCCACAGCCCCACCAGACCCGGGGCAGCTGAGCACACCACTGCCCAGGATCCCGATTTCCTGTATGCAAAGGGGACCAAAGCAAGGGGAGGAGTGGAGGCTGGGGTGGGTGCCAGTGGGCCGGATGAAGTGTTCAGCAGTGCAAGGTGGCCTTGCCTTCTGGAGGGTGGAGGACTACGGACTTCTCCTAGTCAGTCTCCTATCTGCCCCACAGTGGGCTATGCATCCTCTCTGGATCTTCAGCTCTCCAGAAACATGAGTGACGACATGAAGGAGGTGGCCATCTCTGTGAGGAACGCCATCCGCTCTCCACCGGGGCCTGTTGTCCGGGACACCGCCTGCCAGACCAACGGATTCACCACAAGAGGGACTCAGACCACCCAAACCATCAGCGTGGGTCTGCAGACAGACCTGCTGAGGAACCTGACCAGCAGCCCCCACCGCTGCCTCACCCCGAAAGGTGGCAACACGCCCATCTCGTCCCCATCACGCAACACAAGGAAAGTTCAGTACTCTCCTGTGGTCCAGAGCAAGTTCGAGCGACCCTGCTGCTCCCCAAAGTACGGCTCACCGAAACTTCAGCGCAAACCATCCACGTCCAGTAAAACCGAGCTACCCAATAACAGCCGCGCCCCCATGCCCACAACGCCCCAGAAAGGGAACAACGAGTCGGCATGGGCCCGCTCCACCACCACTCGCGACAGCCCTGTGCACACTACCATCAACGATGGGCTGTCCAGCCTCTTCAACATAATCGACCACACCCCTGTGGTCTATGACACCATTCAGAAATTTAATAAGTCCCCAAGTCGCTCCCGCCCCACGCCACCCTCCACCACTGAGCCGAGCCCCGCTCACGGGCCTCTGTCTGCAGACCCCAGGAACGCGCAGGAATGCCTGCGGCCTGCTCGCGGGCGCTCACCAAGCCCTGTGCAGCTAATAGTGGAGACGCAGGGCGACAAGAACCCAGAGGTGGTGAGCATTCGGCAGGATCTATCGGCCCCGCCGGGCTACACGCTGGCTGAAAACGCAGCCCGCATCCTCAACAAGAAGCTGCAGGAGCAGAACTTTAGGGAGGAGAGGAGGCTGCAGGCGGGAGGACCGAGCAGCCACGGCAGAGACAACAGCAGGGAGACCGAGTCAGACAGAGGACAGTCAGGATGCATGGAGGTAAATACACAGATGCACTGGATTCATCGCTTCATCATTCATGTGATATGGGGCCCATGTTTTATGACACGGTGATACTTATGGTACCGCCTTGGAGTTCCCGTGTAATGTCTGAAGACATCTGTGTTTAATCAGACAAACGATGATCAAGAATTCACCTTTAAAATGTGCACAATCACTAAAATGTTCATGCTCTTTCCTCAGATCAAAAGCACTGACTGATGCAATGGTAATGTTATAAAACATTTAACCCTCCTCTGCAACACACTGAACTTTCTCTTATCGCTGCATGTAGAAACTCTTGAAGGTTTCTTCTTCTGTACTTTCATCTCTGCTGCAGTGGCTTCCTTGTAGTGTGGCTTTTACCTCTGTGCTTAAACCATCACTGAGGCCCGACTGAAGTCTGATTTATGTCTCTGATAAGTGGAGAAGTGAAATAAATGGTCTAACAACTGCGATCTGAGTGGGATCACTATTACACAGTTCCTTAATTAATCATTAGCAGCGCCTTCCAATCAAGTGTTCAAGCAGAATTTTAAGTGGCTCCGGTTTTTAAAGGAGTTGGATCCCCGCCCCCGCGTACCAAAATAAACCTGGGAAAGCGCTAACTTCACTCGATGAAATCAGTTCAGGCTGTTTTCACCACCCATTTCTCTGACCCGTGCAAAAAATGTGACAGACTTTTAATTAATTAATATATGTCCTGAATGAAATAATTACAGTATCTGCCGGCACGCCTCATATTTGACTCTCCATAAACCGATTAAAACCTATGAAAAGCAGGTCATGCTGCATTACAGCTGTAAAAAAAAATCTGTGTTCCCCAGACCAGTTGTATATTTGAAATTGTGTACATGTACAGGGAGCAATATAATCGCACATATGCTGGTTAATAACATCAAGAGTTCACCTGCTGCTGTTCACTGATGTGCAGGAGCAAGATTACAGTCTGATATGTGACTTTATGAATGGCACTGGAGCGTGCGATCATTCATGAAACAAAACTGTGACTCTGTGGATAATGATTACAGCATGATAATAGCACGAAAGTAATGGATTGCGATGGCGCGTAACCACGCGTTATGTCAATTTTTTAGAAGAGGTATGAATGTGGATTTCGTTTTGGTGTCTCTGTTTGCTTTGTAAGAACAAACTCACAGAAAATACTTTTTATTTCTTGAAGTGGCAGGCAGTATGGAGCAAACCTCGTCTTAATGCAGCCTTTGTCTTATAATTCAGAAATTAATAAAAGGTAGCAGTAAATAAGCTGATATGAATGAGCTGCTGGTGACTGTTGCACAAATGTGGCCATTTCGATCAATTACCTGAGGAGCTTATGAGTTTGAAAGGGACCTTTTATGCTTTTCCTTATTTTCAGCCATGTACTGGTAGATGCTCATATTAATTATACCCAAAGTTTTAACTGTTAAGGACAGTTTGGAAGTAATCCAGGCTGCTCTTTAATGCTCAATTTCACACATTTCTTTTCTATTCCTCTTTCTTTATTTTGAATAAATATATTTTGTGAGTTTTTTTTAAAGATGTAAGCTTTTAATATCTATTCTAGTCACAGTTAGCAATAAAACTGACTCTCTGGGCTGCGAGTGGTGAAGCTGGACCGTAACCATGACATTGCCAAACTAACAAGGTGCTCCCAGCCTAAATGTTGCCGTGCATTCTTGTGCTTTCCAGATTTGCTGCTTGCAGTAGGTAGGTTAAACTGGTCACAAAGAGGGTGCCGCACCAAAAACCTTGTGATTCCTTTGCTTGTCAGATTGCCATGACTCACCCACAATGTGCACTAAAGACACCAACTTGCTAGGTAACCATCAAGTTTCAATGAACCCTGAAAAGTTGTGGAGACCTTTCACCTTCAAAGTAAAACTTGTGCCTCGCTGCTGAAAAAGGTGCAACCTTTACTTTGAAAGTAAATGGTCTCAGTTTCTAGTTCTAACTTTGCACTCTTGCTTTGATGTTCACTCTTCATGAGCACTTAGTGAGTAGTTTGTGAGTGGGGACTTTCTTAGCAACTAAAGAAATCCGGTTGTTCAGTGATGACGCGACGAATCCTACTTCCGGGTCTAAAGTATTCTACGTTTAATATGGCTTTTGTGTTGTTAACATGTTTAATGTTATGTATTTTCTTCTATTTGATCTCAAAAAGCTCCTAAAACAGTCAGTGATCACTGTTGACCTCCCTCGGCTTTTATTACCGCTAATCATTTATTTAAGCTCAGTTTTTAAAACCTAAGGATGTAACTACAGCCCAGCCCATGCAGCAGTATACAGTATGAATGACTAACCTCGTATTGTGGATGGATTATCTCAGTTGTTCTCCTGGCTGAAGTTTGGTCCTTTTACAGCATCCTGCCATGCGATTACATTTGTTCCTGACCACTGACAGCACTCACGGTAACTTTTATCGAGTGGAAAAAAGTTAGCTTGTTTATATTATGCTAACATAGCTGTGTCGCTAGCGGTCACGTAGCACATCATTATATACCAGCTAGCCCAACTTCAGTAACCCTACAAACGTCACTGCTGTTTAGTTTTCTGTCTTCATTTATGCTGGAAGTGATAGCAGAGCTGTACGTTTTAATTTGTTTCCAAAACCCCGCAGTCAGGACATGCTATATTGTATTTAGATAGAAGCTAGCGAGCTAACTCCCTGCTAACTTCTAACTCCGTTAAATGTCATAAATTCCGTTTTCATGGATGCCTGGATGTTAAACTCAATTGTTACACCTGGTAGAGCAGAACGCTGATCATTTTATTAAAGATGAAAGACTTTAGACAGTTTTTCAACTCTCAGTAATGCCATAGTGATCGTTTGATATATGGACCTGCAGCAGAGTTTAGACCCAGACACGGCTAGTGACGTCAGACTGAACAACCGGATAGAAACGAGGTTTTTGATGTATACCACTTTGCAACCGACTTCACCTAACAACAGCAGGCAACCACTCCCTAGCAACCAGTGGTTGCCAGGTGGTTGCCAACCAGTCTCTAGGCCTGCCCCCCTCCTCCCCTTTCAGAAGTTCCAGGTTTTAAGTGAAGCTGTGTGCGTGTGTTTATTGGGTGGTCCGCCTTATTTCTGCCTTCTGCCTTCGACATACCTGACTTTTCTTTGATCTCTTCCCCTTTGCTTGATTTTTACCAATTAACATTTCCCGCTCTATCTTTCCTCCTTCTCCTCCCCTCCCTCTTTCCTCCCCTCTGGGCTTTATCTCCTCCTCCCTGTCCTCTGTGCTCTGATCCAGAACCACACTGTCATACTAACAACTCCTTGGGGACTCTAAATCTGCTAGTCTCCGTGATGTAAGTTCCTCTTCCTCCTCCTACTTTGCCTCTATGACCTTTGGCGGTGGGTTCACCAACCACAGGAACCTCACGCCCCGCAGACCTCAGCCCCCCCCCCCCACCTCCTCCCTCTTCATTAATGCATGCTTCACAGGATAGCACAGTGACAGTGTGTGAAGCCATTGGAGTGGTGTCAAAAGTCGTGCGACGGCCATGCATCTGTTTCTCCCAGTTAATGAGTGCATGCTCATATTTTTTGGTGGATCATCAGTTTTTTGTAAAGGGCCATGCCGGTGTTTTTGCATGCTGCAGAACATTACCCATGATTCCCATCCACTATTGTAACTAACACCATACTATATGTTCTTGGCTTATCAAAATTTTAATAAAAATGTCTCTTTGTACTGTAAAAAAAAAACCACGTTTAAGTGACTTGCATAAAGTGAGAGATGGGGTTTATTAAGCAGCACAAATCAGTGAGTTCCACTGCAGCAAAAGCAGCCAGAGCAGCAACTTCATACAAGTGACCTTACAGGTTCTTACCTGTATATTTAGCACTTAAAGAATAATCTTTTGCAGAGAATGAAATCACACTCCTTCTGTGTGTATAATCTGTGTGTCTTCTTTTTATGTTTTGGTAGCCATTCGGGCAGTTTGTGCATTTTGGTACACATAACTTCCTCAGTTTGAAACTATTAGCCCTCCCGTTTTGTTTATAAAGACAATTTCAGACATACACTACAGCCCTAAACTTTTCTAGACACTATTCGGTTGAGGTGCATGTGAGAAAATGCATTTCTGATGCATTTGAATCGGACATTAGTTGGGAGGTTGGATTACACAGTAATGTCCAATTGAGCCCATGTCTGAAAAGCACAGCTAATAGTCCTGGAGTAATTTTCATGCCCATTTTTGCCTCAGAATAGTAAAGAATCCTTCCAGAAAAACTTCCTGGATCAACACAGGTGTAAAAATGAGTGCTTGCAAATCTATTCATTACCTTTTGAGTAATCCTGCTGTAAACACATTTCATAAAACCTTTGCAGACATAAAAATGAGATTAGATTTATTACACAGTTTCTGCTCTCTGTGCTGGATTTTTACTGCAGTATGTATCTAAAGAAAAATTCAAGCTTCAGCGAGTAGCTCGTCACACTTAAATATAAAAGCTAAATAGTTTTGTGGTAACATAAAATATCTGCTATTTGCCACTGATTGGGGGGAAAAGAAGTCATGCAAAAACACTGGTATGGTCCTTAAATTCATGTAACCCAAAGAGTCTTCGGTCTTGATCACTGGTGGATTTTAATATTTCTGCCAAAGTGTTTGCCAGTGAACATGACATAAAAGACGACTCTTGGACATTTCACACATTCACAGGTCGATTGTTGTCTGTTCGGGCTTCATAAGGCATTGCTGGATTATTCTAACACTGTGTTTCTACCAGGTCCTCCTTTTTACGTGCACCGCTAGACGGACTGTGATGTTTTCTTGTAATATTGTACTTTTTTTCTCACGTGTTTGTCCACACAGCGCTTTCTTACGTCTTCTTACCATTTCCTCTCAGACTAACAAAGATTAACCAATGAAGACGGGCTGCTAACACTCGCCATTTCCTCTGCACTGTCTTGGTTTTGTGTCATTTCTGGTAGAAATGAACTAAATATTCTGGTACACTGTGCATGCTTAAGGAAAAAATCCACTGTTAGAAACTGCAGGGAAGTGTGTCTATTCTCACCATGTCATATTGGTCATTTCAGATGTCGCGTTGGAACGAAGTGTTAGCAGGTTGTAACTTCTGATATTTCTCAAATGCTTTTGAAAGAACAGTGGCCATCGGTAAGCCTGGCTTATAGTCACTGCGTTCGTTGTGACAACCGCCGCTTATATCGCCACTTGAGGGTACATCAGACTCACTACAGTCCTGTCACCACTCGTATAGGAACAGAAGAGGTGAAAAATACCTTCAGAAGTTTCCAAATCAACATTCTTAAAAAGACAAATAAACTAATGATCACAGAATTCTTTCCGTGGTGAAAAATCTCCTTCACAACATCCAACAAAGTGGAGAACACTCTGAGTGATGTCGGTGAACAAGATGCCTTCATGGATATAAATACAGATCCTTTACAGCAGGCCTGGCACAAAGGGAGGAAATGCAGCATTTGGTTAAATTTAGAGGGGTGTTAAGACATTTCTCCATTTCTCAGTAAGAATAACAAATAATCATCATATTTTTACACAAGTCCCAACAGCTGATATCATCAGTGACAAATGTATACGAACCTTTGTGGGCTCCCAGACTGCTGTATTGCTCCTTGAGTAATACCGTTGGTCGGCCTCTCCTGTGGAGGGAAACGATGCTCCTCACATTCCTCCATTTGTACACAATCTGTCTGAATAACTTCAAAATCCTTAGAGATGTTGAGCAGCAAAAACTTTTCTAAAGTCCTCAGGAATCTTTTGCTCGTACCACGATTCTCGTCCACAAATGAGTTGTAAAAACCAGATTCCTTAGATAACACAGGATGTGAGTACCTGATTACGGTAGTATTCCACTGAGCTTTAACTACTGATTATTTTCAAGGTTGACATAATTTTCCCCCTCACATATATTAAATACTTGACTGTTTTCCTCAGTAAATAAATGACAGACTTTAAGATTTTTATTTAATTGTTTTATCTGGGCTCTTTTTTTATCAACTTGTGTGAAAATCTGATGATATTTTAGGTCATACTGTAACTTCAGGCTAATTAATGGACATACATTTGATCTAAAACGGATTTTTATTTATTCTTGCACTAGAGGGTTTTAAGGTGGATCTTTTTTTAAGGTCAAAAACTTAGAAGCTGTGGTCCATGTACAGGTGTTGACTTTGCTGTTTTTTAATATCCGCTCGTGTATACTGACTTCCTGTATACAGGTGCCTGACTTGTGGGATTGTTTGATCTGATGCTTTGGCGTCACATGGGAAATCTTGCACAAGCAGTATCGTCTGTATTCCCATCAGCTGTATTCATAAACTAATGATTTATTGATGGTTTGGCGCAGACGCCTCCTGTCAAACTCTGCGACCTGTTTTTCTGCAGGACTTGCTGCAGATTGTGTAGCACATCTGTCCATCCTCCATCCACGTGTCCATCCATCCGGTTATTTTTCCTCCAGTTCATCTTCTCACACCACCGCAGCCTGACTGTCATGTATTTTTAGCCGAACTAGATTGTTGCTTTTTGGTCTTCTTGTCCTCCATCCTTCAAGTGAAATCTAACGCCTGGAGATGAGCTATTAATATTTTAGGCCAGTGGTGTGATCGTTCACTCGATTCATGCTCTGACTTCACTCGAAGGGGGGAAAACAAACTCACTCATAGTTTTAGTTTTTTGTGGCCTTTTTTTCTACACTTTCTGTTTTCATCCAGGGGACAGATGCATAAAGCTTTGTTGCCAATTAAGCACTTAACAGGTTTAAATATTTAGACGTTACAATCAATGCAAAATTGCACAAATGGACTGCATGTATTTATGGACTTCTATCACCTGATGCCTGCAGTGACCTCTGATAGCAGATTTGTGGCACGCAAGTGATTCATCTGCAGTTTAGGACTTCTTTAAACACTGAGATGACTTCAGAGTCAGGGTTTAAAATTCTGAATTAAATCTAATAAACTTCTAATTGTGGTCTAATTATGCCACAGTCATACTCAGGAAAACAGTGGTCTGAGCAGTGCCACTGTAACATTGCCAGCTCTGTGGAATGAACTTGTGTGATCTTGTTCCCTTTGAAATGGTTGCTTTGAAGATTGGGACCAGGTATCCAACCACTCGCAGTCAGCTGCCATTTTCAAAGCAGTTTTTGTATGTCAAGATGAAAGAAGATTATAAGTTTCTGTTTTTTTTAATGTGGAAAATGATAAATCTTTTGCCATCTGTTGGACAATCCAGTGATTTAATGCTCTGATTATATTATAGGAATATGACCAGAACACAACCAGTTGGCAACCAGCTGAGTTCCTCATGAGACCTGTCACAGAATTAGAGTGACTGCAATATGTTGGCAATCTGTCTACATTTATAAATTAGACAGCAATTATTTGCTAACCTTTGCTAAGTCTGTGAGCGACTATAGTCAGTCCAAGTAGGATTATTTGGACAAATGTATTATTTGAAGACAGCTTGCCTCCTACCAGGCAACCTGTGTGCAGTTACCTCGTAACTGAAAGTGGTCACCTACAAGAATTGTCAACCTCTAGGTAACCAGTTGGTTTTGTTTTCTTGTTTTTTTCCACGTGGAGGTTGGCATCTGATTTTTACTCTAGTGTACCTGAGACATTTCTTTGAACCGTGGATTTGGCTTTTTCAGTGTTTCTGTATATGTTTTCTGCATTATAAAGCCTGTCAGTCTTAAGCCTGTATTCTCTCTAATGGCCAGCAGGGGGTGGCTTCTCCAGTTGCAAAAAGTAGTTACATTGAATAGGAGTCTATGGGAAAATAGACCTTCACTTCCTGTACTCTAAGACCCCAGTAAATGCTTCTCTGATAAGTTTAGATTTGCTGGTTTTAAGTTTTACTGAATATAATATAATGTTCAGTTTGGAAAGTAAAGCCCTCATTAGACTGGAAATAGACTGGGCAGTAAGGTGGCCTTACTTTCCCCTTAATGAGTCTCTACCGTACTGTGTCTGTCAGTTTCTCAGTCGGTTTTTAAAACACCAAGAGACTCAAACGTTATGATGCTTGATTGCGGAGAATTCTTAAATTATATCTGTCATACCATTTGTGTTTTGCCAGTGTACCAGCCAAATATAACAAATCACTGAACAGAAGCTTCTTTAAAATGTGTCAAATGAAGTGATGTTAGGCGCTTGCACTGCTCGCTCAACCAGTGATGGTGGTAGCAGGTGTGGGTCATTAGCTTCTGTGTCCCCTGAGTAACTGAGTCCTATTAAGTGGCAGAGGGAAGGTTGAAACAGCTGCTCAAATTGACTCTTGTCTGCTTCCGTAGCTAAATGTCTGCAGTAACTATGTAACCTTTTTTTCTTTCTTGGTTTGTTTGCCTTTTTCACCAGATTGCACATTCCTGTTAGGTGAGAAGGTTAAACGTCTGTCACTTATTTAAGTTATTTAAAGGCTGACCTGCTGGTTTTTGCTCCAGCTTCAAGCAAACAAAATGAGTTTTAAGTTAAATCCTTTCAGATAAGGCAGGCAGAACAGGTCAGACTAAAAACTGCATTAGGAGCAGTATGTTAGGGGTTGAAGTTCTTATATCCACTGAAAGAAAACTGCAACAAGAATAAAGTAAGAAACAAGTGAAAACATAAAAGTTCCTCATGAAATGGCTTTCATTTAAAATTCTTTCATTACATTGCTCCTTATTTTTGTTTCATGTGCACGTCACTTCTACATCAGCACCTTTGCTCGCTTTCTTTCACTCGCTCCCCTTCATCTTTCTGTATGAATCTCCTCACTTCCTGTTTTCCTCGGTGGCAAATGGCTGCAGGCGCCCCGTTGCTCCTCTCTGACAGCTCCTTGTCGTTGGCAGGACCTGCCTCGCTCTCCGGTGGCTCCGCCTCTGGATTCCTGCTTCCTGAGACCGGCGCGCCCGGCCAACCGCCGACCTCCCTCGCGCTGGGCCGCACGCTCCCCCTCCTCCTCCCCAAAGTGGAGCGAGGGCTCGAAGAGGAGGTTCACCTTCCCGCCGCCGGGACACCGGAAGACCATCCTGGAGGGTGAGGAGCCGCCGTAAAGCCGTCCTCTACCTCCTCCTCCACCTCTGCCTAAACAGACCCAGTACCTCAGAAAACCCCCTCCAAACATATGGACTCCCTCTAGAGGAGCCTGAGAGAGGGGTTGGGATCTAACCAGTAGCACCAGCTGACCATCAAGGAACCAGAACCTTTTTTTTTTTTTTTAAGAACCTGGAATGTACTGTATTTAAAGACAACATACAGAAAAATAGGTTTCCATAAGAGGTGCCTGTATACTTGAGTTAACCATCACCCGTGTGTGTGTGTGTGTGTGTGTGTGTGTGTGTGTGTGTGTGTGTGAACCTATTTTTCAGGTAAAAACTCCTCCTGTGTTTACATTTTTATTTTTCTTCATCGCTGTCCCATAAACATTCATGCAAACTTTTTTTAAATCCTTTTTTTATTTATTTTTATTTTGCCAGCCTTTAAAGCTTCACTTTACTTTTCTGTTTACCTTCAAGGAGAGGAAAGACAACAAAAACAAGGAAGCAAACAAACAAACAAACAAAAAAACAACTTCTGCTTCACCGGGTCTGAAGCGGAGACACATGATGTCATTTCTGATGCTCGTGTCCGTCTTTATTTTTACGTTGAGATGAATGTTTGACTCTGTAGACATGTAGAAGATGGGTGACAACAAACATAATAACCTTATGCATATTTGGAAGGCAGTTGTATAAATATGGGTCAAATATTTGCATGCCTTTTGAATACTAGCACTTTAGTGCATGTACATAAAGAGCTATAGTCATTTGTGATTGCTCAGCTCAGCTGTTTGGGGGAGGGGACTGTTTTGTTGTCACATGATTTGCATTGATGAAAATAAGATGTTTTTAAGTAAATTATTGTACTTATCAGGCTGGCTTTGTACAGTTGTTACTATTGGATAGGAAAAACCTTTTCTTTTGACAAGAAAAAGGGATTGTGGAAAACATGAATGTTTTAAATGAAAAGTCTATGTCAAAAAAAGTCTTAACGAGCTATAGTCCTATGTAAATACTAAATGGTAATAAATATGAATGTGTATTTCCAAGACCGCCTCTTTTCTTGTATCTCTCCATGACATACGTTAGCTGTAGCACATGATGGATTGTGCGCTGTTTCGTTAGACCCAAGTTTGCGTTCTTGGCAAACACGCCATCCTGAACCGTGTGCGTGTGGATTACGGTGCAGACCACAGGGTTACAGCGGGTCGGGGTGGGACGCACACAAGAGAGAATGCGAATAAGAAGATTGTGTCCTCCCAGAAGTCAAATCCTCTTGCATCACGTTGTGCCATCTTACTCTTGTTTCCCAGGTTATTGTGCAAGTCAGAGACCATTACTACTACCCCCACTAGTTTATTTAAAGGTCTGCAGGACCGAATCTGCTGTTTTACCTACCCCTGGCAGAGTCAGTCACTGTAAAGAGATTATTTTTTGGACATTTTGCCCTTATTTAGATAGAACAGTAAAGGTCAAGCTCACTGGAGTCACACTGGGGATTCAAGCTGCTACACACCATATCTGACCCAAGTGGTGACCTCAAGAACTTGAAAAAAAGAAGAAGAAAAACAATAACAACAACACCAGCGTACCAGTTTCTTGTATGAATACTTCAGACTGACTGCAAAAGGGAGTTTCCGGCAGGACAGGATTAGAAGAGTGTTTCAGAAGGACGGCTCAGGTTGATTAGTTTGGAGACTAAGTTAAAGAGGCAAGGCTAAGATGGTTTAGACATGTGCAGAGCAGGGATTGCGGTAATATTGGACAAACAATGATGAAGGTGGACCTTCCAGGCAGGAGGAAAAGAAGCCCACAAAGAAGATTCATGGAAGTAGTGAAGGGGGGCATTGAGAGGGTCGGTGTGGCAGAGGAGGATGCTAGGGATAGGGTGAGATTGAGGCAGATGATTTACTCTGGTGAGTCGGAAAGGAAGGAGCTGAGAGAAGAAGAAGAAGACTAAGAGCAGTTCAGGCCTTAAGATAGTTTCCTTGTGTGTGTGTAACCCATCCTTATGGGCAAAAAACTCAAGTCAGGGGTGTAGACACTCTGAGGGAGAGGAGTGCCAGCAGAGGCCACTAGTATTTAGCACTAGTTTACAGATATGTGTTTCTACACCATTATAACTTATGGATGTAATTGACTCATCAGGTTAGTTAGAGTTAGCAGACAGCAGTAGCTTCAGGTTTAAACAAAGCATGAGGCTGAATTCACCAACCTATAGCCTGTATTATTAAAGCAGGAGTTCACCAACACACCGACCCCTCTGAAAGCAGCTGACTTCCTTTTATGCTCTACCGGCCTCAGGTGAGTATCTGGATAACCAAATGAGAAACTAAATATCTACATTAACCAGGTCCAACTAAAAAATAAAGAATAAACACAAAGAACTGATATTTACATATATTTCTAAAAAGAATTGAGCAGCACATATGGTTACTAGAAATACCCTGACTAAACTCACCTAACCTGTAAATTCAGTTTTGCTAAAGGGGCTCTTAAGTAATTTATTTTGCTCCACATCCTGCTATGGAAGCAAACAGGAAGCCAGGATAACAATTATATTAAAACACAAGCAGAATTTATGTTGTGAACAGTCCTAATTAAGGTTTTCTTTTCAACACAGGCCTGTGCTTTTCCCTCACATTCCATAGACGGGATGGATAATACTCCCAAAATTCTCTCGATGTAACATCCCTAAATAATAAATGTACGTTTTTTCATTAAGTGTCCAGTATCACCTATTCATAAACTGGTGAAATGTTGGTAGATGTAAGGGGGAGCTCTGGTTTCTCATTATATTTATATACTCCACATCCAAATATGCTGACCTCCGGGTCCGGTCCACATTTGTCTGGGGCATCCATTTACAGTTTAAACAAGCAGAACCAAAGCGCAAATGACCTAAATGAGAGTGAGAAGGAAGAAAATGTTTGTGTTAATTGAACTGAATACTCAGTTTTCTCAGTTTTGATGGGTCTGCGCTCCATCAAGTCAAATTGTTTGGTTATTATTGTCATGGTCCGGGTGTGTGCCAGTGTGTCTCCCTCCGAGCCGGCGTCTCCACCCCGGGGAGGGGCCTCAGTGTTTTTGCTGATCGCTTACACCTGTGGGTAATTTAGCCGGGGACTCATAAGGCCAGCGTACTCAATCTCTCTTCGCCAGATTCTCTGCTAACATCACTACACCCAACTGTCAACCCCTGTCGAAGAGCTCCTACTTGGATGCTGGACCATCTGGCAGTCCCACAGGCTATTACCCGAATTGCCTCTCTGCCTCCACGCCAGGAGTTTTTTGGATTTCACACCCGGACTACTCACCCCTCTACGTCATCTCCGACCTCCTTTGGCAAGTACGCAGTACGAAGGAGGATTCTGAACCAGCAACATATTCATATGTCTCCTAATCCGTATCTGAACATCTGCACTCTCTGACCCGGACCAGATCATTACTTAGTTTCAGTGGTGGAACGTCGTATTTGTCTACTCTCACCTTTTTGTTTATGAATATTTGTGGAAACATTAAACATTATTCTTAAAAACTACTTAAGAGCTGTTCGGCGTCCTGCGTTTGAGTTCTGTCACTCGTCCAAAACGGTCTCGGCCGTAACAGTTATATTAAAATTACATGTTGGGTACCTGAAAATAATTGTTACTAACTAAAACTTTAACATTAAGATAACCTGAAATTTTCACCTATGGATGGCAGAAAATTGTTTTTATTTTTGTTATTTTCAGTGACAGAAACAAGCTTCCATACATTAAAGACACAGGACCTAACCCCATTTAACAAAATATATAAATGAGAAAAAAAAGTATTAGAATTTCAGGAATGTTTAACAAACAGGGTAAAAATAGCTTTGGGTCTTTGTGGCTCTAGTAATCTTCTCAAATGTCACTCTGGCTTATTCCTAAAATTTTGTTAATTAGCCTGGTAGTTTGTTTTTTAGTTTGCTATCATCTTATGAAAAGTGATCAGGAAACGTGTTTATTGTCAGCGATAAAACATCTCTGCATGATGTCATAGGGACCCTAATGTGGTCTGCTGAGGCACACAGCTCTGGCTTGGAACCAAGAAGCCCCACCCACCTGCTATTCAAGCCTTTTACCTGCTCACGAGGGGGAGCCAATCAGTAATAAGACCCTTTAAGTGGTGTTAAAGGGAGAGGACTTAAAACAGCTACTTTTAAACATTGGGGGGGCTGCACTGAGAATCATGCAAAGCTACCCTAGAGTCCTACAATACAAACATGGAGCTGGAAATGTGCCTAATAGTTCCCTGTACAGTGCAACAGGCTCTTTAAAGTACTTGACTGGCAGCTAATACAGACAAAGGTCCTATTTCTTCTCTTGTTTATTTGACTACTTTTCAATGTTTTAATTCCAAACAAACAAAGTTCAAGAATTTAATCTCTAAACTGAATTTTATTTATTTATTTTTTAAACTGGAAAACACTGGGCTTTTATTGGCTCAGAGGGACAGCGTGTGATGGTGGCAGAGAGGGGAAAGAGAGAGTGATGAAGAGGCAGAAGCAGAGAGCTGAAGGCCTCCGTATACCTTTCACTGAGTTATAAGAATGAATAATTAAAGCGTCCCGGCTGCACGCTGGGAGCTGCTGATGGCACTGAGTGGGTCAGCGGCTGGAAGGAGAAGATGCTCTTCTTTTACTTCCATCCACCCGAGAGGAATCCACCACAGCTGAATAATTTACTCCAGCCCTGAAGTCCCTGCTGAAACACACAGACACGCTGCTAAACACCGGCCACGGCAAGAAGGGTGTGACCTCTGCAAAATACAAGTAATACCCAAATACAGTACATATCCTGAAGCAGACACTGACATATGATGAATTTTATATCACTTGAAGGTCAATGTGATATAAATGGATGGTAATTTTACTAAATATTCAAGCCATTACAAGCTGAAGAGGAAGTTTTTAGCTTTTTACCATCGTGGTGGTGAGCTGAAAGTCTGTGTTTGATTGTTTTTCATACATTTTTATGATTTCAGTTAGATTTTTTGCCATTACCTTATTTTCCTTTCATTTAAACGATTTGTGTAGAGTAGGGTGAGATTTTCATCATCCTCAGTGTAGATCAGGGCTGATAATTTCAGATGAGAGATCAGCATTTCTCTGAAGTAGGCAGGACTATTTCCAGTATTATGCACATTACTGCTGAAATGAGCTGAAGGGGACAAGATGGTCTGTTTGGCATTTTTCTTTCCGCCCTAGTTTAATGTCTATGAGCAGAACGATCATAACACTAACCAATATACAGGTGAGAAATGTAAAATATACAAAGAGGATTTCTTTCCTACTGTCGCGCATTTGTTTGGTTAGGGCCATATAGTGCATTTCATCCAGGTGACGTGCACTGGCTGAAAAACACCTCAAAACATTCCCTTTCAATACAGACTCAATAAATGAAACACCTGGACTCAAACCAGGAGAATATTTATTTCTTGGGAGCAGTATTAAAAGACAGATCAACACATGCAGTGTCTGATTTTAAGTGCTTTTGAGTATGTAGGGGAGCAGGAATTAAATGTGTGGCGGGACTGAACCAAAGTGCCTTGTATCCAAAGATCAAAGATAGAAATAACCTGTCTGTGTGTCTTTGTGTGTGATTTAACATGTGGATATTGTGTGTATATACACGATAGTCTATTTATTAATAGATAGTAAAAGTAATAAAAATTCAGGCTTTTATTTATTCCACATTAACTGTTCAGAACTATAGATACTGGGCTTGATTTCAGAATTAACATATACTAGTTATGGCAGGATCAGACAACCAACTTGTCCTCTCCCTTGTCTGCTCCACTGACATCAGGCTGTAATGGCAAACACGTGCCTGCTAGCTGACCTAATAGCTGATCAGTGTTGTGTTTTTAGTGTTTTTAGTGCTTTTAGTGTAGTGAAGTGTTTTTTATGGATTTCTGTTTCTGTGTTGCTAGGTCAGGTTGTGGTTGGCATGAATCAAACCTCCTGACATGTACTTCCTGTGCCTGGTAGGATTCTCTCTGGTTACTTTCCCCCCCACAGACTAAAAACATGATTGTTCATTTCATATATAATAGAGATTCTAAGATTGAGAGTGCAGGGTTGTTTGTCTCTCTAGTTTAGCTCTGTGATGCACTAACACAGAAAGACTGGTGGCCTGTGAAGGGTATGTCCTGCCTCACTCTTTAAGGTATATGAGATGGCTACAAACTCCTCTATTTCCCTGTAAAATAACCTCAGTGCCAGCATTCACACCGACATGTTCACCTTCAGCCATCTTTACGCTGCCAGATTGTTCCAGTCTCATCATTTATGCATTTCACGTTTGGCTTGAATTCTGCCTGTTTGTGTCCCTTGTGTATCCTGACTCATCCTCTACTACATGTAAACAACTCTTTTCTTGTTTTACTGAGCTGCACGGTGCACAAAGCTAAAAAAAAAAAAAAAAAAAAGTTTGACTGATGGACGATCGCTTGATTAGACTCATCGCATCCTGTGTGATGGGTTTTCCAGGAAAAGATTTACCAGAAATCCTGTGTTTGGAACTGCTAATGTACTTAATGTGCAGATACCAACAGAGCATACTGCAGGAAACAAAGGCTGCGATGGGCATTCATTGGCTTTTTCATCATCCGAAAACTCGTTTTGTGTTGTAACTCATTTATGCCTCATTCTCTGGTGCATTTGCCACATGTGTTGATCAGTTTACATGTGTTAATTTATAGCCTCTGCGAATGCTGTCTGGGTAAGTAACGTGAGCTGCAAGTGAGACATTGTGTGAAAATTTGCTCATTTTTTTATTGTTCTATGGTCATTTTGCTGTAGATGTTGTTTATTTTGGGGAGTTTTCTCCTCTGAAAAAACAAAAAACAAAAAAGCAATCACCGCTTGAACAAAGAAATTAAATATAAAGCATTCTTTGCTAAATTTCTAAGATTTGCATTTTAATGCCACCACCTCCTAAGATATTATGCTCCAGAAATGCAATATTTAGCAGACGTTAGTGTAAAAACAGGATTTTATGCTTTTGTTTGTATCTCTCTTTGCCCTCGCTTTCTTAAATGACACTCTGCTTTACAAAGTCACTCGAAAATGTTCCAATTAACTGATAAGAAAAATAAATCAGTCATCAAAGAGGTCACTGGATGTGTTTTAGGATTTTCAGTGACAAACATCTGCTAATGTGATTTTATCACTGAGATGGCACAGCACCAAAAAAGTAACTGTTCCAGCCGGATTCTTATTGCAAACAAATACTGTAAAGAAACCTCTCTCTCTTTCTTTCCAGCCAGCAGCTGTGATATTAGTTCAGGTTATTCTATGAAGTCTGCTAAGTAAAACTGTGTATGTTTATTAAACCACTTCTATAAATGACACTGCCTTTCAATGTTTGCTCTGACATTTGGCTGTGATTGAAAAAGATAAAAAGATCCACGTTTTCCATTCGGGCTGTGATGAATAATGCAGCGGCGGCTGTCTGGCCGTCTCTGAAAGATTGTCTACAGCCATTTCCCCCTTGAGTTCTCAAATCTCCGTGCATCTCACTGAACAGATGAGACGAGCTTCGTGCTCTCTCTCCTTTGTGGAGTCTTGCAGCTGATGTCTGAGGACTCAGCTGACAGCTTATAGAAGTCTGAGCGCTGGGGATCGACGTGCAGGGCTGAAGCAATGATACTGATTTTATGCCACTGGAAGATAGACAGATGTGCTGATTATGCGAAGGCTCCTGAGGATGGCTGAGCGTTTGTGTAGTAAATGAACAGTCTGAGTAACAACAAAGTACGATGCAGGAGAGACATGTTTCCAGTGACTTTCTATTTCTTCCTCAAGGAGCCCCTTTAATGCTGAGTCCTTATTTTTTCAGATGGTTAACTAAATATATGTCTGACTGACAGGTATAACTACTTGTCAAGGTTTTTCCTTTTGCATGGATTGGTCATACATGAGAGAGTAGTGGATTTCTAGATGACGGCTGGAGGGAGAATTTCAAAATAGAAAACAGCTTTGTAAAATTGTAGACCAAAGCAGTGAGATGGTGTATATATTAGGCAGAGCAAAGTCTGAGGAATACAAAGGCCACTGGTCATAAACAGAGCAAAGCAAGACAACATCAGCTGATAGCAGGGAGGGAAAAAAATCCCAAAACAGCAGAGGATCAGATCAGTGCCAGTCCAGAGAACACAGGTATAAGTGTCAGGGTCCTGGGACTGGGTGACCCAGGACCCCTGGGCAGTCATGGACCTGTGCTATTGTTGTGTATTTTGGTGTTGCTTCCCCTTCTCTGTGCTTGTGTATATGTGTGTGTGTGGGTGGCTGAGCACTTGTTTATAGGCGGCGTCAGGCCTGGAGGGTGTGGCCCTGCAAGGGGACTGGCCACACCCGAAGCCACACACCTGCTGCTGATCAGGCCTCGTCGGGGGAGCTACTTAAGAGAGTCTTGGAGCTCCCACCGACGCGGGATCATTGCTTGGGACTCCACGTTAGTTACCCAGTTTAGGTTTTGGTCGTGTAGTGTATGCCTGCCATTGTTCAGTGTCCTGACTGCTGCCGCTATTGTTTCCCGCAGGAGGAGCGTGGAAGGCTTAAGGAGCAGCGAGCACCGGGAGTGCAGACACGGGAGCAGAGAGCACTTGGAGGACACGACACGGGAGTCTGGGGAAAAACACGGGGATTTATTGTTGTTTGATATCACCCTCTGTAAATAAACGCACTGCTTGAACTTTGAGCTCCGCGCCTGGGTCCTCCTTCCCCACATCCCCACGGTCTGCCAGCCAGACCGTGACAATAAGTGTCACAATCCCCAGTGTTTAAGAGACTGTAGACAGCAGAGACGCTGTGCTGCCGGATGTAAACATTTTATTAGACCAACAAATTTCTAAAGTAATTTTTTGAATGCAGGTGAGACAAAGCCTTAAAAATGTGTTGCTGAAGACGTGAAGGATGGAGGTGTATGCACAGTAGTCTTGCTATGTGCTAAGTGATTTCTACAATCCCATCAGCTGAATTTCTTCAATCTCACTGGATAGATTTCTTTATGTTTGCATCTGTTGAGTATGGTGTGCCACAGGGGTCATTTATGGGACCCTTTTTATTTTTTTTAATGTACACTCTGTTCAGGCATGTAATTCAGAGACAGAGCGTTTCTTTTCATTTTTATGCTGATGAAATGCAGGTACTCCTGACCATTAGATCATCTAACCTTTGTTTAGATGAACCCTAAGTTATTATCATTTGATCACGGCTCATAGATAAACAAATTCTTCCATCAGCTGGTTCCCCATTGCAAAGAACACTCTTTTTACTTGCATTAACAGAAAATCATTGAACAGTGCACAGATGCAACGGTTTAAAGCAGAACTAAAAAAAAACAGGATCACACCACTTAGGTTTTAGCCCTTTTACATTGGCTTCCATTATGTTTAAGAATACCCTTAAAGGTTTTTATTGATCCTTCATGGGCTTGCTCCTCCTTACTCACATTTGTGACCTCTTAGCACTAGTGCATGTCTTGCCTCTGTAGGTGAAGGTCTTTTACATGTTCCAGGCAAGTTGCTGCAACATAAACAGTATGTTAATGACTTTGGTCTGTTTCTAGATTGAAGCTTTGGATTGTGGGTTTTACTCAACCTCCTGGATTTGGGTATTCTTCTGTTCGGTGACTGTTACACCATATGTTACGGTGCTATTATATCACAGAGCTGTGCCGGAATCATGCACAATTTATTTATGATCAAATATTCAGATTTGTTGTGGGCATTCTGCCATCCTCCCTGTGCCATCCTACTGGGGTGGTTGGGAACTACTTTTTTTACTGTGTTAATCTCCTGTTTTCAGGTTAGAGGACTTTGTTTCTTCCTTAGTACTACTGTTTCATAAGAATCTGTTACATTCGGGGGGCTTTAAATGACTGGGATTGTTTTAAAATAAACCAGTTGCATTGCTGAAAACTGAAAATTGAAACTTAGTGATGCATCCACATTTAATGCACCAAAGACTACAATCTGCCACTTTTTAAATTAAATATGTTACCCTAAAAACAAAGAATATATTCATCTTCAGTGTTAAGCAACTCCCTGTCTTTGTTCACATTTTAAACCTGTTAACAATAAAATGAAATGCTCTCTAGAAACTTAAGACAGCATGTACAATCTTTAAAAAAGACATGTTTTATTCACTTTTACTTAACTACCTTCATTTTCCATGTGTCCTGCTGACAGCATTAACCTTTCTGAGGGCTCCACGCTGCGTTGTTCAGCATGCAATCTGTCAAAAAATTGGACCCTAAATTGCACAAGCTTGCAGCTGTGCGCAAAGGCCTCGAACAGACAATGAGTGACACAATGGGCCTGGCTGTGCCATTAGCTGAGAGGTTGTCATGCCAACAGTACAAAAAGCCCCACACTCGGTGCAGGCGAGAGGTTTGGCCCCAAGGAGAATTCATGGAGAGCGAGAGCTTTGCTTAAAGGCCCTCCCCTTCTCCTCCCTCCCTCAGTTACATCGTTATTCATCCTGAGGTTCCCGTCTACAGCCGCAGACCCGTAGTGCCCATACTGGGGAAGCAGCATGGCTGAGGCTGGGTGTCAAGTTTTTGGGGGTATTTGCGCCACAAGAAACACACCATTGTACGAGTAAACAGGCAGACCCTTTGTGTGGAGGAGTGTGACAACCGTTTGAACCCTGAACTGAAGCAGCAGGGCTGGCGCTCAGGCTGGCGCAGAATCAAAAACACAATGTCCACCAAAGAAAACATCTACAGGAAATGTGAAAGAGTACAGCTGCATTATGTTTACAAACGTAAACATAATCTAAAAGTGAAAGTGTTTACAAAGTATTATTCCTAAAACATAAAATATCAATCGTTCTCTTGTTGTTCTTTTAAACCTTTAATCAGAAACATGCTAAAATGCCTTAATCCTCTATTCCTTCTAATACTAAGAGGCAGGCGACTCCTTTGCTTTCAAAAACAAGTACAGAGAAATTAGTGTCCCATCAAATAAACAGTACATATATTATGTTTTTACTGGCACATTTCAACAGCTTCGGGTTGTCTAAATCCAAAGACGTTATGTAGGTCTTTCAAAGTTGGCTACTTTTGGCTACTTTTCTCCTACAAGCAATCTATGTATGTTGTGCAGTGTGTCCTCAAAAAATCTGAGGAAACTGGACAAGTGTAAAAAAACATCTTTAGCAGATGAACAGTATCTGAAAATCATCACTGAGGAAAAACTTGAGAGATGCACCTGTACCTTCATGTACTGTTGATCCATCTATTGTTCACTGAAGCCTAATCGGAAATGCTCTCAGTGGAAGGGCAGCTGTAAAGAAGCCTTGAGGATGGGGAGGTATGCAAAATGTTTTAAGTCATCATAATATGTACGGTGGAGGTCAGGAGAGAGGTAAAACAGTCAGTGTCTACAGCCACCTGTCAAACACAGTGGAGGCTCCGTTGTGGTTTGCGGTTGACTTTTAGTTGGTGGTTTTGGGGATCTTATCAAATTTGTGGAATTTCGAACCCAGAAGACAGCGTTCAGATTTTGATCCACCTGAAAAGTGTCCTACTGGCAAAGGCTTAACTTTTTAGCATGACAGTGATTCCATACACACTGCCAATGCAGTAAAAGTATACCTGGATGGAAAAAACACACAATGGAATAATATAGGTCATGGAAAGAATCCAAAACATTACTGAAGCAGTGTGGGATTATCTCGGCAAACAACAGGCAGCCAACATCCAAATAAAACCTGTGAAAGCAGTTTATCTGATTTTTCTATGCCATTCAGCTCTTTTCACATGCGTACAGATATCGCATCTGCTGCGCGTCACACAAGACTGCTGCTGATCCCAATCAAGTTATCTCAAAGTTTCCTCGCAAACACAAACTGAGAAGAAAAAAAAGTCCAACAGCCTTCAAGTTCAGTTAGACCATCTGTCCGTCTTTTGAGGAGCAAAAACAAAAAGAGGCCATTCATTTGGTGCCTCCTTGATTCTTCCTTTGTCTGTGTAATTTGCTTTGGATGTGCCCAGTCTTCTTCATGGCACTGGCACAAACACACATACACACACAGTTCAATTCAATTCAATTCAATTTTATTTATATAGCGCCAAATCACAACAAAAGTCGCCTCAAGGCGCTTCATAGATACAGAGAAAAACCCAACAATCATATGACCCCCTATGAGCAAGCACTTTGGCGACAGTGGGAAGGAAAAACTCCCTTTTAACAGGAAGAAACCTCCGGCAGAACCAGGCTCAGGGAGGGGCGGCCATCTGCTGTGACCGGTTGGGGTGAGAGAAGGAAGACAGGATAAAGACATGCTGTGGAAGAGAGACAGAGGTTAATAACAGATATGATTCAATGCAGAGAGGTCTGTTAATACATAGTGAGTGAGAAAGGTGACTGGAAAGGAAAAACTCAATGCATCATGGGAATCCCCCGGCAGCCTACGTCTATTGCAGCATAACTAAGGGAGGATTCAGGATCACCTGGTCCAGCCCTAACTATATGCTTTAGCAAAAAGGAAAGTTTTAAGCCTAATCTTGAAAGTAGAGATAATGTCTGTCTCCCGAATCCAAACTGGAAGCTGGTTCCACAGAAGAGGGGCCTGAAAACTGAAGGCTCTGCCTCCCATTCTACTTTTAAATACTCTAGGAACAACAAGTAGGCCTGCAGAGCGAGAGCGAAGTGCTCTAATAGGGTGATATGGTACTACAAGGTCATTAAGATAAGATGGGGCCTGATTATTTAAGACCTTGTCTGTGAGGAGCAGGATTTTGAATTCAATTCTGGATTTAACAGGAAGCCAATGAAGGGAAGCCAAAACAGGAGAAATATGCTCTCTCTTTCTAGTCCCTGTCAGTACTCTTGCTGCAGCATTTTGGATTAGCTGAAGGCTTTTCAGCGAGTTGTTTGGACATCCTGATAATAATGAATTACAGTAGTCCAGCCTGGAAGTAATAAATGCATGAACTAGTTTTTCAGCGTCACTCTGAGACAGGATAATTCAAATTTTAGAGATGTTGCGCAAATGGAAGAAAGCAGTCTTACATATTTGTTTAATATGTGCTTTGAAGGACATGTCCTGGTCAAAAATGACTCCAAGGTTCCTCACAGTGTTACTGGAGGCCAAGGTAATGCCATCCAGAGTAAGAATCTGGTTAGATACCATATTTCTAAGATTTTCAGGGCCGAGTACAATAACCTCAGTTTTATCTGAATTAAGAAGCAGAAAGTTAGCGGCCATCCAGGTCTTTATGTCTTTAAGACATTCCTGCAGTTTAACTAATTGGTGTGTGTTATCTGGCTTCATGGACAGATAGAGCTGGGTGTCATCGGCATAGCAGTGAAAACCATGTGTCTTTAAGCTAATAATGGTAAAATATAAGAAGGGGTAGCATAAAGAATAATACAATAGTGTAATAATACAATGCACAGCTTCTGAAGGTTAGAAATCATAATTAGTATGGAGAGACAGATGGTGTTTGGAGCAATGCAGATATCCTACATCACAACATTTGGATGACGAGCGGCTCATTAATAATTCATTGCCTGTTGTTTGGAGGCTGGATGGCTTCTGCCTGTTGCTGCCACGCTGACTACAGCTTTGTCAGAGTGCTCTGTCAGCACTGACAGCTCGCCTTTTAAAGATACAGTTTGTGCAATTTAATCATTTTAAATGACAGCGTTTGAGAGTGTTTTTTGTGTGCGCAGATTGCGTATGTCACTCAGTGCTGCTGGTTTGGAGGCTGTGGAGAGCTGGACGGGATATTACCTTCTGCCTGATTGTTATATTTGAATTTTATATGTGAAGGTCAAATCAAATTGTTTCCACATGAAGAATACACATAAAGACTTTCTAAGCTTGTTATGAACAGAACAGCGTGCTGCAATAATACAAGACCTCAGTAAGCCATGGAGAATTAAATAAAATGTAATCTTTCTTATTGCAGTCACAATCTTTTTTTTTTTGTTATTAAAATGTTTTTTTAATCTAATGATGCATATATTTTTGATTTATTTTATATATTTTATATATTATATATTTATTATATATATTTAGTCATGTCACATTAGAGTCAGAGTTTTTCCTGATGTTGACCATGACTCAAAAATCTCAGTATGAACCAGATCAGGGATTTAGAGACATGTTACACCCCTGTTAGTGTATGATTCTGAGCTCGAGTTACAAATCACCATCATCACTCCAACAGCTAAATCCTGCATCACCGGCATTGCAGTTAATACTGTTTTAACAACTTTATTTACTCAAAAGAAGGACACTTTATTCCCCTAAAATGCACAGCTATCTGTCTAAGGGGCTGGGATAGATCAGTAGGTAAAGTGGTTGCCCCATGATCGGAAGGTTGGGGGTTCAAATCCATTGAACGGCTACCGTGAGGTACCCCTGAGCAAGATACTGTCTCTACACACTGCTCCCTGGGTGCTGCACTATTGATTAGTAATAATACACATTATTATTAATAAAGCAACACGTGTTCGTTACCTTTATAATGTGCGGCCCAATCATGGTTAGTACTATCACCGTCCATAGTTTTATCCCAGGTAAAATCCTCAGGCTGTTCGTTCCTTAACCCTTTAAACCCTGAACCATGAAATAATTTACAGAATATTATTATTATTATTTATTTAAATGGACTCTTTAGTGAATCTTCTGATGGAATAGAAATTTGCATATACGAGTTTTAATTTCATTTAATCTTGTAATATATTTATTTAAAATGTATCATGCAATTTATTTATATTTATTTATCATTCTTTTTTTGAGGGGGAGGGGGAGAGGGGTCACTGACGATGTAGACAACTCAAAAAGTCACAAAAACTCATTTATCAAATATGACACACTTGACTGGTTATTTTGAGAAGTTGGACTCAGCTAATTTGGACTCAATAACTACTGGTGTAATGTACAGTAAACCTGTAAACCTGTATTTGAATTATTGATATATTTTGTTTCTTTTCTTTTTTGTGAAATCATAAAAAAAATACATCTGAAATTGCTTGATTGCGTTACTAATCCTCTAAAATGTCAGGTTACAAAACATCTGCAGACTGCTGATGGGACCAAACGAGGGGGAAGAAAAGGAGGGTGAGCCGGAGAGAGTTGAAGATGTGGGGCGGTGGTGGTGATGGTGGCGAAGAGGTTGTCATGGTAACCACTTCTCCTGCTGCTGGGGGTGATGATGTAACACTGCCCATAGCTGGGTCTCTTTTCTTGTCCTTGTCCTCCCCACCTACGCTCTCACACATGCCTGCATGTGTGCGACGTGGAGGAGACACGCAGGGACAAAGCCAGTGTCCACTGACTCTACACGACCCATTAACATTAAACGGCCCCTTTGAGCTAAAACCTGCTGCAGCCTAATCTCTCTCTCTTTTTTTAATGAACAGATTATAGTTGCCTTTTCTGTCTTTTTCAGAACAACAGATGCTTGTAGTTTCAAAAGAATCCACTGCTCTTAAGATAAAACAGCCCTCTCCTCCCTTTGGTCTCCCATAATCGCTGCTCCCCGCCGTACAGATCACATCATCAAAGCTGCGTGTGTGTGCACTCCTTGCATCGTTAGACGACAAAAGGTAGAAAACCTCCGCATGGCAGTTAAAAGGATGTTGTAGTAACCCACAGTGCAGCCGATGCAGAGGATGATTCCTGCCACTTGAGGGCGTCGATCAGCTGCTGTGCTCAAAGGCAAAGAACAAAAACAACAGCTGGATTAAACACTTTATTCATAGAAATGTACCACAGGTTGGAAATATACATCAGTCGAAAAGAAGGCGTAAATAAGGATTAAGGTCATCCTTCAACATCTTCACAGGAACTAGTACGTGTGACATTTTGGCCCAAACACAAACCATCAACACAACCGCATTCATACATCTGTTTAAAAAGCACATCTGGGATTCAATTTGACATTTTCAATTATGTTTTGTTTTCTCTCATACATAAAAAAAAATCAGAACATTTTAATGTCTGCTGTATTTTTGTGCTGTGCTTTGTGATCCCATTCCCATCATTCACACCCAAAAAGCAGCAGTTTGTGATTGTCTTCATCTGTACAATAGCATAGTTTGAAGCCAGAGAGTTTGTTGTCTTCTTCTTCTTCTTCTTCTTCTTCAGGCTGCAGCTTCATATCTCTGGCTAAACAGAACCTCCACCACCTTGGGGTCAGCCAGGGTGGAGAGGTCCCCGAGGTCCTTGTCGTTGCGAGCAATCTGTCTGAGGATTCGCCTCATGATCTTTCCTGAAGTGGATGAGGACACGATGTTACACAGGAGGCAAGTAGAGGAAGATGATGTCGATTTATAAAGGTGTTGGACTGTTACCTGAGCGAGTTTTTGGGAGCGCTGGGGCATTCTGGATGAAGTCTGGTGTAGCGATTGGGCCAATTTTTTCTCTCACTGAGAAGAGAATGTAGAAAATAGGAAAAAAAAATCAATCAAAAAAGAAACAAAAGGCTGTTTTTATTTTGGAGCATTTCCTTAGCTTTTTTCTCAATTGCATGCAAGTGGGGCGATCGTGGCTCAAGAGTTGGCAGTTCGTCTTGTAATCGGAAGGTAGCCGATTCGAGCCCCGGCTCCGACAGTCTCGGTCGTTGTGTCCTTGGGCAAGACACCTCACCCATGGCCTACTGGTGGTGGTCAGAGGGCCCGGTGGCGCCAGTGTCCGGCAGCCTCGCCTCTGTCAGTGCGCCCCAGGGCAGCTGTGGCTACAATGTAGCTTGCCATCAGTGGGTGGATGACTGAATGTAGTGTAAAGTGCTTTGGGGTCCATAGGACTAAGTAAAGCACTATAAAAATACAGGCCATTTACCATATAATAAAATAACTTACCCTGTAACATAAACAGTTGGCTGTAAATGAACTTTCATATTTGGCTATTCCAAAGCCAAATAATAAAAGTATTAAAGTACGATGTTCTGTTGGTGCAGAAACAGGAAGCATAAAAAAGTTGGGGAAACTTATTTGAAAACCCATGTATTATACCCTCAAAGGGTATTTTTTTAGTTTTTCAGTTTGTTTTAACTGTTATTAATTTTTCAAGAACATATGGAACATGCTTGAAAAATATGAAATTTTACAGCATGTAGTTGACTTCGATGTCCTGAGTGATTTAGATACTATAATAAAGACACTTTAACCTTTTGACAAAAGTGTATCCCTTACTGTTGGTCTTTCTTGATAAAGAAGTAAAAATAAGAAGAAGAATTAGACCAGACAATGTCTTTTTTCCCACAACTGGGCAAGTTTTCTTAAGCTGTATTAATTTTCAGTCCTGCAAAAAACTGAGTACATCCTTACTGCTTCCATAGCAATTAAGTGGGTAAGTAGCATTTAATTACCATCTGATTGACCACCTCAATAAAACAAATTCACCCCAAGGCTAGCAAAAAAAACCCAAAGAGCTGCATGTCAGAGAGTCCAGGCCTCGATTAATATGTCAAATGTTGAATGTTCTGACTGTACAGTTAGAAAAAGACTGAATAGGTATACCTTTGGTTAAGAGGAATAGCGGGAGAAAGCCTCTTCTATCAAAAAGAACATGAAAGAACAGCTTATGTTAGGAAAGTTGCATCTTAACAAATGTTCTTTGGACAAATGAAACCAAAGTGGAGATGTTTGTCCAAAGTGTACAAACCCCACATTGGGAAACAAAAAAAACACAGCACGAACACTTCGCACGAACTGTCAAGTGGAGATGATCTGGGCTGGTTTTGCAGTCACAGGACCTGGGCACCTTGCAGTTTCTTTATCCACCAAGAACTCTTTTTGTATATCAGGCCATCTGTCCAAAAGCTGAACACTTGGCTAAAATTGTCCAAACACACCAGCAAATCCACAACAGAGTGGCTGAAAAAGAGAACAATCAAGGTGCAAATATCGGGTCAAAGTCCAGACTTAAACCTGATTGAAAGGCTGTGGCGGGACCATAAGAGGGCAACAAACCTATCCAAACCTCAATGAACTGACACAACGCTGTAAAGAAGAGTGGGCCAGGGTTCTTCCCAAAGGTACGAGAGATTGATAAAGTCTTACAAAAAACAATTATGCCAAGTTACTGCACAGTTACTGCTTAGTTTTTCACAGGACTGAATCCAGCAGAAGTTGTATTTGTATTTAATTTAACATTTTATTTTAGATCAAATGCAAAACAAGAGACCACTGATACACAAAGACGCATGAATTTTAGTGGACTTTAACCCTAATCAAAGGTCTCACCCAGTCTCTTGAGCTCATCCACCAGCGTGTGACTGAACTCCCTGCTGTCTTTGAGGGTGACAAAGCAGTAGAGGGACTCTCCCTTCACCTTGTGAGGTCGACTCACCACCGCAGCCTCCGCCACAGCCGCGTGCTCCGTCAAGGCCGCCTCAACCTCCGCTGTGCTCATCAGGTGGCCTGAGGGGGGGAAAAGATATGCAAGGCCATTGCAGAGATGAATAGCACAATTTCCTGGAGAGGCTAATAAATAAAAATGTGCTGAGAATATTTAAAGTTATTTATGTCAATTAGATAACAGCCTTAAAATAAGTTCTGAGGGACAGCACCGTACCTGACACATTCAGCATGTCGTCTATTCTCCCTGTGATCCAGTAATAGCCGTCCTTATCTCGCCTGCAGCCTGAGAGAGGACAAAACAAAACTTTATATGGGGTCTCGTGGTTCACTTTGGTGCTTTAGTGAGAAATTGTTCATGTTGAGAACTAAAACTCTATCCTGAGTAATCTTCAGCCTGGGAGTGATAGCCAGCTAGGGCTGATTCTTGGATCTCACCATCTCCAGTCACATAAAAGCCTGGGAATTTCTTGAAGTAGGTATTTTCGAAGCGCTCATGGTTCTTGAACACAGTGCGCATTATTCCAGGCCACGGCCTCCTAAATACCTGAAAGAGAGGTGTTACTGCCATTGCTATTTTGAAATTTTATTTGCATCCATACACTGAAGAGTTCAACGACAAAAAAATACACTTCTTCTAATTTTTTATATAATTATTTAAACTATTTTTAAATAAAATAAACGTCACATCCAGGAAAAATACTTCCAGAAAGCATAAGAAGGTGAAGAATGTAAATGAAAATGTAAAAAATCTAAAAGTATTTGATTACATTCAGATAATAAACATGCTGCTGGTTCATTGGCCAACATTAACAGTGAAACATCGTTTTCGTCTTCCTCTCCTCTTTACCACACATGTATTCGTTGTTGCTCGATACGATCACTGTGACAGAGAGAAATGAGGCTGTGTTGAATTGAAACTTACCAGATAACCCTCAGCTTCACCTTCCAGCTCCTCTCCGTGCTCGTTGAGGATGGTCGGCTCCACCCCAAAGAAAGGGAAAGTCTGAAATATGAGTTTTGGATTTAATGTGAGATAACTGTTTTGTTTCATTTAATAACTCCCCTGCAGCTGCAGCGTTTCTTCCAGATCATTATCTGGATCATAATAAGGAGAACCAGGCTGCATTTCCTGCCCTGCTTTTGTTAAATCATGCTCGCCATTTTCATGCGCACAGGGAAAAACCCTTGCATACCAGCACGACTTGAACTAATGACAGTCCTCACATGCAGGTATGTTTTAGATTTAGAAATGTCAGCGTGGAAGAACTGTTATCACTTACAGCAGAGCCTGGTTTCAGCGGTGTAGCAGCAGGTAGAGGAGTCAAGACATGACCTCCCTAAGGAGAAAACAAACATAAAATATCACAGCAACAAAGAGGTAATAAAGCAAAACATTTGATATGCCTTGTATATTGTTCACATGTTGAAATAAATTACCAATCAATCAATCAATCAATTAATCAATCAATCAATCAAGAATATAATCAATCAGTGGTGTATCTATGGGTGGGCTGGGATGCATGTTGCCCACCTATGAAAAAGAAAGCAAGCAAAAAAAAAACAATCCCAGTCATGGCTTTTTTTAAAATGTCATTGATTACCAAAAGGACTACTTTCCTATTGGGCATTTTAAAGGTTTTAGCATATGCTCACTACAATTCAATTAAAATTATTAATACCTTTAATTCTTCTACTACTACAAGACTTTATATAGTGTAGTTTAACTGTTGTATTTCAATATTGTGGGAGCAGTGTTTTTCTCTTATGTTACTTCCATGTTCGTTTCCAAATATTTTATTCAATTTTATTTATATAGCAGCAAACCACAACAGCAGTCACCTCAAGGTGCTTTATATTGTAACGTAAAGACCTTACTGTGATATAAAGGAAAACCCCAACATTCAAATGATCTGCTACAAGTAAGCACTTGGCGACAGTGGAAAGGAAAAAATCCCATTTAACAGGAAGAATATGTGACTGGTTTGGGAAAATCCCGCATTGAGGTACTATATATTTTTATCGTTTTATCCCTATTGACGCATACCTAGCATCATCTTAGAATCTAAACACCTACACATCCTGAGAAGAGCTATCCCAGCTCATCATACAAAAGTTGTTTCAGACCCTGCAGTTCTTCTGAAGCGATACGCCTGAGTACGACTTCCTAATAACACCTCTGTAGTCAGTTTCTTGTTTCTTACCGTTTCTGTTTGCCAGAAGGTATCAACGATGGGACATCTGCTTTGACCAACCACTTCATAGTACCACTGCCACGCCTCTGGGTTGATGGGTTCACCCACAGTACCCAGAATTCTAAGGCTGGAGAGGTCATACCTGACAAATCAAAAGATTTCCCTTAGATCACGTCATTGAGTGGTATTTATCATGCTCTTTGTAGTTCAAAGTCTAAACTTCCTTACTGACAACAAAGAAGGAAACAATCTCACCTTCAAACTACAACTTCAGTGCTCTATGTTGTTTTAGCCTTACCATAATGTTGATACTGTGCTCTGTTTAAATAGTGAATTAAAATCTGACTTCGGTGAGACTTTGCATTTTTAAGCTTTCATAGCTGATAATTTTAATTTTTCATAATTGTCTATAATGACTCATTTTTTGCATGTATTGTTGAGAATGTTTGTCTAAGTAAGATTATTTTAAATTCTCTTGACAAATAGACTATTATTTGATTATGCTAAATATTTTCTATCTACAGTTCTACCAAACTTGTAATTAGTGATTTGGAATATTTCTTTTTGTCGCTACTGTGCCAACACTGTGTTCCGATTAATTATTAATTTTGAAAAATATTCTTATTAGTGCTGAGAGCTAGATGAGAGGATTGACCCTCCCTTCTATACTCAAATATGCAGCTCCAGTAACTAGAAGGTTAGCTTAGCTTCACACAAAGACTGAAAGCAACTCCTAAGCTATGCTAACTGGCTGCAAAGCTAGCATAGACATTAATCCTTATTAATGTAAACATAGTATATTAACAAACACGATTTCAAATATTAGTACATATGTTAACTCTCACTAAACAAAATAAATTAAGCCTTTATTTTATCACTACTTAGTAAATATTAAAAATGTGCTCATACTAATGCTTGGCTAATAGAGTAGTAGTTAAGGCATTAGCTTAGCAAGCAAAAGGTCGCTAGTGGGATTCCACTTGTGGGCATCAGGAATAAAATTGCCAAATTAAATGTGGTGGTACCTATTGTGGGAACTCTTTGTGACAAGGCAGCAGCTGAAAGTATCACATAGTTAATATTAATAATATGATAAATTAATAATCTGAAAGAGGTCTTTTGTTGCCAATGCTTACAATAAGTACTTGGCTAAGATGTTAAACTTAGCTTTAACTTAGTACAAATATGACAGTCTATCAATAGTCAGATTAAAGCCCTTAAAGTTTTTGTCATACTACTCAAGTTAGATTTGCTTAGTTAAAATATTTCGTTAAAATAAACCATTTGTTTGTTGTTTGTCTCTTTGTTCAGAGAAAGAAAAATCTATTTAAACACTCAGTGTCTTCTGTTTTTATCCTGTAGTTTATAAGAAGAGGTTTCAATTGTTCCCATATTGGGTCATAGCTCTAAATCTGAAAACACACTAACCAAATTGTTATATAAGAAGTGAACAAGTTGACGGAGGTCTTTCCAAATCAAGAGAGGCACCACATCAACTGCACCACTTCCCCAGTAAAACTGCGACCTTAAAGCCAAAATATCTTGGAGCTAATGCTGTTTGTAATTATTTATTTATTGCAGCAGATGATGTGTCCACATACTTCTGTAGTGGCTCTCGTCCATACTTCATCAGCAGGCGGATGGCTGTAGGAGCTGTATAAAACTTGGTCACTTTGTACTTCTCAATTACTTCCCAGAACCGGCCAACATGGGGGTGAACAGGGATACCTTCAAACTGCAAAAACATGCAGACACATGCACACGGAGGTTTGGTTTTCCATTTTTTGTTTAATGTTCTATACATGTGACACCTTGCTGATTTGACTCACTAGGACGCTCGTAGCACCGTTTGCAAGTGGACCATAGGTGATGTAGGAGTGTCCGGTGATCCAGCCAATGTCGGCTGTACACCAGTACACATCATCGTGGTGATGATCAAAAACGTACTTGAAGGTCATCGACGTGTAGAGCAGATATCCAGCAACAGTGTGGAGAACACCCTGTTTCAAGTGAGCAAAAAATAGGTCAACAAGGAGACAGAAGACAGCAAAAATAAGGGATCTGTTAATGCTGGCAGAGGAGATGTGTATGGAGGTGTGTTTCTGTGTGCATATTAGTCAAGTTCTGTTTACACGCTCTCATAGTGGGAAAGCGAATTCCTGTTTGGAATAAAAAACAAGTGCCCATAAGGTAAACCATAACATTTTAAAGTAAAAGTTTATGTCTTGAGTGAAAGAAACATGTCTGTGTAAAAGAAAAATCCATAAATTCTGTGTTTTCTATAACAACGCACACACGCACACACACAAATAGAATACACAAATACAACAGTGGAGCTTGCAGATAACTTTCAAGGATTACATTTGTGCCTCTCAGCAACAGAAAACCATTAATTCTCACTATTTCATGGCAGATTATGTAAACGCTGGCCCGGTTAAAGTCATTATAGGCTTATCATTGTAATAAATAGATGCTGCGATTTGTGTAAATGATAAGATTTCCCTCATGCCTCTTGCTGTGTTTGTGGAAAAAAACTCGCCTGCATGTGAACGTCTGCCTCACCTTGGGTTTGCCGGTGGAGCCGCTGGTGTAGAGGATAAAGAGCGGGTCCTCTGCATCCAGCCACTCGGGCTCACACTCCTCAGAGGAGTCCCTCATGGCCTCATCCCACCAAACATCACACTGTGAGTCCCAGGGGGTCTGAATGCACCACAACAGGAGGGAACAAATCAAACTCATAAACCGGATCATTACAGCTGCTTGCCAAGCACACCAGCAGGAGTGCAACATGCCAATTTCAACTCTAATTTAGAATGCCCTGAAGAGCTAAAGGCTAAATATTTGGAAAAATATGACAGAACCATTTTTTTGGTTCTGAAATATATTTTTCCCCTTGTAGTTATTCAAATAAAGACATAAATATGTATATAGAATCGTTTTACAATGTGACAAATATGTGTTTGTCACTGTGTGTTCATTTTTCGAGCTGACGAACCTGTAGTTTGTTGCATGCACCTCCACTTTTTGTCTTCAGTGCATGGTGCTTGATGACGAGGCATTTGGTGACACTAGCTGACCCTCTAAAAGAGAAAAAAAAGAAAAGCAGTGAAAGGTAGTAAAAGCATAAAGTCTTTGCCTAATGGATACTGAGTGCATGCATGCTGCTCTGCTTTCCAAGGATTTGCAAATACTGGATTGGGGTCACATCTTGGTTCTTGTAGGTCGAGCGCCTGAAGTCCCATGAGATGAAATATTTTGTCATGTGTCCACAAGTTATTTATCCAAAAAAAGTTTCTTTTTGGAAGTGATTACTGCTGTTTGCTCCTTGTAGACTTAACACAGTTCTTTCCTATATTAGGTCACTGTGAACAGCACAAATCTTGTATGTATACTTTGTGCACAAGATTAAAAAGCATACATTATATAATTTCAGGGGATCCATAGATGGGGGACCCACATACACGTAAACGTTCCTGAGCTTTATGTTTTTTTCTCATGTTTCTCAACTCTGTATTAGTATCACCATAACAGTAATTTAAGTAAATAAAGTAAATACTGTGATTTGATGGTAATTATAACAGGGGTTAGGGTTGGTATGAAAATTTGACATAAAATGATTTTTTTCACATATGGCCTCAAAGTTACCTCTAACCACATCTGTACCCCAGATACTCCCATAATCCTTCCCAGCATGCTTTGCTTCTCAGCTAACATTCCTCGTAGTCATGTTGCTATAGCAGATGAGCAGCTTGGGCTTCCCTGATAAAGGTGCTCCATGTTGCCCGGCAACCTCGTTAATGTAAAAGTCTTGCTGTATTATTCTTTAACATCTCTGATATCAGCTGACTGCTCTGTGTGTGTGCGTCTGTGTGTGCAATGACTCATATTCCAGGGGCTGACTTCCATTACCAGCTGCAGCCAGTGTAAATAAGGGTGGTTACTGAAATCTGGGAAAGTGTAGGCTTTGTAAGCAGGAGCTACCTTTCCCGGCACTTCTCCAGAGCCTCGGTTGCAATCTGCTTCAGGTTGATCAGTTTCTCTCCTCTGTAAACACCATCTGACAGGAGACAGAGGGAGGAACAGGTAGAGGCAGAGAGCTATGATGAAGAAGTAAAAGTAAACAGCAGGGAATCATCTTTGCAGCTTCTGGCAAAACAAAACATCTCATTGTGGTGCTGCCATTTGGCACACATGTTTTAAACAGACACATTAGGAGCTACTGAATGAGTGAGGACCACAAAAGAACAATGTACACATCAAGCACAGTTAATCAGTGTTTAGAATAGAGATTGGTGGTTTTTGTTTTTGATCATTTTTAATTTTGTGCTGAGTCCTATTTTTAAAACGAAAAACAAAGCTATGTTTGTTCCTTTGTATATCTTCATATAACCAGATAGTGAAACTCTTAACATCAAGAGCTTCTTTTGCAGGAATATCTTGGATTAACTTGGGCAGCATTAACCTAACATGTTCTGTTTGACACATCAGAGCTCACAGAGAAAACTCAAACAGAAAGGCCCTGCAAAGACGTAAACTTAAGATTGTCTTGCAGAGTGGTAACAGTGCTTACTAGTCAGCTACATCGTAATCTGATGTGTGCAAATGGATAAAATGTACAGTTTATCCTTCTGCCACACCTTGGGAAACGCAGGGACAGGACAAACACTTGGCTGCCTGAAGACCTACCTGCTGTCACCAGTACACTACTCTGGGCATCCACAATCCTTTCACACAGAGACTCACAGGAGAAACCTGCAAACTGAACAAGCAAAGAGAAAAACAGAGGACGTTAGATAACAGAAACAATCATTTCAGGAGCATTTGCACGATTTTTTTAAAGAAAGCACTTTTGAATTCTTGTTTTTTTTTCTCTAGTGAGAATAGGGACCAGGTGAAAGAGCAACTGGAGAGGAGGAGGTGAAGAAGCCAGGAGTAGATGCAGTAAAGCTGGATGAGTTTATATACCTGGGCTGCTTTGAATCGGATCATCCGAAGCACGATGGAGGTGAAGAAAAGAGTGCAGGCAGGATGGAGACGGGATGAGTTGTTACAGAGTAAAAGAAGATGGCAGCATTGACAAAAACACATGAGGGATAGAGGATATATTGGATAAAAAGGATGCTGAAGATGAAGCTACCAGGCATTAAGAAAAGAGGAAGATCAAAGAAGAAGGCCATGGGTGTAGTGAGAGAAAACATGGAGGCAGATGATCCACTTTGGCAACCCCTAAATGGAGACCAAACGAAGAAGAATTCCTGGTTTTACCTCCAAATAAAGTTGTTTTGATAATCTTAATGAAGAACTGGCTAAATAACTACATTTTAAGGCACTTGCGGCAGGTGTAAATAAGGTTTTTACACAAAATCATCCAACCAACATAGAGCAACATTTAATGTATATTTGGAGCTGTGTTTGTAGCAATTCATTCACACTGACTGTAGCGTCGTGTTTCAGCTGTACCAGATCTTGAGGGAAATAACTGGCTCTTGATCTGCCAAATTCTCCACTTTGATGCCTATCAGCTACTCAATAACTGTGTATGTTGCCTGTTTGGGACTGACTAGGTAGCAAAGGATGGCTGCTGAGAGAGTTTTTTTTGCAACTTGTTTCAATATAGCAGCTTTAAATGCTTTTTATTTAGTGTGTGTAAGTTATTTTAACTAACATGAGAAATAAATCACAATTATTAGGAAACATCATTTAGAAATTTAAAACTGAGTCAGAACCCTTGAGCCAGACTAGCAGATGTTGCTGAGTACTGAGCCAACATATTCCTTTTTTTTTTAAAGGCTGGAAGTTGTAAGAAGTGTGGAGCCTTCTAAAATCCTAAACTAAGCTGTTATGTCTCTGATATTACACCGTGATGGAGCATGCTGCTCCTTCTCATCATCATTTACAGATTTAGAAACCTTGTTGAATTTTACATAACAAAGCAGACAGACATTAACTGCTCTTTTCTATGACTGTCATTCACATAGAATCCAGACAGGAGGTCTGGATATCTGGACAAGGTTAATGGTTCACAGAGCATAAAGTTTCAGTGTTGATGAAGCATTATGAATCAGGTCACTAAGGATTCTGGACTCAGCAAAATGTCACTGCATGATTGGCATTGGCTCTCCTGCAAGTTTCCATGGACCAATCCTTTTTGCTCATTCATGATTAATATTAGCAGTCACGGGATAATCTAAAAGGCTGGCGCTGTCCCAAAGATTGTTATGTTGCCATGCCAAGTGTTGTTCCTGTCGAAAGTAAATTAATCAGATCAAAACTGAGAGTTGGACGATATACAACAATGACTAAGCAAAGACAAGGTCACTTATATCTAACTCTGCCAGCCTTTGCGAGTTATAAAAAGCGCCCACTTTGGACTCACATTCTAGAGTTATTTTAAGCAGAGCTACTAACCTTTGCATGGAAGAGCAAGGTTAAATATCTAAAAGAGTGTTGGCTTGCTTGCAGAATTGCAGTGACTCTAGTGCCTTCTCAAACTGGAAACAGCCAGCAACTGTCTGACCTATATACTAAGTGCAGGTGCTGCTGGTGCTGTGTTCATGTAGAAGACAGCTGATAAACTACTGGAGCAGGGCAGTCTGCACTAACAGAAGCAACAGCTCGGGTTCAGACAATGTTTTCTTGTGGAAATCAGAGCAGCAAGAACCAGCAGCCTACTTTCTGACAGTCTGCAAAAATGCACCATGCAGATGGCACATATGATATTAGAGAATGCTGGACAGGAAAAAAAGACTTTTCAGTTTTGTAAAATTGTTGCATATGGTGCATAGTCATAATAGTACTTACCACAATAGAGTGAACAGCACCTATCCTGGCACAGGCCAGCATTGTGTACACAAGCTCTGGGATCATCGGTAGGTAGATAGACACTCTGTCTCCCTTTTTCACACCTTAATAAAAATATATATACATATAAAACAAGTTACTGCCACTCTATCTCTGAAACTAAGTTTGTCAGCAAAATCTGTAAAGCTATACTTATGTATTATAATCATGGACTAAATAATTATGGACTAATCGTGGACATGACCATAAGCTCAGGTTCTCACCCATTTGCTTCAGCACGTTAGCACAGCGGCAGACATGGCTCAGCAGCTGGCTGTAGGTGATGGCCATTTGATGATCAGGTGAGTTTCCCTCCCTGATAAGACAGCACACAAGAGAGAAACTTTCAAATGTATAAATGTATTACAAAACCTGTCTGTGATTCTACAGAGGTCTCTTCGTCTGTTTTGGTAAACAATTGCACACAAAAGTACTTTCCCACTTTCCCCAACAGTGTTGTCCGGTGAGTTCTTTGAGTTCACAGTAGAGATAACCTGTTCCTGTTTTTGCTAAGTCTATATTAGGCTTGGATGTTTGTCAGGATAGTTATTTGGAAAACAATTTGGCACACTTGAAGGGGCAGCAGAAAGCATGGTACCAAGCCAAATGGGAATGATGAAATAAATGACTGCACAGATGAAATTCTGCAACTGAGAAATGACTTCAAGATGTGATAGCAAATGTTGTAACTCAGCTCTATGTGAAATAGCCTGCATATATGTTGTCAAAGTCTTTATTTATTTTTGGGAAAATGTACAGCAGAGCAAACCAAATTCAGACATGGCGTTCCGCAGGGGTCGATCATGAGACCTCTTTAATTCCAACATTTATATGACTCCACTTGCCAAAATATGAGATAATCAAAATTTCCCATATTTAATCTATACCAATCTATACAAATACTATAGAAGCAGATTACTTTTCAGATGTGTTTATTTTTGATTTGTCACTTAAACTTCTTTCACGGCCCCAGATTTTTGTTGAAATGGCACTCTTTGCAGCATTTTTGCTGTTCTATTTAAAAAAAAAAAAAAAAAAAAAAATTTTTTTGCATTCTTCTACCAGTTTAGACAGTTGTTCAAATTATACTTGGACAAAGCGTGAGCTAAAGTCACATGAGTGATCAACTGTTGCTCAAAACAAACCATGTGGAAATTGATAACTTGTCACCACAGCTGATAGTTATAGTTTCCTTACAGAGTGTACTAAAATAGTCACGGCAAACACGTGAGCAGGTATATCATACAAGTGCTTTGTTTGAGTGTAAATAGCATTAATGCTCTCCTACAGGTGATTTCCAGTATGCCAAGTTCCACTGAACCCTTACATTGCTGAGCGTGCAGAACAACCTTCCTGCTTGCTAAGCTTAAACAGCTGACAGAGCAAATAATAACTGTCATAATATAATAGTAAAACATCATAAAGTAGAGGCTTTATTGTAATATGACAAGGACGTGGGGTCATCAGCACGCAACTGCAGGTTCAAATCATTTAAATGACTTAAAATTTAAAGCTAGAATAAGTTTAAAAATGTAATGTGTGTACATTCGTCTATCAAGTGAAGTTAGTTGCTCTAGTTAGACTTTTTGTAGTTGATTAATCAAATAGAAATAGATTTTTGCATTATAAAACAATAAGAAATTGTTGGACAGATAGTGTATAAAATCTGTAAATTTTTATCTTCTGCTTCTGACAGGAAGAAGAAGCACTGCTGTAGTGATGTGCGCTGCCTGTGGTTTGTTTTGGTGTTCTGGGGTCAGCACAGGGGACACAGCAGTTGTTTTTGACTGGAATACTTAGCATAACTCCAGGCAGCATTTCCCATCATAGCTATTATTTCCTCTGGGGGCATGCTGGTGCTTACCAGTAATAGGCAACCTTTTCACCAAGGCTCCCCTCCCTCACATGTCTGTCCAAGACATTATAGCACATGTTGGTTTTGGCTCCCTCCATGTATTTCACATAAACGCTCCCTTTCGTCACATCGAAGTTGTATTGCAGCATCGGTGCTGTTGCAGGCTTCTTCCAGAAGAACTCATCAGCAACCTCTTTCCAGAAAGCTAAAACAGACGATACCTTTTATCAGTGTTATGGGATGCAGATAAGGCAGATTAGCACAAAGAGATACTGTATGCAGACAGGCTCAAAGAGATATGAACGGCAAGGAAGCGCTGCAAGCGCTGCACTAAAAATACAGACAAGTTTGACCTACCTTCTGGATTCTCCAGAGACTTTTGGTACAATGCCAGATATGAGTTAAAGTCAGGCACATGAGCATCCTTCTGCAGGTCATTAAGAGGGTAGTACATTTTGTCCTGAGACTCAGGAACAACCATTTTGGAAGTACAGATGCAGACAGGCCTATATCATTGGAGAGTGAGTCAGAAAATGGTATAATCTGAGTCCCTGCTGGTCTGTCTGAATCCTCCTGGGTGAGGTAAGAACACTACAAGGCCTGTACTGAACCAACACAATTCAGCATGCAGAAAGACCCACCCCTAATCCCTGATCTGCAGGCTCTGGCTCAGTCTGCTTAGAGTCAGGGCAGCCAATCAGCTCATGGAGTGCAGCACTCCCACTTTTTCATTGGATGAGCCATCCCTGGCCTGCTGATCACATTATGTTTCTAAGCAAGTGGGTGGTGGAGGAGGACAAGGAGGCGTCTACCCCCAGCAGGATAAATGCTGCGGATTCAGGCAAACATTTTTTTGAAGGGAGGAGGCTGATGGGTGATGTTGGTGAAAAGAAGAAAATAATAATAATAGAGAGGTATGCAACAATTATTCACTTTCAGAGTAAACAAACCCTGCCCAATCCCCAATGCATGTCTGCTGTGAGAGACAGCTCCTGAATCCTTTTAACACTAACATTTAATAAAACTTAGTCTTTTAAAACATAAATTGCTTATGGGAAAGCTCACTGTAAAACCCCTGCTTCCACCCTACGGTTGCTTTAATCCTCTGACATTGCAAACATAGCACAGTTAAAAAAAATATCCTTAGAGAAAAGAAAACAATATTCCACTAACAAAACACATGTGAAAAACTTAAAAGAACCAAAAACAAATACAGAAATAATAAAAATATTTTATACTCGGTAGAAAATAAGTCATAACAATTTAACCTGAGACAAATTATTATTCGCAATTATATAATGTCCGCTTCTACTTTCAGCTGCTCCCTTTAGGGGTCGCCACAGCGTTTTATCTTCCTCTCACCCTATCCCGCCTATGTCACGTCAACATTCTCCCTGTCCTGCTTCACTGCATCCACGAATCGCTCTGCTGATGCAGTGATTTCCAGTCTTGTTAATCCTGGTCACTCCCAACGAGCATCCTCAACTCTGACACCTCCAGCTACCTCCTGTCTTTTTGTTACAAACACCGTCTTCAAATACTGCAGGTCTCACCACAGTCTTTTTCATTCGTGCACATGTGTTCTATTCTGACTATAATTCATTTTCCCTGGAGTGCATACCTCCACTTCTCCAGGCTTTTCCCACCTGCTACCAACTCTCACTACATCAGAATATACGAAGACTCCTGACCTCTGTCTGTCAACCTGTTCATCACCACAGCAAACAAAAAGAGGCTCAGAGAGATCCCAGACGTAATCCCACTAAATGTATATCAGTATTTTTACTGCAGTATGTTGTCTTTTTAATGAGCACGTTTATTAAAGTAATATTAGATATTACTTAAAAGTTTGTTGTGAAGCATTTTGTATAATTTTGTTTGACCGTTTTTACTGCGTCTTTATTTCTTGTACTCTTTAATTTAAAATATGATAACAGAAAAACAATGTTCATTATATATTTGCATAATTTTGTTTTTTGAATGTAGAAGAAATTTTCGCAAACACTCAACGTTGACTGACTTTGAGCTCCAACTTGAATCTGGGATCGATTAAGCGCAGAGACGTACAGACGTCACGTCGTGCGTCAGACAGTATGCATCGAACCTGAGCGCGCTTGTGTTGATGGTGGCTACCGCTGTCCCGTTCATTTCCTAACGCACCGGGACCAAACTTCAAGCGACAAGATGTTTCTGTCTGCTGCTGTTCGCTCTGCAGTGTCGCAGGCGGTACGGTTGTGATTTTTTATGGATCTGGGGAAAGGTTTGGGTGCAATTTTCGATAACTTGGAGAAAAAAAAATGCTATGACTCTTCACAAGGGCATGCAGTGGAGGCCGCTCAGCAAAATGACGTTGGGTAACACTAGCATGCTAGCTAAATTAGCTTTCTGCTGTCAAACTTTTAAAAGGCGATCGCTGGAAAAATGTGCAGCGAAAGGAAAACATAGCCGCTAGAATGGGTTTTTAGCAGGCTCGTGTACATGCAGTTGGCTTTAACTTCACCCTATATAACTGCTTGCATGGCTACTGTAAATTCACAGTATGGGAAAACACAGCAATATTAATCACTTAATATTAATCTAGCTGGAAACTTGGATCAGATAACACTGTTTACAATTTACATAAAGCAATGATTTACGTAAAAGTGGCTCAGCACAAGAAGTTTTGTGTATAATAACAGCTTGCAAAAGCTTTAGATCTGTTAAATATCAATTATACTGCAAAGTTTCTACTAGTAAAGTAGTAATTCTACACATTTGTTACTGTACATGTACTTAAGCTATCTAAGGTATTCACTATGCAGAATGTCACATTTCACAGTCATACACATCGTACTATCAGATCATAAATTTTGATTATATAAGTATAATCACTCCAACATTGCAACTGGGACTCATTTTAATTGTTTTATATACAGCTGTGCAGCTTAAACTTTAATAATAAGGCATAATGTGTTACAAGATGTATATTTAATATTATGGTGATGTAGAATTGTTCGCAGCTTCAGATTTCAAGAAAATTCAGTAGTATAAACGTAGTACAATTAATTTCTAAATATAGTGGACTAGAAATAGAAATCTATAGATTTGGGGTTATTAAGTTTTCATATCTTCTTTCGGACTAGTGGGAAACGTTAAAATATACACGAAGAGGTTTATTTTACACAACTTTACTCACCTTTACACTATTGTGTCATACTTTATGTAAATAAGATTTTCCAGTAACAAACATTTTAGTTTAATTCCACTTCATCGCTTTAGAGGAAGATTTCTCAAAATAATTTTTTCTCATACTAGAAAACAAAAATCTTGACTTTAGGCGCAAACTAGGGCTGGGCGATATATCGAGTTTTTTAAAAAAAAAAATTGATATATTTTTATACGAGATATAAGATGTGAAAATATCGTTTATATCGATATAGTATATGTTACGTTTTAATTATACTTGTGGAGCCGCAAGTTTGCGTCTCTTTCGTCCACTTTTGTCTCTACGCAACGTTACTCTGGCTCGCCTCTCCTTCACTGAACACAACTCCTCCTCCCCCATAGCTTCACCTACAGGCAGCGACAAGATGGACACGGCAAATCTCCGTTAACGAGTTACTGCGCATCGCCCCGTGCGTGGAGCTGGACGGCGTCAACGTGTTAACGACCTAACCACGCTAACGCCATGCAGCCCAGAGGGGCTGCACAGCCTACAATCCTTGCATTTTCTCAAAAGTTGACAGCGCGCCTGATGTATGAATTCTGGTTGTGCTTGATGACCGCGAACCGATTTTATGTGGAACACAGCGCTCAGCAATCTGTCAAAAATGTTTGAGTACGACTTTGGTAAACTACGGAGCTGTGGAGTAATACTTACTGTGCTTCAACGTAATATTACCGTACTTTGTGTGTATAAGGACCATAAATGACACCTGTTCAGAGTCATGGTTACATTTCAAACTCCAGGCTGTCAGTCACGCAGTAGAACTTGGGACTAGAGCAGCTGTGAAATCTGTCGTTGTTATTATGCTCAGCGTCCTTTAGTTTACATTTTGACTGCACAATTGTGAGCTTTTTGTTATGCACAAAAACAACATTGTTTTAGTTTATTTATGGAGCATTATTAATTAACAAATGCTCATAATATATTTTTGAGTAATTTTTTCATGTACACCTATGCTGTATGTTAATAAAAGTGCCTGTGTGACATCTGGGAAACAGCTTTAACTAAGAACTCTCTTTCTGTTCTTACTTTATGGAATAAAAAAATATCGAGATATATATCTCATATCGCCATCCAGCTAAAAAATATTGAAATTTGAATTTTGGGTCGTATCGCCCAGCCCTAGCGCAAACCTTCCATTTTATTGCTGTATGTATTTTAAAGTTTTATTAATAGTATAGTTGTGTACAAATCAAGGCAGGCGCAGCAGTCACTATAAATTTGACCTTTTACATTGAGCCAGTCAGTCAACAATTACCTACAGTCTTTAGTCTTGCAATCTTTGGGTCATTGATGTGAGATTCATATTTTATTATGTCTAAGTGCATCAGTTCTGTTTAAAATATGACTTGAAGGAGTTTAATCTACAGACTAACATTTAAATAAAATAAATAAGAGGTTTAGAAAACTAACAGATGATCTTAAATCACAATGTTAATTTGACATCTGCAGTTTAACTCCTCCCAGTTCCTGGTTCATTTTAAACTTTAAACACTTCAAACTTTTTTACTCGAACACCTGTATTAACTTCCCAAGGGCACACATATAATTTGAAAATGAAATTTAAATTAAATAGAAATTAAGTTAACGTTTACTTCAACATTATCCTAGTTTTACATAAAAACCTCATGTTTTGTAGGCCAGGAGTCTGCATCAGTCTGCTGTACGTGCTGGAGCTGGTGGCATTTTTGTGGTGAGTAGCACTTTCCGTTCCTCAGTGCACAAAATGTGTAGAAGGTGACAGACAAAAACAGAGTACATGCGGATGCTGTACACGCTGATGCTGTACGGGCTTTTTTTTATACATTGTGTGAGCTCATCATGGTGGGTTACTATAGATCAGCAGCTCATGGAAAATTTTGTAAATTACAGCAACAATTTGTAGTCATTTCTAATATTATCTATATCTATATTACTACTAAGTTTAATTGTTACTGCTCATTGTTCAACGCAGTCAGTCTAGCTGTTACTATGTCACACTAACATTGTTTTTTTAGTTACACTGGGGCAGAAGTTCACTTACTTCTGCAATTTTTGTCTATTATTGGAAAATGAATTATTCATGTTAATACATTTTAGAAGGGTTAAGAAAAAGATTTGCTGATGGACTTCATAAAACAGGATTAAACAGCAACACCATATCAGCTTTCTTTACTTGGTGTATGCATAAACAAATTTTCACAAGCATGGACTTTAATCACGAAACTTTTAGAAACTGTATTTATCCTCACCTTGTCTTATTTCAAAAGTGTATTCTGTCTTAGTGAGTGCTGCTCCAAAACCAGGGTTACACAGGTCACGGGAGAAGTGGGAGTCCAATTTGCATGTAACAATTGAGGCAGAACGATGGTCGGAATAATGTCAGAAATGTTTAAATGTAACCATTAATATCAGATACAGACAGACATTACAACAATCTCCATCAAACTTACATCACGCCACAAAAATTAAATAAATATAAACCAGAGTTTATAGAGCATTGAGGAGCGTTTGTGTTTTTGCACAAAGGTAAAGGCATTCTGGCATGAATTTTCCAACATTATGTCAAAGGTTTTAGAGCTACTCTTTCCATTAGATCCTCAAATATGTTTATTAGGGGATTTTAAAGGTTGGTACCCAATTACGAAAAAAGCCAACAGAAGTTCCTGGAACTGTCTCTATGCATTGTTAGAAAGTGCATAACCATTATGTGGAAGTCCGACTTCCAACTACCTATTTTTAGATGGATCTCAGAGATATGTAGATGTGTCCCACTTGAAAACATCACCTACACGCTCAGAAACGACTATAAAACCTTTGTTAACACTATACCAACTCCTTTATTGGACTGATAGGATCAAATGCAAAGGTTTTTAGAACTTATAAACCTACTGTCACCAGTGTCAAGTATTGTCCTTATGCTGTATTTTTGTTATCCTGATCTGTTTGGGTGGGTTTGGAGTGTGTTTTTGTCCATGCGTCACTAACTTGAAAATTTTGCACAAAAAAAAAGGCTCAGCCATTAATTGAAGACACAGCTCTGCAGTATGTTTGTGCAGGATTGATCCCAGTGGTATCTGTTTTCCAAAAGACCTTAATTTATCCAGGGAGGAGCCATTACAGCCACACGAAAACATCTTGTGATAATTTCATGCATTGGAAACTCTCCTTGGTTCCATAGTCCCCCGGTAGTAACATTGTTTTTAACCTGTGCTTGATTTAAAAAAAAATTCTTATGACACTCTTTTTTAATTAATGCATTGGTTGGCTGCTTTAAATTAAAAAACAAAAAACATTAAATTTCTTCCCTCCTCAATTTTTCTATTGCACAAAGGAGCTTTGCTGCTCACAAGGGGGCAGTGTGTGCAGAAGCAGAAATAATAGTTGTCTGTGTTGAGTCTGTTCTCTCGTTGGGTAGTAGCACCTGTTTCCCTCTGGGCTTACATGATGAACTGTTAATATTTTATCAGATACTGTTTGCAGCTCACAGATCTGTTACTCACGCATGAAAGTGGTAGCTGTTAAGGAAAAATTCAGCCTCAGTAGAAGCTTCACAAGATTTAATATATACACAGATAATTATATACCGAAGACGGTTATGTGTGTGTCTGTTATAAATAAAGTTTAATCTACTTTAATGTTATCCTTATTCTTTTTTAGCACAGAGATACTCCTGACAACAACCCTGACACACCTTTTGAGTTCACTGAGGAGAACAAGAAGGTGAGCCTCGCATCTGTGTTGAACAGTATTTTTTTAATGCACTGATGTGGTTTTCATTACCAGTAATAGCAGATAATTGCAGGTATTGATTTTGTGTTATTGTACAAAAGCTGGAATTTATTTTCAGAAATACCCAAGTTGATTGGCTTAAGATGTCTCTAGCTTTATTTTGTAACTAATTTAGTAGTTATTTAATTGCCTTTCCACCTTAATACACCAGACACAATGTATTTTCCTGGTATTTTTGTAGAAAAAAAGCTCAACGATAGATGGCCTACCTACTACTGTACTGTACTCTACAATTATAGTATCATTTAATTCATGTACATGAATTATATTAGGACTATTTCACTGTATAAATTGGCCTTATTGTTAAAATAAAAATGGGAAATACAGTTATGGAAAAATATCTTTTTCTGTTCACTGTAGAGGATTGAGGCGATCACTTCAATGTACCCAGAAGGACACAAGCAAGCAGCCACCATCCCCGTGTTGGATTTGGCCCAAAGGCAACATGGATGGCTCCCTATTTCTGCCATGAACAAGGCACAGTCATATTTTTAGTGTTTTCCAGCAGAGTGATGCTCGTCAACACATTTTATATAAATTTTGTATTTCAGGTTGCAGAGGTGCTGGAAATCCCTCCAATGAGAGTATATGAAGTAGCAACGTTCTATACGATGTTCCTACGTAAGCCTGTGGGAAAATACTTCATTCAAATCTGCACGACAACACCCTGCATGCTCTGTAACTCAGACAGCATCGTGGAGGCCATCCAAAACAAACTTGGTAAGAGTGCTTTTCCATTTTATGCTGAGAAACCAATGAAGAGATGAAAACAGATGAAAACAAACTTTTTTTTATTGTGTATGTTTGAGATAAACAGAGACTGAGAACAAATGTATAAATATACAGTTGCCATTGGTATTCAAACAATATCAAGCTGTAGCATCAAACAAGATTGAAATCAAGCAAGGAAACTGTCAACACACTTGAGCCTACGTTACATTTAATAGAGGACAAGGTTTGTTCTTTAAGTCAACCATAGTGAAGTTTTACTCTTCCTTTTAACTCGTATATGTGGCTAACAGCTGTGGCACGTCAGGCTTTAGTGCTCGAGTTAAAAATATTTGTTGTTTTAGTAAGACAATCTGTAGAGTGTCAGATGAGACTAGCTGAATATGAAGCGTCTCTCCATTTGGTTCTCCACAGGTATCAAAGTTGGGGAGACTACTCCAGACAAGATGTTCACTGTAATAGAAGTGGAATGCCTGGGTGCCTGTGTGAATGCTCCAATGGTTCAGATCAACGACAACTATTATGTGAGTGCTCGAGTCGTCTGTGCAGATGAACGTTTTAACTAAATTAACCAAATTAGATTAAAGCTCAAACGAGTTTCACAAAGAATGTGTACAGAGCACCGTTTCTGGAGTTCTCCTCTCATGTGGAAAACTCTAAAGGAAATTAAGAGCAGGGAGAAAAAAATAGAGAAATAATCAGCTATAACACGAGTGTTTTCTTATTCATTATATTAGTTTGGAAAAATATCAACTTCTTGAACCAAGTGTGATGTCAAAATTTTTCTTTTTAGATTCTTTTGTGGTTAACCATGTGAAAATAATTCTACCATGGGACATTTAGTTATTGCAAGCCGAGCTTAAGTGAATTACCCAATTAAAGATGACTGTGAAGGAGGAATTCTCCGCAACACCTCAGCTTGCTGAGGTATCATCATTAGCGAGAAAAGGCACAATGTGTGAATACCAAGAGTACCTTGTGCTGAGGTTGGCATTTTCTTATGTGAATAATTAACACTCAAGCCATACACACAGCCTTTGGAGATTAGATTAATTCAGTCATCAATTACACATTTAGTTTTACTCAGGATGACACAGTTTGCAAATAAGAGCTTGAACTTGTGTCGGGTTGTTCAGGGGCTTCTAAATATGAAGGTAGAAGCAGCTTTGGAGCAGCACACAGCCAGTATTAATTAAGCAGACCACCCGATTCAGTCTTTGTACTTAAGAACATTGTGAGATTTGAAAAAAAATGCCATAATGGTTTTGGGCAAGTCTATATCATTCATTTTTAACACTATGGTTCAGCTCTGCAATATCATAAAGTAGCTGTACTGTAAATAAAATAAAATAATTAATTAAAAAAAACACTATTTGACACTTGTATCCTCTTTAGCACGACTTGGAAAAAAAGCTAAATCTGTCAGAGCTGGTTTGAACTTTACTGACAGTTAAAGTCAAAGTTATTATTGGCTATAGTTATTAGTGGCCATAAAAAATAATTGATTGGAAAACTGGGGATGCGCTGATCATGAAACTCTGGCCCGATACTGATGTTTAAAATAAGCTGAAGACGGTATATGTACTTTTTTTTTTTTTCCTTTTTATCATTTTTCTGTTGTTGTTTACTTCCTCTTCTTGGTTTCCTCTTGCAGCCAAACCAAAAAAAATCTTCATTACAAAAATCCTTTCCTGTTTTAAAGTCGATTAGCTGTCTGTTATGCTGTATACTTTATAGTCAGGGAAAACTGATATGATACAAGAGATACATATCAGCCACTGATGCCTATAAATATCACTGCAGATGTCAGTATTCTTGTTTTAGTGAACAAGGCTGATATTGGCTCATATTGGTAGGCTCATAGATCTTACTATTGATAAATTGGTGCTGCCCTGCATGTCCTAAAGATCAACAATAAGATATTTTGAAAGTTGGGAAAAGTTGCTGTTGGGTGAAATACAGTCACTGACTGACATGGTCAATCTGACATTGATGTAGTATTTATCCATTTATTCAATTTAGAATAAATCATCATAATTTCCTTTGAATTACAAAGATAGTATTTAAAGTATTCCCCTGTCTTTAGAATATAATAGATCTTCTTACAGATTGGAGGATGTGAAAATCAAAACATGGACCATCAGATGACCAAAAGCTAAGCTGCTCTCATCCCTTATTCTAGGAGGACCTTACACCAAAGGATATCGAGGATATTATTGATGAGCTTAAGGCAGGCAGAGTCCCTCCACCAGGACCCAGGTACGTGCACAATTTGCATAATAGATTCTTATATAATTTTAAAGTCATTGAACTGATTGTAGATGAAGAAGTTTGTTCTTTTTCTATAGGAGTGGCCGATTCTCCTGTGAGCCTGCAGGCGGACTGACTTCCCTGACAGAGCCTCCTAAAGGACCAGGATTCGGTGTAAGATCGGACCTGTAGACATTTCTGGGCCACTCTCTGCTTGCTACAAAGGCAAGCTGTCAGTGAAACTGTTATGGTTAAGTCAGATATATTGTGTAAATAAATTGTTCCTGTACATGTTCTCAAGGTGTCAGTGTCTCACTTACATGGATTCCAACAAGGAAAACAAAACTGGAAACATGAAATGCAGGATTTGTAGCAGTTGTTATATTTCTAGATACTTCTAAGCAAAGCTGGCTAAAGGACTGGAATAGTAAAGCTTCTTAATACGTCAATGTAAGCCTAAAGCTAAATATTTTTGTGCATATTGTGATACTACATAAATAGTATGTATTTCTACCTCAGTAAGTTATGTGACAGTTTCCACTGTCATTGCCACTTCAGTGATGGCCACCTATGGAAACCTTATGAAGGGTTTTTACTTAAGTATGAATCACATCCTTTGTACACTCAAATTCATTCAAATATGACATCTCAAAATTACAGCATAGCACATGCACAATAAGATGCATATTCCTACCATGTATGCCCCTATGGAAAAATCATGTAATTAAAAGCTAACAGTACAAGCTAAAGCTATTAGATGTTTATTGAAGTACTACACATGCTAAAACAAAAAGTATAAAGCCTTTTTAATTAACACTAGCTCTACCAAAGTCATTTTTGGTCCTTAATATTTTGTTCTGAATTTTACTGGATGTAAATATATTTTAGTGGACCAATTTTAGATGTCTTTCAATTACTGTGGATCAGTGACATTTAAATTGTTTATTCATAAAGAAAACCTTTGGTAAACGGTAAATACCACCAGATATGCTGCTACGCATGGTGTAACAAATTATGATTAAATTGTAAAGTTATTTTACTACATGTTACCTCTATTTAGTTCATTTCAAATGTGGTTTATTGACATTGTTTCATTATATTTGGTTCTGGACATACATTTAAGACATTAGTAGAGACTACCTGATGGTTCTGACAGGAATAATATAAAAATTATTTCATCTAGTACATGTCCAATTAATATACTCCAAACTAGACTGTGGGTAGTATCATTGTGACTGACTTTATTAACAAAAGAACCACGTATTGACCTTAAGATTCCGCCTGCTTAAACACCTTTAAAGTTGATTCATTCAAGACATTACATGATAAACACAGCCCCCTTAGCCTTGAACAGCACCCCACTTCCTACAACTGGTCCTGTCGTTTCATTTTCATCCCATCCCGAGGCCGTTTTCATGTCTAGCCGGTACCCCTCCCCCACTTTCCTCGTACCAATACGCTTTCAACCCAGCTCTTCTCTGCAACATATAACATTATGCACGGTGACGCATGCGCAATGCATGCAACATGATGCAAATGTCACTGCGCAACCAATTCTAAGCTGGCTCATACACTGAATTGGCGGGCTAATAGGTCGACTTAACCAGATCGGCTAATTACTGAAACTGCGGCCTGAAGTCCGCAGCCATGCTCACGACAAAGAAGGAAAACGCCATTCCTCTGTTAACCTCAGCCGTGATCTTCGAGAAAGTTCCCACTGACCGCAGCACAGCAGCGGAAAAGATGACGTCAAGTGCCCATTCCTGTTCTCTCTCTCCCTCTCTCTCCCTCCTTTCGGTTCAAATACACACGCTCAAAAGCCACTTTGAGGTGCTACACACACCGCTAACGTACAACATGTCTCAGCAAAAAGCGTATTCTTAAAATTAAAGATGCGAATTTACTCACGGCTTCGGTTAAATGAAAGTTAAACCGTTTGACACATACCCATCTACAGTCTATCCAGCAGACGCAGACCTTATAAGCTCGGTGGTGCTCTGGTGGTCACATGATTTCTCCCTACCAATGAAAATGACGCTTGCATGTTTTGCTAGGTTTTTCTCCGAGAGGACGAGCGACGAACGGCTTGGATGTTTTCAAAACCAGCGATGAACGTCACACAGCCGTAGGCTACGGTTAACGTCCAGTATTTAGGAAATTAACTGTTAATATTGCGCAATAGTCACATATAGCGGAACCTGAATGAGTCGGTGGGAACGTGTAACCCCTTTTAAAGGTAAGCGCAAAACGAGGTTTCTTGTTTGACTGCCTCGGATCAGGATGGGTAAAAAAATCCTAGCAATCTGGCTAAGTTGTACTGCAAGCTGGCTAACGTTAAGCTAACTTGACGTAAACTGCGTGCGAAAATGGGAATGTTATGTGTTTGCGTGGGCTTGGTATAGTTGTGCGCCACGTGCGTTACACACATTGAGGACTTATTCTACGCTAACTGAAATTTCCACCCCAGTAACTGCCTTTAGTTGCTCGGTGCTTTCAAAGCGAGGATACAGAGCGCTGATAGGAAAATGTCGGGGCGAAGCAGAGCGAGCTGGGTTAGCTTCAGACAGCCAGACAGCCAACGGGGCTGTGTAGGTCTGGGAACAAGCTCGCTAGCTAGCTTAGATTAAGCGCTGGGGAGGGGGATCGTTGTGAGGGCAGTAAAGGAGCTGCAGTGGGCTTTTGTCTCGGGCTGTGCTGTGCTCCCTGTGTTGACTGTTGCTGTTTAATCGCGAAACGTGAACTTGAATTTGCCTTGTCCTGGCCAAGCACTAGCATTAGACAACATATTTACTCGCAAGACGAATTTCACCGCCAGATTAATCAACTAACACCACAGCTCGTGTTTATTATCTATGTCCAAGTTGCGAATTTTAGCGCTCAACAACATTACTTTTTGATTATTGGAAGCACGAGCGGCATTAACGTTGGTGGGTGGTGGTTTCTGCAATGATCGAGCCAACGCCACTTCGTTTATTTACAACCAGCGTAGTTTGGCGGGACAGTAGCAGTCAATATGCTGTAAAATGTAGTTATGATTTGTAAATTCTCTCAAGGAACTAGCATAGCTATTAGAAATCCGGAGCTTGCGCCTCCCAGGCAGTGACTGTGACATCTTGGGGGTGTGTTGCCTGATACAAAAGCTGCTTGTCTTTACATGGCTATCTGTGCAGCAACCCGTCTGAATCAACCGAAACGTCAACCTGAAATTGAACATACGTTAAGTTAAAGAGTTTTATTGGATTGCAGCACGTCTACACTGTTAAATTAAGCTTTAATTTTTTTTAGAATCAGTCCGAAATTGGTCCTAGTGGCAGTATTTTTAAGTGACATCTGTCTCATACAAAATACTGTGTATTCGTCTTATACTATTATATTGAATGCAGTATGTAGACAGTGTAATGGTCATATTGTAATGGTGTTTAATTAATCTGTTTTTTCATACAGTTAAAAAAAACAACAGTATTAAATGTAAAATATATTTTTTTATGTCTTTGTTAAGGAACAGCACATGTAAATACAGTTAACTGGCCATTTTAAAATAATTGTTTCATTTTCAATATTACAAGAAATGTTCATTTTGGGATCATGAAGAAGAATGCTATTTAGCACCACAATTCAAACATGAAAACGTGTCATATTTAGAGATTAACTAATCGAGCAGCTGCTTAAAGGTTACATCAAAAATAAAACCATAAGAAACCAACTGTCAGAAACGCATACTCTTATTGTCTCTTTTGGGGGGCTTATTTTAATTTTGGAGACATGAATATTGACTTGAATACTGCTAGTGTTCTAGAAACCTCCATTTACAATTTGAGAGTTACTAAAATAAAGCATTAGTTGTTACAATTCAACTGTTGTGCTGACAATTGATTGTAGCATCAGCTTGCGTCTGTGGCCTTTTAAATAACCAAATCTTACAGGAATGCATGAAAAATACTCTTAAAACAGGGTGATCTGTTTGTCATTTCAGTTAAAGTTATATTTAGTAATTTCACTCTTTAGCTGACCTTAAACCAGGAACTGATTAATTAAACTGAATTTGTTAAGATTATAGAAGGTTGTATAACAGCAAGCATACTTCCAGTTCGCCATGACACATCATAATTGACCTTACTACTAAGGAACAGCACTTAAATACCTTAAATGGTGAGTCCTCAATGATGAGTAAATTCTTGCGCAATTGTAATTACAATTCCTTTAGAATAAATCTTGTTAAATCATTTTTTAAAACTTAACCTTAACCTCAGCTGCAATTTAGATAAATCACCAGGACCATGCTGCAATTATTTGCTTATTAACAATGTACTAAGGAGCAAGTTAGGATGTAGTAATACATGATACTTTTTCATATTAATGTTTTGTTAAATGTAGTCCACTGTTAATCTGCTATTCCTTTAGATACATTTTATATAGACAGAACAGTAAATAAAAATGTTATTCATAGACTTAAATTGGCAGTAGCTGATTTTTATCAATAGAACATATCACTCTCATATTAGGGAACATGATTCTTCAGGCATTAAAGTGCTGTCTTCTCCCTTGATTGATTGATTGGTCACTGCTGTTTTGGACTCAATTGTACGTGGTGGGATTAGTAGGCTTTTCATTAGTGTGCTTGTGTCACCTCGAACTTTTGTTTTTTAAAATACTCTTTTACTTTCTGTAATGAGTTTGTACTAACATCTCTCTCACTGGCAACTGAGTATCATGTGATGATGATTTGCCTGAGGATGAATGAGACCTCCCACGGCACTAAAGGTTATGACAATACGAGTAGGACACATAATTGACACTGCAGTATATTACCAAGCTCTTTCTTGCAGTGCGTCATGGGTGCCTTTTTTGTGGTGCCATTGAAGAGAAGATGCTTCTTTTTGTTTGAAAGGGTTTTCTTTGTTCACTTCAGTCTTCTGGTAGTTTAGTAGCTGACACTGATGAAGCAAATTAAATGATGGTGTCCAATAATAAATGTCAGTTTTAAGTAACAAAAAGGCACTGCCCTGGCTTTTGTTTATCGTTTTGTTCATTGCAAACAACATTTATTTAGTTGTATTACTTAATTGGTGATTTTAAAAATGCATAACCTCAGTGTAACGGTGTGATTCTCTACAAAAGATTAGGTTCTTTGGGGCGTATAGGTTTAAGGGTATATTAGGGCTCTCCAGTTAATCAAAATTGACATTCAATCTAATGATTTAAAATTAGATTAAACAATTAAGGCAGTTCCTTCTTTTATCACATCTGTGCACTCATTTGCCCTGTGTTATAAATCCATGGCACCTTTTCCTTTGCTGCGTGTGTATCAGATTCATGCTCCTCTGTTAAAGTTAAGACACAACCTAATGTGCACATCGCCATTGACACAGTCAGCACAAGCACCGGCATATGCTACATCCTAAGCTCTACATAAATTCCCAGCAGAAGCATAAAGTCAGTGTTCTGTCCTTCTATTAACCGCCAGACGTACTCCTTGACATGCTGTACCAGATTTAGATCATCTTTTGGTCAGCACTAATATTAAAACAATTTTAATTGTCTGAAAACACTTTGGTTTTAACAAGTAGAGAAAGGAGAATTAAATTTGAAAAAAGCTGCTTTCATCTGCTCCCTTATTCACGAGGAATCGCTACAGTGGGTAACTCCAGATGTTGAATTTGGATGAATTTCTTTTTGTACTGGTTGCCCTTCATGACACAACCCCACAGGGATTTGTGTTTCTTCACAGCACTGAACCGGGGATCTCAGGCTTCTTAGGTGAATGTGTAAAGCACTACTGTGGAGCCACTGGAAAGGAGCATCAAATGCCATTCCCGGCTTTTGTACTGGCAATCTGTGCTTGATGCTTTTGTCTGTGATCTCAATGTGAATTGCCATAATTGAGCAGACTTGGGGTATGGGCTCCATGGACCGGACTTGTTGTGCTGCATCAGATAGAGGATAGATTGCATGGGGATCCAGAGAGTTTGTAGGTCAAGTCAATACTTTGAACTCTTTGTTTTTTGTTGTTTTTTTGTTTGTTTGTTTGTTTGTTTGTCTTACTTTTCATGTTCTTCCAGAGAATACTGGGATACATTGTCCTGCTGTTAGCTGCTACCAACAGCCATGGTGGCTGCTATTGGAGGTGTTGTGTTACTAATCAGCAATTTCAAAAACAATAAGTTGCTTGCTTGTTTGACTTTTCACCTCAAGATTTTAAATGAATCAGTCCCAAGTGAAATTAAAGATAGCATTAGGGTTAGGGTTTGGTATGTTCTACTGTTAACCTCTGTGCATAGTGTAACAATGGTTGGGTGGGTGGTGGTGTCAGTATGATATTTTTTTTAATTTATTTTTTTAATAAATACATTTATATAAAGGTTTCCAGAAAACATTTCATTGTTGACCTGTTAGTGGTTTTGATGTTGGGGTTTTAAAATAATTAAATTTTTCGAAATAGCTGCCCAAACAAGTACTTAGGAGTAATAAAAGACTTGCACATGTGCCGGATGACACACAAACAACACAAAAGGACAAGAGAAAAGCTGTGTAAATACTACTATCCCCTTCAAAGTTTCAGCATGTCAAACTCATCAAGACATACTCCAATGTCGTGTTTGTTTTGTTGTTATGTCTGCATTGCTGATGCACCAGTTCACTTTCTTCTGTTTCTTCCTGGCTACCTTTGTTATTGGTGCGGTAAGACAGCTCAACATTTTTCAACTTAGTCTTTTTTTGTGAGTTTTATTGACCTTTAGATATAATTTAAAATGAAAAACAAACACCTAGAAAATGTGAGGGAGGTAGGGAAAGGTAGGCTTAGTACATTAAAAACATGAATGGTTGCATGTCCTGACCAGTGGGTGTTTTTTGATAGTAAAGTTCCTCTTCAGTCTAAATGCATAAAGTCTGTGGTTGCATGTGGGGGTGAAAAGAGCCCCAGGCTCATGAGGACTCGCATGTCTTGAGAGGCCTGCAAGTTGGCTATGGGGTGAACAGCAGAATCTCAGAGCAAATGGTCAAATGTTACAGTTTGCCAAAAGTGGACCGGGCGATCTGGAGACAAAGGCAATCATTGATCCTTCCACAGGTTGATCTTCAGAAATCTAGCGGGTTTTACTTTCCTGAGATAGATCTTTCTACCAAAGGCTCCATTTTGGCCATTTTGGTTCATGGTCCACTAAACAGTAAGTTAGAGTTTTTAGGGAAGGACTAGAGCAATTCTTCCCCAAATTCCCAACAAGCTGAATTTACATTGTTGTCAAACTGCAAGGTAAATGGGCACCTTTCTGCCATTAGATAGCAGGCATTAGGGCTGGGCCATATTATACCGTTCACGGTAATACCGGTATAATGTTAGGCAACGATAGGAAAATGAAATATCGCGATAGAATGGGAGTAAAACGCGCATGCTCAGTGCCTTTGTTTTCATACGCACATGGCCGATTGTTGAGTGAAACAGATGAACCAGAATTGGTTTGTAAAAATGGTGCAACTTCCGTGATGTGGAACTGGTTTGGTGTTTGTCCGTCAGATACACGACAAAGCACATTTTTTTTGCAGAACATGCAAGCGGCCGTTGTTATTGTCATATTTGTCGGACTAAGATGCTCTTAAATCTGGGAGTAATCTGGGTCCTAAACTCCGTATCTTCAGGTCAAACGAACACTGCAGCATCACTAAGAGTTAAAAACTGTCTAAATTCTTTCATCTTTAATAAAACGATCAGCATTGCTGCTTTACCAGGTGTAACTATGAAGTTTAACTTCCAGGCATCCATGAAAACTAAAGTTATTACATTTAACGGAGTTAGACGTTAGCAGGAAGCTAGCGGAAGTTAGCTCGCTAGTTTCGCTAGTTACCTAAGCATGATATAGCATGTTCTGACTGAGAGATTTCTGAAAAAAATCAAACGTACAGTTCTGCTATCACTTCCAACATAAATGAAGACAGGAAACTAAACAGCAGTGACGTTTGTAGGGTTACTGAAGTTGGGCTAGCTGGTATATAATGATGTGCTACGTGATCGCTAGCGACACAGCTATGTTAGCATAACATAAACAGTGAAGCTGGAGGACGAACACTAACACTTTTCCACTTATAAAAGTTAACGTGAAGGTTCTTCATGGTTAGAGACAAATGCAATCGCATGGCAGGATGTTGTAAACGGACCAAACTTCAGTCAGGAGAACAACTGAGATAATCCATCCACAATACGAGGTTAGTCATTAATATACTGCAACAACATGGGAATAGAGCAGCTGCCAGAGAATTCAACATTAATGAATCAATGGTACAGAAGTGGAGGAAGCAAGAAGAATGAGTTTAATAAAGTTTGATTTATCTGACTGCTTTGTTTCGCTTAATGTGCCTTATAATCCCGTGCACCTTATGGTCCGAAAAATACATACTGCACACTGCAGTTTAATGTTGCAAAGCACCTCTTTTTAACTTCAGTGGATATTATACATGGTTATGCTCAGGATATGTCAGCCCATTTCTACTGGAAATGCCTTTTGGTTAAACTTTCAGCAAGGAATTTGCATTTGCACTGTTACATTTTTATAAAGCTTTAATGTACATAAAAACCAGCTTCTTGTTTAAGTGAAAATAAATGGAAGGTTGTCTTTTTGCGCTAGTAATGTTGTGGAGTTGTATTTTGTCTCGCATCAATTATATCGTCGGTTATATCGTTATCGCAAATTTTCAAATATATATCGTGATAAATATTTTTGGCCATATCGCCCTGCTCTAGCAGGCATTGCCCATTATTCCAGAAGCCGTTGAAATTATAATGACATTAACCTCCTAAGACCCGAACTCTTCCACGGCATGCATTTTTAATTTCTCTTTGATATTTGGGCATATTGGGGCCCAATGAATGTAAAAACAAAGAATTACCAGATTTTTTATTTTTTTTATTTTTTTACCTGATTTGTCTTTTTATGAATCAGAGCCACATATGAGGATATTCATTTAAAATTTTGATAGAACAGTAGCAGTATAATGTCCTCGTAAATGGATATCAGGCCCCGGTTGAGCAAAATTGAGTATTTTGGTCTAAATAACCCAAAATGTGATGTCCACATATGTGGACGGCAGGTCCTAGGAGGTTAATGCACTTTGTCTGCAGTTGCCAGTCTGCCCATCCTATCATTGCATTGACAGTTCTATTATAGTGTATTTACTCACAGGCATATGACTAACTTTTTACTTTTAAAAATCTGCTTTTGATAATAAGCTGGCTGACACCTTCATCAAAAATGTCTAGCACATGTATGGGGTGAAGAGCCAGTGGGCAGATATCGGTTGACATGTAGCTTGATGACGATCAGTTTCACAAACCAGCTGGCAAATCTTTTTTTGTTTTTCTTTTTTTTATTTAAAATTCAACCAGTTTCCGCAAGAGAATATGACCTGTTGTTCTCTGAGAGTATTTTTGTTAGAACTGGCATATGATATGTTAATTTCCTCTTTCTCATTGATTGGATCTTGTTTGTGTTGCTCTTCCAAAGCTTTTGCTTTCATTTTCACTCATCCTTCTTTCCTTCAGACACTAAATTAGCTTTTATTGCTCGTCTACAAATCCCTTACAGAGTTTGTCTCATGGCGTAGTCAATTGCAGGTGAGACTTTGCCATAAAGGAGGGGCATGTTAAACAGCAATTCAATTGTGACTCAACTGTCACAACTGCGTATCAATCCATATGTCAATGTGATATGACTTCCTGTAACGATGAAGTGTTTGATCTGCAGAAAAACTGTTATTTAAAAGTAATGTCATTAAGCAAGTTAAAACTACTTATGTTTAGACGGAGCATTTTGTTTTTGTATTTAACATTGTAGCTTTATGTCATATAGTAATAAAGTGATCATCTGAATAATTGCTTCTTGCGGTCGCGCTGTGGTTGAGACATTAATTACAGAGCAGTTTTGGTCAGTTTGAAATATTTTCTCTGGCTGTCTTGGCAATATTTAATGCCAGCATTTATCTTCTGATCACACTCGCATGCATAGTGACAGGTCTGGATTCTCAAAAATCTAATTTTCCTCTTATTTCTGCCAGATCATGGAAATCAGATGGTGGGAAAGAATCTGCAGTCACATCAGTTTTACACATGCCGTCGAGGCAGATCGTCATAAGAGGCATAGACAGAAACGTGCTGAGAGCCATGCAGACGCTTGTAAAGAAATGCAGCCCAAGTACACAGTTAATACTGAACTGAAAGTCCAGCTACGTCAAATTTTCAGATTTCTTAGATTGTTATTAGACTCCTTCCAATATTTTCTTGCTTAATAATGCAAGCACAAAGAGGGCTTGCTCTAAAAATAACTGGAAAATGTTAGCATGACATCTATAGTATAAAGCCTCTCCAGACAGACTATAAGCTTCTTAGAGAATAGGGTATTGACTAAGGTGCTGTAATGCCTGAGCAATTATGTAAGGGCATACGTTATTTCCTCTTTACAGTGCACTTCTTGAGAAAATTTGTTTGCATTACAGTTGTTCATTTGGATTATTTTTCATACAGTGGAAAGTACATAATACTTATTTCCAGTTTTTATTGTTTTTGTCTCCAGTATTATACAATATTTTGTTTTTGTAATTTGTTTTAGTCCATAACACAATGCCTAACTTGCCATATCAAATGTTTTGTGCGTTATGCATTTTTTGGGTGAGAAGTAATTTAAGAAAGGGGAAAAATAAGAGGCGGCAGATTAAAGGAGTAACATTCACATGGAGGTGGAGGGTTCTAAATGCAGATCGGTGCAATGGAAAATGTCTTAAGCTATTTAGAAGACATTCTCTTAGAGAACAAGAGAGAAAGGTATTAACCCTTCACGGGTTTAGGGTTAAGCCTAGACACAAAGTGATGACTTGGACATCACTGAGTGAAGGAAAGTAATGATTTCATATGAGCTTAAGCTTACTAAATGTATTGGTTCATTTCATGTGAAACATAAGCAGTCTGTTTAAGACCTAAACTTGTGCCTTTTGTACTCGAGTCCTTCACATTGAGAGTTTTAGCTTGGCTATCTTTGGTATTTTGGGCCTATATGTTGTCTGCTTGGTCTGATCTTTGCCATATTGCAGCATTTCACAGCAACAAAGAGCAAGAATGACTTATGGTTGTAATAAAGCTGTTTTACTTTACTAACATTCTGATTGGGGTTCCTCTTTTTTGTTTTGAGTGCTCACAGCAGGGCCATATCTTCAGGGAAATCCCCCCCAAACAGTCATTTTTTTTTTTGTTTTTTACTCTTCACTCTTCAGCAAAGTGAACACCACTGCCCACTGAGTATTGATAAATTGCCATTATTGGTTATTGAGGCTACTGTGGCTGTGCCGTTTAAGCTTTGTGATGGTGAAGATTGGTCATCTTAGAAGATGGAGTGAAATTTAAAAAGGTTACAACAAATGTGATGGGAAAAACTCCAAGCACAATAAGCCAAAGAAATTATCTGTTTCCTCTATTTGAGGCAGCTTAAAATTCTGTTCTGTATCACTTTCACTTCATCTTGTCGACTACACTTATTGGGTTGCAGTTCAAAAGGGAGCATGAAAGCAAGCAGTGGTCATGATGTGATGTGCCTCAAGCTAGACCAGAACCTGCAGTTGGCTCCATCAGCCGAGTATCTGCGTCTTCAAGAGGCCTAGCAAGCGTGCGCTTGTGCATGTGTCTGTGAAGAGGGTGGAGCCTCCTGATTTCACAACATGTGCTGGCCTTTGCCAGCAGCTGAATGTGTGCAAAGTGTTGTTTTTGTTTGGTACGTTGAGTGCATTATCTTTGTGTGTAACGGCTTGATAATCTATTGTATGCTTTTAAAGGCCGACAGTTCGAGAGCCTGTGACCTTCCTGCTTGACTGTGAATGCACCTCATGCGCACAGGAAGGAAGGAACAGACTGGGTTGCAATATTACAATGCTGTAGGTTTTTAAATTATTAAAGAGCTCTTAAAGTTTTATTTTATGAATGAGCAGTGAGAGATATATCTGTCTGTTGCTAGTTTATTGTGAAAAAAGACAATTTGACAGTGGGTGTGTTCTTTGCATTCTTCATGGACTGCTTTCACTTCACTGATGCCAAAGAAAGCAGTCATATCCTGTTTACTCTGGCTCGGTTTTGTGACCATGCTTTCGGAAGGCTGAGGACCCTCCTGCTGTAAAATAGGTTAATGAGATTTTCATTCACTGGACAATTTCAGTGGATTCCTTTTGGTTGTAGAATAAATCGCGTCACTGAGCTCTTTTTGAGTGGAGAAATGTGATCAGATTGTGCTAATCATTGGCAGTACTCTGCATGCTGCTTTATGCTATCCATGACTGTGCTAGTTTTCATTTTAAATGGGTTTAAAGCTAAGGTGAAAACAGGCTACAATTGAGATCGCTTAGGGTTATTATACAGGAAGTAACCTATACACCTATCATAAGAGTTAGGGTTGCCTTTGATGATGGGTTTTATGTCTTACTAACTGTTTAAAATATTTGAAGCAACGGCAACATAGCAATGTTGGCACTGTTTCTACTCTACCTGAGCACTCAAAGCACTTTATACAACTTGCCTCATTCGCCCATTCATAAAAGCGCTATTGTCTATGCTTTTTCTACATAAGTGCTTTCTGTCTAACATTCACACACATTTATACTCCAGTGGATGCACTGGAGAGCAACTTGGGTTTATTATATTGCGCAAGAATATTTGGCATGCAGACTGGAGCAGCCAAGGATCGAACCACAAACCTTCCAACAAGTAGATGACAGCTCTACCTCCTGAGCTACAGCCAGCCCATTAAATTTAAAGGGTTTTTTTGTTATTAAAGTTAATTGCACATGTAGTAATAAGGAAAGACATTTTTATGTGGCAGAACCTATACATTAATCAGTTTCATTTTGTTTTTATAGACACAATTGAAAACAAACATTATTGATTAAATAACATGAAAGCAAAGCATGTGTTCAACATGCTTGTTTGAAGTATAATCAACTGTGGCCCTTTTCATGCACAAAACAGTTTAGAGCAGTTCAGATATGTTTAGAATTAACCTGCTGAAATTGGGCACAGTTGTTGAAATTCTTCATGTTTCTGCATATGATTACAGTAAAGATTAAACAAACTTGGAAGGGGCTGACTTATATACACTAATAAACCACAAAATGAAAAATGTAGGCTCCTTTTGTGCCACCCAAACAGACATGGGAACTTTGGCAGATTCTGAAGGACACTCCCAAAGATTTCTTTCTTTTGATCTGCATGCAGCCACCAACTGCTCCAACAAGATTGTGTAATACAGCCCAGACTAGGGCTGCACGATTTTGCGTAAAATGAGAATCACGATTTTTTTTGGCTTAGAATTGAGATCACGATTCTCTCACGATTTTCTTTTCCAGTACAAATATTTATTGCACTTATTAACTGCACATCAACTTCGTAACAGTTGAGACTGAACATAAAAACAATAAATGTCTCACATTTTGTTGTTGCCGCAAAATGTTGTACTGCTTGAAATTCCGTCTCCACCGTTGGTTGACACTGCGTGTATAGAGCAAGTAGTGCAACAATAGAAAAATAGTTGCGGGATGGCACTGTGTAGCGTTTGTCTAGAGTGTTGATCATTTTCCTAAATCCCTCGTTTTGCACAGTGTTGATGGGAGCCATATCTTTGGTCAGGTGATAAGTGATAGCCTCCGTAATTTCTTTGTGCCTGCGGGAGTTCGACGGGTATAGGGAAGCGCTGTATAAGGTTCCCGTTATTGATGTTTGGGTGGTTGACTGGGACGGATTTTCTCCTGTCACTTTCTCGTCATCCCTGACGTGCTCTCAGTTGTTTTTTCTCTGCTAATTTTAGCATCACACGGCACAGCTTCTGTATCACGTGGTATAAGGCTCCGCCCTTGTCATTTGTTGAGCCGGAAGAGTGAGCGCTTGTTTTCGTGCAGACTACGTCCCGGATCAAAATGCGGTACAATCGTCGTCGTGTTTTTATTTATTTTTTAATTTTTTATAAAATCGTTGTCATTTGGAAATGAGATCGCACATAAGTATGAATCGAGATCGCGATTTTCTAACGATTAATCGTGCAGCCCTAGCCCAGACTGCAAACAGAAACCAGAAATCTTGCAGTGCAAAAAACCTTTTACCTTGTCTGCAGGTTCTGCATGTTGAAGATATCTGTTAAAATAAGTTCTTACACATTCTGGGGTGGTTCAGTTAGACTTGGATCGTACTCCCACCTTGAGTTTCGCTCAGCTGGTTTTGCAGTTTGGTGGGGCACGTTGTCCAGACAGGGAGGCCTTTTGGTACTGCTCCCAGCTGTCTAAAACAGCATTAAAATGGTGGAACATGTTAACATCAGACGCTCAGTATGGCACTGCATTGGTGATGGTTCATAAATATGTGGAACAACATGCAACGTGGGCTATGCAGTTTGTTTGTTTTTTGTTTTTGTTTTTTCTGTTCATGCTGTTCATGTACTACAGCTACAGATTAGCCTGTGCTGTACAGAAGGCGGAAGTAATAATAAACAGAACTTCTTCACATTGAAGTGAAACCGAGTGTTAAAAACAGTCGAAGTAGCATCTCTTCTATCTAACGCTAACTTTACAGCCCATAGCAAAGCATCATTGCCATCAAGCTATACACTGTCACCTTTTTGGAGGCCTGCACAAAGGTGCGTTAACATAGGCTTTGTGTTGGTTGATTTTATAGCAACAGAGATGTAAAAGGACGATACAGTACCTTAAATTCCCCATAACACACACGTGAATCCCCAGACCCAAGGTTTCAATGCAGAACATTACATTGAACCAATGTTATTTACCTCACCTCTTTATGGTTTTAATGGTGTGGCTGTGGTGTATTATGGTCCATGGATTTATGTAGTGCTCCAGTATTGACCACTTCATCAAAACACTAAAGCACAGTAATATGAAATCACGCAGGAGCACTGAGTGCATTGTAATGGACAAATCTAACCAAGTGTCCTAAACGCTGTAAAACCTCATGTAATTGTTAAGCTAATTGATGTATTTTAGTACCAAGGTCATCCACTTTCAGTGTAAAATGACCGAGGGAAGGTAAATGGTTAACTCCTTTCAATGAATATCTAATGTTTCTGAGTTTGTCCTTTATCTCCACACAGCCTCACTCTTTAAATGAAACACTTTAGAATACAAATTGGTATAAAAAAAACAAACATTAATATGCTGCATGTCTTGTGGGGCTGACTGTAAAAAAATATACCAGCTCTGAAAATGGTTGCTGTCTCTGCGTTGTTGATTCAAGGCATCTTGTGTCTTCTTAAGCATTAAGACTATAGTGTTGAAATAAGGAGAGGTTTAAATATTTTACTCAACCAGGCCTTCAGACAATTAACTGATTAACTTCCAGCTATTCAAGAGCAATTTTGGTATTTCATTGTTGACTTAAGAGGTTTAAATCAAAGGTAAAAGGTTGGTGTGCTATGTAATCTGTAGACTCCTCGCAGCATGAAGCTGAAGTTGCTTTTTCAACCTCTCCGCACACACTGGTCTCATCTAAGCTTAGTCTGGCACTGCAGAGCTGTGGTTTTGGCACTGCGCAGGCAGCCATGTGTCGGGCTTGTGATCGGATCGGCAGCTCATCGAGTTTAATAGGATTTGACAGGTGTAGATGGAGTCGTATCTTGAATGTCATAATGAAAACTGACACAATATTTGCCTCACAGTTTATTTTTCAGACTGTGGCCAGCTAGTTGCTCATATGGAACCGAGTGGATAGGATTCCTTGTGGCTGTGACACCTTGTTAGCTGCAGATGTGTTTTGTTTCATAGTCATGTAGGTAATGTCTTTGCCACCAGGGGCTTTAAATCATTGCCTACAAATTCTCTGAAAGGAAAAGGAGGGCGTTTTGTTTTAGCAAACATGTTGCAACAGTGATGAGGCTTTTTTTAATTCATTTTTTTAACATGTATTAAACAGGATATTTTTCAGTTAATAGTTTTTGTTACCAACTAGGGCTGCCACAAACGATTATTTTGATAGTCGACTAGTCACCGATTATTTATGCGATTAGTCGACTAATCAGATCATCATCCACTGGACGTAAAACTACAGCTTATTGCACCAGCAGCATCTGCTCTTATATAACTATCATTAGCTTACAGCTTTAAGCTTTTAAGGTGCTAACTAAAAATAAAGACAAGATGATAGTTTATTCAATTTTAATGAAATTTGCAGATTGTTTCAGTGAAGTTTAATAAACTCCTTGCTATCTAAAATATAACAGGACACCGGAGTATATTCTCCAGCATCTCACACTTCTGATAATCAGCTGTCTGCTTGACGTTTATTCAGCTGTGTAAAAACTATAACTTTAATCTCAGACAAACTGATTTACTCAGGAACAAATAAAATACAAAAAAAAAAAAAAAAAAAAAGCCAAACAACAACATTTTTAATTTATCTAAGTGACTCATATATATTTAACCTGAGTCGCGAAAGACGGCGGTGGGTTTGAAAACAATTTGCCGGGAGTCCGGTGTTCTCACGGCGCTAGTGACCTAGCCCCCGGCTAGCTATCGAGCTAGTGGGTAACAGACGTCTCCGAAAACGTCGGAGCGCTTTTGAAAATATGTGGTGTCCTGATAAACTGAGCCGATATTTGAGGTTTACACAGCTACATTCTCGCCTGAAAATATGTTAAACGTTTATTTTGTGACCCAGAAAGAATAATAAGAGTAATATTAAAACTAACTAGCTACCGCCATTGTTGGAAACTAAGCTGGGCCGCGCTATGAATTCTGGGACACAGCTGCTTCTTCTTCTTCGGGGTTTAACGGCAGCTGGCATCCTTGTACATGCTGTGCTGCCATCTTCTGTTTCAGTCCGTTATTACACTCTTAAATCCTGCTATTATTCCTGCGTCTTTTGCGATCTTACAAAGCTTCAAACGACACGTCGACTATTAAATCAGTCGTCGACGATTTTGATAGTCGACGTAATCGTGACTAGTCGACAAATCGTGGCAGCCCTATTACCAACATGAGATGCATTTCTGTTGCATATAGCTCACTGTTATTAATGCCAAGTCTGATAATTGCTAATTCAAAGTCAGATTTTTTTTTTTATTAAAAATTCCCCAATTCTCCATCCATACTGTGGATATCAATATTTCCTCGAGCAGCAACAGCTCTCCAGTGTTTGATTGAGTCAAGTGAGCTTGGCCATGTGGTGGAAATGAGAACAAGACCTATGCCTGGGTCCTAACCTTTGGTCTAATCCCTCCCACATTCCCTCCCCCTCCTTTTAACCCGTAATCAGCAGTAAAGGCTTCATTGTTCTTGTCCTCTGCTTGGGTATCTGATCATTAACCTACATTCGGAGCAGTGGCGGTAGGCTTCTTAAGGCTGTCAGACTCTCTCGAACCAGTTTAGTGGGCATTTTTCATCAGTCCGGGTTAGAGCCTTATTCTCGTGCCAGTGAAGTTAACCCTATTTACATCCTCTCATGTACAAACATGTTATTTGACGAGGCTTTTATTTGTGTGCAAGCCATGTCCCGAGCCTCGCCCTTGTAGATTTAGATGAGTTTTTTTTTTTTTTTTTTTTTTTTTTTAAGTGATTTAAGTGAAGGATAAGACTGAAATTGTTCAGCACTCTGTCTTGCATAATAAAGCTCAAAAAACAATTTCTGGTCTTTAAATGAATTTATTATGTCTTTCATAGTATTGATTTGGCAAAAGAATCTGGTGTTATAATAGTATTTGACATTAGCAAAGTAAATGCTGTATCTAATGGAGATGAAACATGAAGTGTACTTAGTTGTACGACACAACTTTTTTTTGTTGTTGTTGTTGTAAGTGACTAAATATACCTATAAAAGTTGCTGTCGTACTACCAAAAAGCTATTAGCTTCATTGTAGATTTGGCAGCAGCTGACTGGTACAGGTTTGAACAGTTACTTAATATTAATATCCACCCATGTTTTTCCCATGCCAGAGAGTTTAACCAGTGCTCTCCGCCTCTTTCCAGCAGTGTGCCCGTCTTATTTATGAAAGCCAAAAACTACTGGAACGAAGGCCAGACGCTCTGGTGGGAGGCAGCGTGTTTCGCCTGTCTGGGGTTAGGGTAGTGAGAGGTGAACGGCCTCCTCGAGGCATCCAGTGTCTCTTTTGCTGTTTGTCGAAATGCGCCTTCAGTTAAGATGACCCAGTGATGGGAGGAAGAAAGCTGCACTTACATTGTGCTGGAAATGTTATGCTGCTTTGAATTTGGTGCATAGTTGAGTCAGGAGAATGACAAGAGAGTGACTTTAAGAGCCCAAAGATATGAAGGGCTTATACAACCTCTTTTTGTGACTCTGCATTTAAAAAATAGACAGGTTGTGATTGCATTTTAAAGTCTGTGGCTGCAGGTAATATTATTTCTTTTTATGAGTTAAAAAGTCCAAAATACCTCTCGTCAGGATAATGTGTCCAGAACCCAAATTTGTTGTTTTTGCAATACGGCACAATATTTTTTAAAAACTGTTTTCTAAAAGAAGCTGTTTAAGGTGTTGATTATACCTGTAATTAATTGCTAGTATAATAAATTAAGTAACTGATTGTTGCTGCTCCAGGCACAGCTGACAATTATAATTTACATCTGCTTATTCCCGGGTTCCCCCCCCCCCAGTATAAATTTTGAGCACCATTTTAAAAATATCAATTATACTGGGTAGAATAGTAAGCTAACAGCTCTTTATGCTTTTTAAATTGCTTGCTTACTTTGACCAGACACCACAAACCCTTAATTTGAATATATGGCCAGGCATTCATTACAGATACAAATGATAGACTCTTCCTGATATACTGCTGTTTCTTCTTTGTTTTTTGTTTGATTTTTTTTTCTTTCTTTTGTCTTTTGAAGGGGCAGAAAATAGAAGAGCCTTTATACCTCATAGATTTTGTGTAAGGTATTTAAGAACATCTAATTCAGCTTCAGTCCAGATATTTATATGTGAGAGATGGCACTTTGCTGGATATTGTTACCTCCCCTACCCCTCCAGTATCGGGCCTTTGCGGTTGGCTTTGTCCTGCTACTCATTAGGGAGTCGTTGTTGGAGGAGGATGATGGAGGGAGCGAGTGAATGTACAGCTGAGAGAGACCTCCCCCACCATTTAGCCCGATGGCGCGTAGGACCACAACCACGTGACGGGCTGTTTACCGTTGCAGCAGGCGTCGAGCGTCTCCTTGAGCATGTCACAGTCTTCCCTACATCCTATTGTAGGAAAAGCTGAATACATCTTCTCTGGATTTGTAATATTCGTGATAATAATTAAGCAGTTTTTATTTCTACTGCAGTGTAACCCAGTGGTTTAGTCAGAGCTCACTTTTCATCAGGGGTTTTTTGTTGTGCGTGTGCTTATGTGGGGGTGTGTGTGTGTGTGTGTGTGTGTGTGCCTGCAGTCGAAAGTACAGCCACATGGGAGAGCAGGGGAAAATCACATGTATGTTCCACATGGTGTGTGCGAGAGCTCACAGCAGGCAGTACTCTCGCAGCTGGAGTGGAGTAATGTTTCTGCTGCTGGTGGCGGCAGCGTACTCTGCTCTGCAAGCTGTGTGTCAGGCTCGGTGCTATTCTTAGCCCCCTTTCCCTCCCTGTCCCATCCTGCAGTCAGTGGATCAGGTTACCATACTCTGTGTGCTCGTCATCCTTCCTGGCTACATCTCCACCATACACTCTCCTCCATCCTCCCCCAGTGAACATACCCCAACACTCCCAGAGTCTTTTACCACAATTCCCCTGTCAGACTGCTGCACTCATGCAAGGACACGCACTAGCAGCCGCTCTGCTGTCAGGGCCGGCGCACCCGAACACTACAGGGAAATGGTTGTTATTGTTGTTAGTCAGGAACCAGTGGAGTTAAAAATGCAGGAACGCTAGGTTATAAATAAATGGAGACAGAGACCAGCAGTGCAGCAGCACACTTGGCTTGGGATTTCGCTGTCTTCATTCATTCAGATTTAGAATTTACTTCTTTTGAAATCACAAATTTTGCAATGTTATAGGTAAAGAAGGATGGTTAGTAAAGGGTGATATGTTGACCTCCAACCTTGATGTTTAGTTGCAGTTTATTTTTATGGGAATGACTACAATACATGAACCATGCCACACACCACAGCATTTATGGCCTAAGCTATTTTTCAATGCCCATCCTTAGGTTGAGCTTTTAAAACACAGACATAAAAAAACAACATACACAATCAGTGCACACATTAAGAAGCAAAATAAGATTTTTAGTGAATATGTATGTATGTATAAAGTGCTGGTCATTCTACTATATATATACTATAATCTACTATACTTTAAACCTTTATAAACTTAATATATCAATTAAGGCCACAGAAAACTGTCATTTTAATTTGATAAATCAGTCACAAATAATCCTAAAAATCATTTGCTTTCTAAAACATAAGAGGAAAAATCTTCCTCCCAGTATCGGAGTTTAACATATTAAATTGAGGCAAATGATTGGGAGTGTGAATATTTGAATTTCCCTCTAAGTTGTTTTACTTTGGCATTTTTGACTGCTGTTCATTTATGAGAAGATAGGGCTGCTCAATTAATCGAATTTTAATCACGATTACGATCTGGGCTTTCAACGATCATTAAAAATGACTGAGCCGATTATTAGCCCCTCCCTCATTTATCCGCGACACCTTAAAGGCCGGTCCGTGAAAATATTGTTGGGCATAAACCGGTCCGTGGTGCAAAAAAGGTTGGAGACCGCTGATTAAGAGGACCCCAGGGAAGCTCGGAAAGCTAAGCAGAAGTTATTTGGAGAGGAGAGTGACTGCTGTTGGTTGAAAAGAGGTAAAAAAAAACTTCAGTGGTGTTGCACACTATTTTATATTATTTTTTTAAAGTCATTGTTAACCCTTTAAAGCCGGTCAGAGCAGCACGCTCCGTTTTGCGTAACTATTTTTAAATCCCTGTAGAACCGGAACCGTGTAAGCTAGCGCAATAATTTGTTTTGCATATGAAACCGGAGGAGTTGTACTTGCATCTGATGCCATCAGCTTGTCCTCGGTCACGGTTTCCTTCCACATAAAGCTTTGCAAATATTGCATAAAAAGCGCTTGCAGGAACAAAAACATAATATTCCAGACACACGCTTTGCCGATCCGATCAGCTGTTCGTAACACTTCCCACAGTGAAACAGACGTCAGCGCAAACTGTCGCATGTCCGCCATTTCCTGGCCGAAACCGGAAGTGACGTCATTTTCGCGGAAATGTAGTTTTTTACTTGTAGGCCTTAAAAGCCTATACTGGTCATGTTTGACTTTTCTGAATAGTTGCTGGGATGCTTAGAACTCGAATTGCACTGCTGGAAATAGTTTATTTTGATGCACCTGCTGTTTTCTTTGCAAATTTGCATCATAGGATTGGTTTTTTTTGTTTTTCCTGCAGTATATAAAAATTGGTGTATCTCCAAAATAAAACTATGAAGACACTCACAATAAGTTTCCTGTTGTTGTAAACTATTTTTTGCAACTTTTTTGTATTTAAAGTTTTGAGGGGTAAACCTCTTAAATTTCTCCAAGTAGAAATATATATGTAAAAAAAACAAAACAAAAACGATTTTCAATTTTTTTTTAGTTTATTGCACTTTTTTGCAATTAATGTAGTTACTATGGACTTAATGCATACATATTATTAAAATATGGGCTATAACAGTTGTATAGCAACTTGAAATGCTCCCACAAATGGCACTACAACATGTAAAAAAATAATATAAGCTCTGGCGGACTTGGTTCTATGGTAGGTCTTAAAGGGTTAAATAAATATCGTCAAATAATCGAGATCTCAATTTCAGTGAAAATAATCGTGATTATCATTTTTGCCATAATCGAGCAGCCCTATGAGAAGAAACTGCTAAGTAATTATAACCGAGATTTTTAGCTGGTATTTCAACAGATATATGATTATTGAAAATATTTCAAAGTGGCCCATGTGTTGTTAGTGCTCATCAGTGTCCTTTTCTGCTGAATTGTTAACCACAGTGATGGCGTTGAGACTGAGAAAATCAGCCGATGATTTTTGTAATCACATCTCTCAACCTTTTCCCACTCGTGGGTTGTGTTTTTTTTTGTTGTTTTTTTTGTTGAGGGGGGTAGTTTGATAAATCTGCTTTAGTGATATTAAGTGGTTTGGAAAATTTTTGCTCACACTGTTTGCCACAGTATGACATCTCATGCCAATCTAATCTCCGCTTTAGTCTCAGTGAACTGTAGCAGTCATCAAGGCGAGGTTTGATCTGGACTTGAAACAGCCTGAGGTTAATGGCAGAGCGTGCAGGGGCTTATGCAGCCCTGAGCTGCACATGAAACGCAGTAAATGCAAATGCCAAATTGGCGAGTGCCCAAATACCTCTGTAATTATAGTCCCACCCTTCTCGCCTCCTCTCTGTGCCAGATTGGAGTCCTGTCAGCGTTTGTTTTCTGGTTTGGTCCTGGCCTGTCCACACTGCTTTAATACCCCCAATACACCAGCCTCTTTACACCAACAAGTTGACTGTGGGCAGCTCAATTCTCCCTTTCAGCTGCGTGAATGACAATGCTGCTGCTTACTGGCTATCTGCTGACTAATGACCTCTCACTGGCCTCGGCTGTGCAGTTGGTCCATGTGTTTGGACAAAACTACCTGTCAACACCACAGTATCACACAGGATCGGCAAAGATCATAAAAGGTATCAGAAGAAGCAAAATGTGGGATTACTGAAAGAAGTCTAGTTGCCTTATTAATGTTAAAACCAGCACGACTGGTTTCTCCCCGGAAAGGTGAATAGCATGTGTAACATGTATGCTGCTTTCCAATAGAGATTATTATGAGTGATGATGTTATGGAGAATCACGTAGTCAGATTATGATTAAACTGCACGACGAGAATCGAAGTTTAAAGCCTCACAACAGCAAATTATTTCCTTTATACATTAAGTCAGTAAGTAAACACAAAAAATCTGTATAAAAATTTATTAAAAAAAAAAAAAACATGTTGCAACTTCTTAAGAATGGTTAGACTGAGCAAAGTTTGGTTAGACTCTAAGAAGGCATCATATTCAGTACCTACACATTACAACAATGCCATATTCAAATAATTCATGTCAACCTGAGAGTTGTACGAATACACGAATACATAAAAAATGTCAACCACAGAGCAGATTACAGCAACAGCAGTTTCCTCCTTAACGTGCGTCAGCGTTGTCACTTTGTTTATGACAGGCATGCCTTTTGTCTTGGAGTAGCTGATTAAACTTTCAGTTGTGGTTTTTATATACATCCTAAAAATGGCCCCTCGTAAAGGTGATTACATGAAACATTGTGTCACTGTCAGAGCATGCTTGTTGCTCAGCTTGCATCTGGATGGTGTCTAATTGAAGGCTTTTTATATGTTCTGATCCCCACAGGCTGTGCTTCTTAATGCTAAAGGTTTAAATTAGAAGAAGCCACTTGCATTCACTTTTCTTCAATTTCAAAGGCGATATTTGCATCCTGTTCAGCATCCTTAAATGCTGAACATTTGGTAGTTGAAGACTCTTAAATATGACCACTTAATTTTAGAAAACTCACAAAAACCTCACCTGACCTTGAACTTGTGATTAGCGTTTTGTAGACATGGAATGTAGTGGATATTACCATCACTTGTATACCTACTAACAGTGGACTTTTCACTACTAATAGTGTAGAAGCAATGCCAGTCTTTCAAGGATACTGGTTGCCCTTGTCCTTCCAATTTTAACCCTGTACATGAGGACAGGCTCCCATTAGAGCACAAGTTAAAGAGAATGAGGCCAAACTATGCAAGCAACAGTTTCGTTCCCAAGTAATCTTGACAGTTAATCAGAATTTTTTTCCCCCTTTTATAATATGACAATATGATGATTAAAAACGCACAAGTTGACGTCAAGTTGACGTTAACATGTAAAATTGATATGTTAAATATGTATGCATTTTCCTGGAGAAAAAAACTTGACTCAATTGCTTGTAATTGATAGATAAAGTGGGTTTTTAAAGCATTTGAATGGTAGAACCTCTGTGTTAGAAAAAAAAATGCAAACAGCCATAAATTTTGAGGATGGTTATGATTTTCAATTACTCGAATAGTAAATAAAGTATAAAATCATTTTTAAAGGACTGTTTCTTGTCTTATATCTTTCCTTGTTAGTGCTTAAGTTTTCAATATACTCTGTTGAAGACATAAGCAGCTAGAAAGATCATGTCTGAGCAGTCATTCCTGTTATACTTCTTTGAAATCTGCTTAAAGTCTCATGCACAGTCGGTGCATTGTAAAGTCTCCAGACGTCTGTGCAGTCATAAGAAATTGGCAAGCATGCGTACATTCTTATGGACCTTCGCACTCACCTAATAATGACATTTACATCACTTAGACCCTATCAGACTTGTAGACCAGGCAGGAATAATCAAGGTTTTAGTGTGTAACATGCCACTACTGTTTGAATATGGTGGCAATGCAAGTAAAAGCTATTTGTCAGCCACTGAAAGTAGAAGTTGGTACTACATACCAGGCTTTGGACCTGTGATACACATGTGTCAAGGTTAGATTAGATGATACTGTGTAAACAGGAGAAACTTGCAAAGGCAAGTGCAGCTGTCAGAAAGTTCTCTGCGGAACATCTTCAAAATGAAAAAGAAAATGCAGTCCAGTTCAAACCCAGGTAAAGAGAGCCTGTCGCAAGTAGTCCACATCATAGACAGTATAAAATATGGATGAAGATTCTGTGTTTGTAAAGTGAAGCCAAAGCAGAAGGGCCACAAACCTGCATTCATTCTAAACTCCTTTTGAAAACAGACTCACAGTTGTATAAAATCTTTCCTGTGTTTATGGGCTCATTTGCTAGTTTTAGGACATATTGAATAAAACACGAAGTTCTTTTTGTAAATTATGCAAATTTTGAGTGGTTAAAAACAAAGTTTATCTAGGATATCCTAGGACTGGGTGATATATCGAGTTTTTAAAAAAATATTGATATATTTTCATACGAGATATAAGATGTGACAATATCGATATAGTCTATGTCACGTTATAATTATACTTGTGGAGTCGCAAGTTTGCCTCTCTTTCGTCCACTTTTGTCTCTGCACAACATTACTCTGGCTCGTCTCTCCTTCACTGAACACAACTCCCCCTCCCCCATAGCTTCACCTACAGGCAACGACAAGATGGACACAGCAAATCTCCGTTAAAGAGTTACCGCAGATCGCCCAGTGCATGGGGCTGGACGGCGTCAACGTGTTAGCGAGCTAACGCGCTAATGAGCTAACCGCGCTCTGTTATGCACAAAAACGACATTGTTTTCTTTTATTTATGGAGCATTATTATTTAATAAATGCTGATAATTTATTTTTGAGTAATTTCTTCAAGTGCCTGTGTGACATCTGGGACACAGCTTTGACTAAGAACTCTCTTTTTGTTCTTACTTTATGGCTTTAAAAAAATATCGAGATATATATTGTATATCGCCATCCAGCTAAAAGATATCGAGATATGAGTTTTGGGTCATATCGCCCAGCTCTACGATATCCTATTATTTAATGACTTAACAATCACGGGTCTTTACAAGGATGTAAGAAATGCTCTGATCAGGGCATTATAATGAGACTACTATTCACTGGATTGGACCATGGTGGCTATGTCCATACTGTATATTGTCTGTGGGTGGGAAGTGATCTTTAAAGAGTCATTAAATAGTTCCCAGTGAATATGGGCTAGGATTCTTCCTGTGAAATGTCCTTTCCTATTTAAAAACCCAGAAAACATGCTAGCCAGTGCCAAACACTTTGTCACATTTTGTTGTCAGAACTTTCCTGTGAGAGATTGCTGATCTGATTATTTAATCATAAATTATTCAGCCTGGAACTTGCCAGAATTGTTGGGAACACCAGAGCTGTGCTATTTACTGAGATGGCTTACCCCTTAACACAAAAGCCCTGGTTGTTTTATGAATAAGTGCAATACTAAAACTGCTATCATGCTTGTTCTCTTCTTGGAAAATTAAATGTCTACTATGAAATTTAGAGTTCCCTTGTATTTTTGATGCCTATGAGTAATGGGGGCTGCCCCAATCATTTTGGAGGCTGCTTAACAACTAATCAATGGCTCTCAGGTTTCTTAATATAGAGTAAGAGTGGGACTTTCATAAGCAGCGGGAGGCTATTTCTGCTCAGTCATCATGGTACTGGGTGTGTATATGTGAGCGAAAAAAGGAAGCAGGGAAAGTTCATTCAAAGTACTAGATAATAGAGGGTCTCATGACTGAAAGCTGCAATCTTCATGTGGCAAGATAACTGACAGTTGGCTTCAGGTGCAGGCTCAGCTTCAGTGTTGTACTTTCTCTAAAGTGCTGGCACCCACAGTGCACCCCAGTGACTCTGCAGCTTGTGTTACTACACCGTCACAAACCACATCAGAAACGAGCTCGGTTACACTGATGAGTAGGCCGCAGGGACAACATACAGAGGGGGACGTTTTCCTCTCAGAAACCCAAGAAGTCCCTAAAGCTGTGATTCATGCTGCCTCATGTAGTTTTTCCTGCCGGTGCTTTAAGGTCAATCTCGAGAGATGCAATGGAAATTTCAATAAAAATCCCTGATTACAGATCCACTCAACCTACATCCTGAAACACAGCTGAGTTGCGCTCTGTGGCAGCACTATTTCAATACCTGCCCCTCCATTGCTCTGTGGGGGTTAAGTGACTTTTCTTTACTTGGCTCGTTTCCTCTGTAACACAAACATTTGCTGAAAGCCTATAAACAGTCTCTGAAAAAAACGTTATTTAATTGTACCTGCATTTTAAAACCATCTCCTGCTCTTGCCACTGTCTCGTGCAGGCGTGCTCTGTTTGCAGCAAGAATTACTAGGTCAGCCTTCCATACAGGCAGTGATGTGGCAGGGTTGAAATCCTCCTCACTGCTGTTGTGGTCTCTGTCTCCAGGTGCATGATGAACCTACTGTGCTGTAGCTGTCTAAGCTAGTCAGGTTGCCTCACCATGGCAAAACCTGGGAGCGACAGAGATGGAGCCATGGTGGATAAGCAGGCGGGGAAGAAGGTATGTGACTCTCTTACTTCAAATAGAAGCTTCTATTACCATCCTGTGGTAAACACAAGGAATAGTTCCTGCAAGTTTACAAAAGTCTTTACATTTTCTTGGGGAAATACTGTACAAAATTGGACCCCAAATAATACACAGGTGATTTTAAATACAACTAAATGAATTCAGAGTTTGGCAGAAACTGTCAATAGGATCACATGATCAATGAAAATGGCATTTGAATAAACAAAGATTGACTGCTTGGTTCACATGATATTGTAGAACAATCTGGTTCATTCACATTTTCTTTCATCGAGCAAACCAGGTAAAATAAAACTAAATTGAGAAGCTGTTATTGATGCTAAATCATGTGGCATGCAGAGAGTGTTGGACTCCAAGACAGCTGACTTCTTTTAATGCTTCTTTAGAGTGTGTGTGTCACTTTTTGCTTCCTGAGTGACAGGGGTTTTTTTGTTTTGTTTTTTTGTTTCAGTTCTCAAACATCTGCATGAATGTTTCTTGGGTTTTAGAGCTCTGATGTGTAAACACTCATCACCCACTTGCTGAACACTAACATCTGGGCACCAGCAGGGAGCACATCTAAGCTTGTAGCGGCATTATTCATTATATCGGCTTGTTCTGTAAATGTCAGTGCACTTCAGCTGCCATACATGTACATGTTGACATCAATGCGGTTATGTTCGGCCAACATTGTGATTTGATTGTATGTAGTTTACCAGTGATAGAACGAGATAAATCTTGTGGTTCATCAAAAGGATATTCTTAACACAGCATATATTTCTGTGGGGCTTTTTTCTATTGTGATACAGTATTCTGCTTTAACCCAGAGATGCACTCGAATGTTGTGCGTGAGAAATATCTGACGTACTATCTCCTATATTACCATGCAAACAGGGCTTAATTGCCCTTTTCTACATAAATGCAAGGAAGCATTTGTGTCTGCCTTTATTTTCAAGGCAAAGGTACTTCACATCTTAGCTCTCATCTACTTTCAGCCGTGCCAGACACTTCAGCTTTGCACAGCTGGCACATTGCTTCACTGAGATCAAAGAAGCACCATGCTGCAGACATTTTCCTCCTGCCAGAAATGTATTTTACTGCACCAAAGTGCAGCACACTAAAAGTAATGGTTCTGAAAAAGCTTTGTCTGCAGATCAGAGTGCAGAATAACCCAGTAACTGAAAGACACTGTGATAATGGCGAGATTAGTGGTATTGCTGTGGGTTGTGTTTGATGCTGGAGTGTTTTCGCTCCACCTCCACCGTGTGTATTTTCTGTAGAATCAAATAGTTTTATATGTGCATGGAGTGGCTAAATTCAATTCAGGCATTGAAAACCAAAATTACAACCATAGAAGCAATCAGCAGCTGCAAGTGGGAGGGATAAAATTTAACATCTTGTGTCTTTTGAAGTGGGTGTTGTCGTCTTTTCTGCTCAATTATGGCTCCGATTTTGGTCACCAAAGAAATGCAAATTACCCAAACGAGGTGGTACTTGTGTTCAACAGGAAGCCGCCCTGTATATGTAGGTAATTTTCTTGCTTTATCGTCCCATTTCAGGCTTTTCGTGGTCAACCTTGCTTTACGTGTTTTCAGTATTATAGCTATTAAATTTGAAGGGTTTGAGTTAGGAATTAGTTGTCACTGCAACATCAGTTAATCTGAGTGTCTCACTCAGTTTGTCTATAAAATGTCTGAAAGTTGTGATGCAAGTATGAGATAATCTACCAAAGCTGTGGGGGACGACCCTAAACAATTTTTGTCTGACCAGCAGGCTATATACAGATTATAATGCAATGCATTTGAGGACTGGGACTGCAGATATATTTTTGAATCGGATATGATTTAAATTGATGATCAGTAAAGGTGCTGTTGTGCATTAAAAAGAAACTGTTAATCTATGAAGTCTGATGGTATTGAATGCTTGCCTGGCAGTGCAGGTTGCACAGGTGTGAATATTTTCACACTCCCACAGCACAGTGCCATAATAATGGACTTATTTTTCTTCCCTTTTTTCTCTTTTGTGTGTAAACTGATGGGGGGGGAGCTCCAGATCTTGTATTCTTCCCTTGAGACTTCGCCTTGGGAACAACATTTAAGTGAGCCTCGCAAGCAGCACCCAAATACCGTATTGCAGTCGGTGTTATCTCTGCAGTAGAAGTCACGTAAAGCAGGAACTACCACCTGCGTACTAAGCTCGATCCTGTTAGCTGTCAAACTAGTTGACATGGCTTTTAAAATGAGACTGCCAGGGTTCATTTGAGGCCATTGCTCCTTTGTTTACATATCCAGGCACACTCGGCACTCAACTGAGGCCACACCTATGCCTCGTTTGACCCGATTTTAATTCTTTGTGTGTGTTTTATTTCTTCCTCACCCTTGACAGAGCAAAGACAAGTTGTCGCCTTTCACCAAAACTCCAAAGTTGGACCGGAGTGAATTGCTGGGGAAGGAAGGGAAAGCAAAGTCTTCCATGAAGCGCAAGCTCTCCTTCACTACCAGTCCGCCCCAGGCAGAGGAGCGAGACTCCGACACGGGTAAGGAGTGTTGCTGTTCCTCCTCCAAACAGCCATGCTGCTGGCTCACTGCCATGTCTGTACACTGCCCCCTGGTGGCCTGCTGTCAAACAGGTCTTCAAATAGTCAACAACGGGTCAATATTGTTTCGAAAACGGGACCTAAGTCAGGTCTCACTGATGAACTTGTGGCCTGTTGTGTGTATTCTGAGATGGATGAAGAATCATTCTATGAGAATGTATTCATTTTTTAGTGTTACAAATAGTAATCAGGGCCTCCTACCCCACCTCCTAATATAACACCATGTTTTGTTTAGTTTTTTTCTACATTCAACACATTATGTCCTTTATCTACAAAACCCATTTAAAAAGAAAGACCAAAACCAGCAGTGAACTATGTAGCCGTAGATATCCAGTGTATAAGTGAACTGTAAAAAGCCCCCCAAGAATCTTCACTGTTTTACATCCTCAATAGTAGAATAACCCTCTACAAATGCACTGCAATGCTGTATTTAACATTTGTTTGTTAAGTACACTATTTGTATTTGTATTTTTATATGTTTTTATAAACTGCGCTGTAGAAAGACCTTTGCAGTTGTCTTGAACCTCACTGATGGTGTACAGATTTCCCAATAACTGTCACTATGTTGACGATAAAAATGCACTCATCTTAGCAGTGCAGACATGTCATTCTTCCTCTCACTTGTGTAAACACTGTTCTAACCCCCTCTTTCAGTTAAAGTTTAACTATATGTTTATCAGATTCAAGGCCTAAAAATAGGTTACTGTATCGTACAGCTGTAATTATAATAAATAAACTGCATGTTTATGGACTGCTTGAAGTCCTGCAGGTTTGCCTTCATCTCCTCTGTAGAGCAAAGCTCAACATGATCTTTTTCATTGTGTGGTCCTGTGTCATTCTAACAGATGAGAACCCTCAATTTTGGAAGTATAATTTATGTCGCACACGTAATAAACTAGCGCGGAGAGTGGCTTTGCCTTCCAGCAGCTTCCCCCGGTCCTTTTGTTGAGCAGCTGTAGGACGAGGCGAAGAAGCGACCCCAGTGACCGCCTCGGACCGGATCTCCTCTCCTGTCTGCTGTGTTGCCATGACTCATAATCTGTGCGTGGAGTGCGAGTGTGCCTTTGTGGCTGTCTGTGTTTGAGTTCATGTGAAGCGAGGAGGGTGAGAGAGAGCAAGCGAGCGTTAATGCAGTGCTTTCCCACCCTTCCACCCCCCCCACCTTGCTCTCCTTTTCCTCCCCTCTCCCCCCCCTCCCATCCTCTCTGCTTTGCACTGTAGATGACTCAGACCCAGGCCAGTCGAGTGAGACCTGGGGAGAGAGATTAGTGCCTCCCTGCAGGATATACGCAGGTAATCGCTGCAGCCCGATCCTCAGCCCCCGCGCCCATCCACTTTGCGCTGCTATTCTGCTGTAAACACACATGCACACATGCACGCGTGTGTGTTTTCGCCTTGCATCTCCCCCCTATTACAGCTCACGCATGTCTGTGTTTAAACAACCGACCGGAGACTGGGGGGGCCCGAGGAGTGCCATGGGCACTTGGCTGGCTTAAGAGAATGCCATCTTCTATTTGTTTTTGTTTTTTTAACTGTTTGTTTTTTTTTTGTTTTAAACCTCATGCTTGTCATCTGTTTCTCTGCGCGCTCAACAGATACAAGGGGAAGAGGAAAAATGCGATGCAGTCACAATGAAGTTGCATCTTGTAAAAGACTACCTTTTTTGGTGTTTTTTGTAATTTGTCTCCAAACTCATTCTTGTTACAGATAAAGATGGACCAGACAAGAAGAAGGTGAAAAAGGAAGCTGGGGGCAAGAAATCCCAGGCACCCAACTTTTTGTTTGGGTATCCGCTGTCGGAGCGCAAACAGATGGCTCTCCTAATGCAGATGACAGCCAACAGTCCAGGTTTGTGTACTCGCCCTCTCACCTTGTCCTCAAGAAGGGTCAGTGTGTATTTGCTGCTAGATGAGTCATACTTCAGAACATCTCTTGTTTTTGTTTTGTTTTTTAGGAATAGGATAAAAATCTTATCTGTGGTGTTTGTTAGTGATACTGTACCGCTGCTGTAGATTAGATCTGAAAATAGCTGACTTGGAGAGGGGTTAGGGTTACTGTGTTGTTTGGTTTTGTTTTGTTTACATGTTTTCTAGTAGTTATTGCAGTTTGGTTTTGTTTGTCTTTTGCTTTACTCATTAAAGGAGCTGTTTGACAGTGTTAAGCCTACAAAAAACTGACTCCAAATGAATTTGAGAGAATCGGGTCAGGATATTTGGGAATTAAGCTGTGGTGCTGGAAGGGGATGAAACTGCATTGTGGGGGGGCGGTACCATGCGACTTCCTGCTGCCGTAGTCTGTCTACTACAGGAGATTTTTGCTGTACCCTGTGCTATGTGAAAAAGTTACTTCCTCTTGATAAGTTGAATAATATTTATTTCCTTTCCATTACGTTGTTGGCAGTTTTGAGAATTTTTCTTTTCCCCCAAATATGGTCTCTAGTCACTAGACCTTTTTTTTTCTTTCTTCTTCATTTGTTCATGTATGTCATGCTTCGTCACCGGTGCTCATCAGCAGTCAATGAGAAATTGGTGACTGTTACAGTAGACAGTTTGAGGGGAATGATAACCCTCATTTGTTAGGAAAATGGTCTGAAATGTGCACACGTACCTTCTCCATTGCACAGTCTGACTGTGCTTTATATGATGCTATCTGTAATGCTGTAGTAACGGACTGCTCTGTTATTGCCAACAAACGGGATATTCAGTGGTGGAAAAAGTACTCAAATGATCTGATGTTTGTCAGTTAGTCCATTTCCATATCTTATTAAAGTAGCTCTGATAAACATTACAGTGCATCTTCCGGAAATCACGGAACTGCATTTGTCTGAATTTGCATAGGTATACATATGTGCATGTCCTCCAAAGTAACCGACATCATGTAGCCGATGAAGATGATGGTGTGCACAGATAAAACGGAGGGACTGCAGAGTTCACCGCTAAAGGAGAGAAGTAAAAAATTAATAATAACATCAGTATTCAAAAAATGTGACTGCACACAGATACATTTTGTTGATGACAGTCTGCACAGCTGTGTGTAGGTTCTGTTTAGCACCAACACACAACCATGCCAGTCCCATGAGTGCTATTCAGTTTCCATTACTATGGCAACCCCCATTTCATGTTTCATAGACCCATACATGTTCTTTCAACTATTGCTGTTTGTCTACAGCCTGAATTTGTAGCAAACGGCAGTAGATCTAGTTTGCTTTAGGTGAAGGTGCTGTCTTTCTGTCTGAGTGGATCAGGATGTTGTGAATTCAGTGAACTCTGTACTGACACCATGCATTCAAACGTGCATGTGTAATTCCTAGAAAGGTCCAGATGCATGTATGCTTACTCAGACATGGGTTTAAGCAGTCTCTCGTTCCCAGTAAAACTGGATTCACTGTAGTTGTTCAGTCTAGAGAGAAAAGCAGTTGTCTTAGTGTGTGATGTGCTTTTTTTTCTGTCTCTCTTCGAGCATCATTTAAGTCTTTTTCGCTCTCTCTCTCTCCATGTGTCCAGACTCTACACCGAGTCACCCCTCACAAACGACCCCTGTGCAGAAGAAAGTCCCCAGCAGCGCCTCGTCTCGGCAGAAAGACAAGGTCAACAAGAGGAACGAGCGAGGGGAGACTCCCCTTCACATGGCAGCAATCCGGGGAGACGCTAAGCAAGTTAAAGAGCTCATTAGCCTGGGAGCTGATGTCAATGTCAAAGACTTTGCAGGTACGACGCCCCAGGAGATGATCATTTAACAGCTTTCATCATGTCCCAGCAGTTGTTAATAATGACATTAGACTGAGTAACAGATGCTGATGCAAAGGCAATGTCTCAACATGAGCTGTAATCAGTCTGCGCATTACTACTGCTTATGCAGCTGTTGGTATGTCGAGTAGTAGAATTGAGAAAACAGCTGGTAAAAATTTTTTAAGACTCTTCTCCTGTCCTCACCAGGTTGGACGCCTCTGCATGAAGCCTGTAATCTTGGTTACTATGATGTGGCCAAGGTCTTGATAGCAGCAGGTGCAGAGGTGAATACACAGGGTCTGGATGACGACACACCACTTCATGATGCTTCCAGCAGCGGGCACAAAGATGTAAGAGCTTTGAGTTAGTCTGTAACTGAAGGTCTTAAAAGTATATTGCACTTAAAATTTTTGATTAAGGACTCTGCACAGGTCTGATGTGTGAAATTGTTACAGAATGTAAGAAGGACATTGTCTCAGTGCACTTACAAAATTTGATTAAACATTTCTGAGAATCAAAACAAAAATACACAAATTGATTTAAATTTGGCTTATCACCAAACTCGGACAGCTTCCAAGCGACTGCTACTTTTAGGTCGCTCAGCAGAAGACCTGTTTTGTCTTCCTGCACTGCCTCTAAGATACATGGTGCATCTCCTTCAGCTTTTCAAGACGGTGACCTTTCAACTTTGTGGAATTTGTGGATTTGGCAGGGAGACATATTTGGCAAGTAGGGAGGTTGGTGAGCCAAGATTATGACAACATAGCCAGAAAAACGTACGTGTTCATAATGCACTCTGTGCCGGCACAGGATGGCACGCATCACAGTTCAGGTCGTTTGTGCTGAATATTTTCCTCAGACGTCTCAGGATGTTAGATGAACTCGAGCGAGGTGTCAGTGTCACCTTGGGGGATAAATTTACAGTGAATAACAATCTTGCGAATGTTGACAAGCATGCTCCTGTTCGCACTCCTGTTCGCTCAGGAAACTGTGGACTCTGTAACTGAAACCTGCAAAAAACTTTTGTCATAGCTGGACACCCAGACACCCCCCCCACCCCCCCACCACATGAAAGCAGAGTCAGTCTGACAGATAGAAGTTGGCTGCTTCAAGTTTTGAGGGCTGCGGTGAAATCGTAGACCACACATGCAAGCGATCAGAATCTAGCCTAAAAACGAGCAAGCTAAAAATAGCAGCAGCACTGAAAACTGACCCAAGAGGATGACTTTAAAAGGGAGATCAGCCAAATTTTTATCTGGTGTGCTTGTATGTATTCATGAGCCAATTCTTTTTTTGATCGCACCTCTAATATAAAGGTTGCACAAGTCCATCCTTAATGCAGGAATAGTCAGAGTGCTGTTACATTTATATGTGGACATTGCATACATGTTTGGGGGTTTTTTGTTTTTGTTTTTTGGCTGTCATTAAATGTTAAGTCAAATATTTATTTCTGTTGCATCAACTTGCAGAATGTAGTATTTTATGATAATGATAAGAAGACGGCCACTCTTAGGTCATCAGCCAGTAAATTTGTTTTTAAGTTGTTCGAGTTTAAAAATGATCAAAATGCATCAGATTGCGTTAAAGTGCATTTTGTTACAATTTTAAATGCCTTGGTAAAATGTTATATTTTACCTTTAAAAAAAATCTAAGGCATGTCTGTCTGTCTAGGATTTCTCAGTGTAATTGTTGTGTTTTCTGTAGATTGTGAAACTTCTGCTTCGTCACGGTGGTAACGCTTTCCAAGCCAACAAGCGCGGCGAGCGCCCGGTGGATGTGGCCGACTCTCAGGAGCTGGAACAGCTATTAAAGGGAGAAGGAGCCGTGTCGGACCATGATGACAGCTCTTCAGGTGATTGTCCCTCCTGTGTAATATTTATGTTTTGTTTTGTTTTTTTACTCCCCTGTCATCGACATCCAGTAATGTGTCCACTGTAAATGAAGCTTAAGTCTACTGTACTCCACAGAATCTGAAGACCCGCCATCTGTCAATCCATCCAGTGTCGATGACAACATGGAAGACTCTGATACTGAAAAGGACTCTGCCACGAAAGCATCGTCTTCCATGCCAGGGATGGATGAGTACGAATTTAAGGACGAGGAAGAGGAGGACAATCTCGGTAAAGCCCTGAATGACAGACACATCCTCAGGAGGGAGCTACGACAGCCGGAGAAGGAGGACAAAGACAGGAATCACGTTGCAGTAAAGCAAAGCAACAAGGGGGATTCCTCATCAAAGTCCAAGAAGCAGAAGACGTCTCGTGTCCACTGCAGCTCGGATACGTCCAGCGACGAAACGGAGAGCCTCTCAGAGAAGAGAAGCTCCCCCACCTGCTCTCATAGCTCGGAGAACGTCAAGCCGGACACGAGGTCGAAAAAGGACAATACTGAGCAAAAGGACAAAGGTAAAGTTAAGAGGAAGAGCAAGAGCCAGAATAAAAACAAGGAAAACCAAGAAGATGGGAAAGAAAACAGTAAAACGCTAGTCCTCTCTCTGGCAACAGTGTCTGAAAGCACAGAGAAGGGCCGGGAGGAAGACTCTTTCAAGATGTCTTTCAGTCCCAAAGATGACTCATCCGTCCACCTCTTCCACTTGTCAGCCATCAAATCTCCTAAACTGAACCACAGCCTGACAGATAAACAGACACCACTCAAACAGGAAAATGCGAAGATGTGCGTTTCCATTACTGACAGCTCGTGTCCAGTGGACGGTGTCAAATACAACCACTACACAGACGCAGACTACTGCACTGAAGGCTCCAGCACGAAGGGGTGTAAGCACAAGGAAAAGAGCAAACATCAACAGAAAGACTCCAGTGTGGACGGCGACGACGGCCACTCGAGCCCCTACAAAGACGGCAGCATAGGAAACAGCATAGACAGCGAGGGTGCCTTACGGAAGACTGATTTAGACGGAAAAGTCGTGAAGAAGCATAAATTTAAACACAAGGAGAAAGACAAACACCGCAGGGAATATGAGGCAGAGCGGAGCCGCCAAAGGCAAAAGGAGGCCAGGAAAGACAGCCACAGGAATTTGGAATTTGACAGAGAGTTCTGGAAAGAAAATTTTTTCAAAAGTGATGAGACAGATGAACCTCTGCCAGTAAAAAAGGAAAGTGAAGACAGCAGCTCGCTTCAGAAGACTGCTGATTCCTCTCCTGTGAAAGATGAGCGAAACCCAAAGGAGAAGCACTCCGGCAGCAAGGAAAAGAGGCCAAGAGAGGAGCGAGAAAAAGACAAGAGCGTGAAAAAAGAGCGGAAGGAGGCGGCAGGAAGAGAAGAGAAGGTGAAGGATTCAAAGCTCAGCGAGCATGACGAAAAGGTGGACTGCCACGGCTCAGGGCGGATTCCTGAGGAGTCGCTGCAGAGCAACAGCATGAAAGAAGAGACAGAGGAGAAACCCATAAGTGGGATCACAGCTGATCAAGAACAGCTGGAGCCTGCAGAAAAAGGCTCACGCGAGAAAACTGACAAGAGGCTCCCAGGAAAGGAAAAGGACTCAGACAAAATGGAGAAAAGGCATCTTGACAAGGAAAAAAAGGTCAAAACAGAGCACTCTGACAAAACCGAACCACAGAACTCAGTGGATCGTTGGAAGGAAAAGGAGCGAGCGGGATCCATCTCTTCCGTTTCGCCTGGAGAGAAAAGCTACAAAGAAAACGAGAAGCTGAAATCTTTAACCACAACAAAAAAGCATGAAGACAGCAGGAAAAGTAAAGATAAGTTCGACAAACGGTCTGATAAGGAGAGGCAGGACAGAGACTATAATGCCGGGGATCACAGAGAAAAGGATCGCACAAGCTCTGATAGGAAAGGAAAACCTCTGGAGAAGACCACGGATCACAGTAAATCTGATCGCGCCAAAGAAAAGGACTTTGACAGGAAAAGAAGAGATAAAATAAAAGATGGAACGCTGTCCTCGACCTCCAATCTGAAATTACTTTTAGAGGAGAAGAAAAGCCATCTCTCTGAGAGCGGCAAGTCCTTATCTACAAAATCAAAGGAGGAAGCAGTGAGAACGCCGGAGAAGGATCGCGATAGGCGAGACCGTGACAAAGACTCGGATAGACACAAGGATAAAGAGCGACACAAAGACCGCTCTCAGCAGGCCAAAATCAGCAAGGCCAAATCCAGTGAGACAGAGGCAGACAAGGCCAAATTGAAAGCCCCGCCAGCAATACGAGACGCCAAACCAAAAGAAAAGAGACTTGTGAACGATGACCTGATGCAGACCAGCTTTGAGCGCATGCTCAGCATGAAGGACCAAGAGATTGAGCTGTGGCATCGGAAGCACCTAGAAAAACTCAAACAGAAAGAGCGGGAAAGGCTTAAACAGCGGCCTGTGGCAGATCCGGGGAAGTCCAAGCCTAAAGACAGAACAAAAACAGAACCATGTTTGAGTAAGGAGCTAACACGCTCAAAAAGCTCTGATACATCTGATGTCCACAGCAGAGATAAATCCCTGAAGGACGGCACTAGCCCCAGAACGGTGTCACTTGATGGGAAGAGTCTGCCCTCTATCAGCGCAAAGGTCATATCAGCCGTGGAAAACTGTCTGACGAGATCACCCCGTCCTGAGAATGACCGTTGTGGCATCATTTCCAGGTCTGTTTCTTTAGTCTCTGTTGCCAGCTCGGAGGATTCATGCCAGGCAACGACATTAACTCCCAGAAATGCCGAATACGATTCTGATGTAAACATGGAAGCCTCAGACTCCCAGCCTGCATTTCTCCAGTCTTCCCTCGTCATTCAAGCTACAAGGTCGCCGTCTGTTCACGATAAAGACTGCAACAGTCTTCCAGATGTTTCACAAGGTAATCGAGTGATGTCCGGCAGGCATGAATCTCCTTACCTCAGGGCTATTCTGGATGAGGATGCCAACTCATCAACTGAAGGCAAAGCTGTTGAAAATCTGCCAAAATCCAACCTGACTGCGATCCCAGGAGAGGAGCCGAGAATGAAGGAGGCCTCAGAAACCGCAGAGAGCCTGAGTACACAACAAAATTCAAATTCAGTTACCGATTCAGTCACAGAGAGGGAAGGAAGCACTGCTGGATGCTCGACAACGCAACTGTTAAATAAAGATCTTCCCAGTAAAAGCGTGACTCTTCCACAGTCCAGCAGCTCACAGTGCAGTAGTTCTCAAAGTGGGTCGGAGGAGCCGAAACCTCTTCCTCTATCTGAGCCTCCTGCTGTCCAAGACATCCAGTGTCAGATGGAGACTTCACAGGCAGAATGTGTTACTAAAGAATCTGATCAGCCGTCAGTACCTACAGCTTCTCAAGCTGCTGAGCTGTCAGCACTCACAAACACAAAGCTCTTCCAGCATAGAGAACCACTCCCGTCTTCTGGTATTGAGAATCAGCAGCAGGCCGAGTTAGTTACCACGGAGGTTTCTGACCAAAAAGACACACTCGTGGAGACCGCTCACGGAACAGAACCAGAAAATATGGAAACGGATGCAGAAAACTTGACAACAGAAGCGGCGGGGAGTCCCATACCGTCCACCAGCTCGCACATTCCCACCTCTGCTGCCAGAGAATCCTCAACGGGTTTCAGCAGATCCGATGAGTGCAGGCCTTCTCAAGAGGATGCAGATGCAAGTGGCCAAGACTGCAAGAAATCACAGCCTTCCAGCGACATCTCAGGCCCATGTCTCGATGCTCTTACGGAAAAGGAAAGCGTGTCCTGTTCGAGCCCTGAACACAAGACTGAAGGGACAGCAGATGTACCACAAAGCTCGCACAACAGCGGTGGTGGTGCTGCTGTCTCTGCTGCAACTGAGAGTTCATCCGTTGAAGGCAGCCTGAGTACAGACTGCTCACCTGAATCCAAAGCAGAGGCCTCCTCGGAGCCCATGGAGGTCACGCCTGCCGAGGAGAAACCAGAGTCGTCCTCAGCTCTAGAAGAGCAGTGCCAAAGCGCCGTCCAGTCAGCGGATCCAACAGACGTCAGCAGCAGCGCCTCAGGGAGTTCCTCTCCGCAATCCGGAGACCGGGAGTCCGACTCCTCAGGGGCGAAACTCAAGATTCGCGTAGCAGACGAGGAAATGGACATTCACGTGCCCCATCCACGCAAGAGGAAGATGCCGAAGGTGTCGCTCTCCCAGCCGTGCTCCACCACTCAACAAGAGAGGGAACAGCAGTCGCTAGCGGCTATCGTTGACTCTGTAAAGCTGGAGGAGATCGAACCTTACCAGTCGGACAGAGCTAACCCATACTACGAGTTCCTGCACATCCGCAAGAAGATCGAGGAGAAGCGTAAAGTGCTGTGCAGCGTCGCCCCGCAGCCGCCGCAGTATTATGACGAATATGTGACCTTTAATGGCTCATACCTCCTAGACGGGAACCCACTCAGCAAACTCTGTATACCAACTGTGAGTCATCATTGTTATTATTGATTTGATTTGATTTTTTAGACAAAACTGCAGCAGGGATGATGTGCATACTCTTTTATGATTCAAAACGAAGCTAGTGACCATTTGACCTTTAGTGCAAAGAACGGAGCACAATGATGGTTTGATCTCATTATGTTGGCTTCATAACATGATCCATAACTGCAGTTGAATATAAATTTACACTAATCAGGCGGCTCTAATTGATATATTTCTGGGAAGAAAAATCATTTGCTCTCCCTTTCACTGCATGTCAACGTTAACATTAAATTTGTGTCACATCCTCTATCCCCGTTTTTGGCGGTCGTGTTAATCCGGCACGTTGCACCGCTGCAGCTGTGTTGAAGACAGGGGGGTCAGTCATAGATTATACAGGGGGAGGTTATACATTTTGAAGAGATGAGACTTTGTTGGAAAGATATTGAAAAGAGAATTAAATCTCATCAGTGAAACAGAAGAGTGACAAAAAGAAGTCTAGTAGTCAGATGAGCTAATGCCAAGGCGAGCCATCCATCCGTCCACAACACAATCATTTATGTTTTCACCCAAACTGTGAGCACGCTATTGATGTCTTGCTGTTAACTGCTCATTTATTAAGGCTCAGAGCCTTAAGCATTTCATCCCCCATGTTTACCAGGACAGCTGATGCTCAGTTTTCTGCATAGACGCACTGCATCACTGCTACACACCAGTACTAAACTTTAAATGATAATATTTTCTCATCTCTCAGATGTCAAACTGCAGTCCTGACCAAGTTTGTAAAAATCTTTCTCCTTTTTTAAACGGTTCGTTTGGACAGATAACTCCTCCTCCGTCATTACCTGAGCAGCTCAAAGAGATGTTCAAACAGCAGGAGGTGGTCCGCATGAAACTACGACTGCAGCACAGCATTGAAAGGGTACGTAGTTCTGCTGTTGGAGCTTCGCATTGTTAAATGTCGTCTGTGTTATGCCTGCAGTTATATTAACCATGACTGTGTTTGGTGCTGTGCTACATGTGCTTTCTTAAAAAGATTTGAGTTTCACGCTAACACACAAACGTTGGATTTATGACACTGACTGGATTTCTTTTTTCCTTCTTTAAGGAAAAGCTGATTGTTTCAAACGAGCAGGAGGTCTTACGAGTCCATTACCGGGCAGCAAGAACACTAGCCAATCAGACTCTGCCTTTCAGTGCCTGCACCGTTTTATTGGATGCGGAAGTGTACAACATGCCGCAGGATGTCCAGGTAATTAACACAAGGACATCCATGGGTTTATGTTTTACAGTCCAGTGTTTTTAGTGTATTTTGGGGAGAATTTGAGAGTTTATCATTTGTTTGTCTCATAGAGTGATGATGGCAAAACATCAGTAAGGGACCGATTCAACGCCAGGCAGTTCATGTCGTGGTTACAAGATGTCGACGACAAGTTTGACAAACTAAAGGTGAGCAATGAATCTGAAATTATAAGGAAATGGTCAGAAATATCATTGCAGGAGATTTTTATGCTATTCCAAAAAATGTAGAAAGAGTTGTTTGCTTGTTTTAGATGGTCTTATTGTCTCATATGTGAATGCTTTTAATCTTTCAGTGATTGTATCCTGCTAGTTGTTGCTTTTTACATCTAAGATGCAGATCTCTGCCTTTCATGCATCTGAGATTTATCTTGTGACATCTTGGCGTCCGTGCTCAGGAAGCCAAGAGGCAGCCAGGAAACTAAGAGAAGGGTTAGGGGTAGCCAGAGAGCAGCGACTTCCAAGTTTAAAGCAAGGGGGATGTTTATAAGTTAATTAATTGCATATGGCTATTCTCTGGAAGGAATGAAAAATAAATGTGCTAAAAGGAACCACCAACTACACTTCCTGACCATTTTATTAGGTAAACCTAACTAGCACTGCATTGGAGCCCCAGAACTGCTTTAATTTTTCATGGCACAGATTTAATAAGGTGCCTGAAACATTGCTGAGATTTTAACCCATGTTGACATGATAGCATGACACAGTTGCTGAACATCCATGATGCTCACGGTCCACCATATCCCAAAGGTGCTCTTCTGGATTGAGATCTGGTGACTGGGGAGGTCATCAGAGTACAGTGAACTCATTGTCAATTTATTTTATTTTTTATTTTATTTTATTTTATTTTTGAGGTTTGTAATATGGCACAAATACGTGGTCATTTGAGTTACTGTTGCCTTCCTATCGGCTCGACGTGGTCTGGCCATTCTCTTCTGACATCAGCAACCCTCAAGGTGTTTGTGTGGTTAAATGTCTGCAGATGGGCAGTTTCTGAAATACTTGTGAATCAACAACCATGCCACAATAACGTCAATCGTCTCACTTCTTCCCCATTCTGATGCTCAGTTTGAACTCCAGCATCTGACCATGTCCGCGTACATAAGTGCACTGAGTTTCTGCCATGTGATTGGTTAACAAGTAGTTGAACAGGTGTACCTGATGAAGCACCCAGGGAAAGTTTCTCTGGTGTCGATCGATGGTACAGTCCAGTTTTTTGTTTTGAATTCAGCGTGGCGGAGAGCGTTTTTGGGTTTAGCAGCAGGGTGGAGAAAAACGTTTCACTTCTTGGTTGCCTTTGTTTTTTCTTCCTACCCTCTCCTCCACCAGTTCTTTCTTGGAGACGGACGCTCTTGGTCTAAATGAGAACAGCTGTTGGATGAAGTCACGACCTCTTTTTCTTCCCTCCACAGACGTGTCTTCTGATGAGGCAGCAGCACGAGGCAGCAGCTCTGAACGCAGTGCAGCGCTTGGAGTGGCAGCTCAAGCTGCAGGAGCTGGACCCGGCCACCTACAAGTCCACCAGCATCTTTGAGATCCCCGAGTTCTACATCCCGCTCGTGGAGGTCAACGACGACTTTGACCTGACCCCGATATGAGCTGTAGGACAGACGCGCTTTGCCACAGCGGAAGCTAAATTGCTGACACGAGCGGGCAGCCTGCACAATCGGGGAACAGGAAAGGAAAAGATGTGAAGCACTTATAATGAGGCAGTGATAAGAAAGAGCACTTAAAAAAAGAGACCATTTTAATTCCAGAGCTCTTAGAGTCCAAAACAGGCCTCCCGCCCACGAGGACGGGGAAGGAAGACCGTCCAGGCAACAGACGTAGCCGGGGAGCCGAGACGAGAAGCAGGGCCAGGCGGTGCAGCGAGAGGAGGCGCCGTGTGGACAACAACACCTCATCAAGCAGGGTCACACAAGTGAAAGATTTCAATTGTTTTCAAACTGAGTGTTCATACATTGTGTACAGACTGTGCTCTTAATTTTTTTTAACTTATTTTATACATAAATTGTGCATTTGTAAATAGCCATGTAATTATTGTTTTAAACTTGTAAAACAACAACAAAATGATAGATATTTTGATTGTAAACTTGTTCTGTCTGATGTTTTAATGGACCAAAGTTCTTTTCCCCCCCCTTTTTCCCCCCTTTTTTTTGATATTGAGTGTCCTCTTTGTTTGTGATGTTGTCGTTGGCTTAAAATCTTAAGCATGTGTTGGCTTCAGTTGCTTCTTTTTTTTTTTTCTGTTTTGTTTTTGCTGTTTCTTCCTTCCTCATCTGGACATCCACGCCACAGCTGGTGTTCTTTGACTTTGGCAATTAAATGCTGTGCATGCGTTGCATTGTTTGTACTTTTTCCCTAAAGAGCTGTACTGTGGACTTAATTGTGAGGTTTACTGAAGTGTTCAGACTTTTTTTTTTTCTTGTTTTTCTTTTTCCCCTTTTTTGCGCCATTGTGTTATGTCCTTATTGTGGCCTCACTCCTCATGTTGTTCATTGTGTCTTGTGCACATTAAAGTCTGTTGTGGCTTCCAAGGAAACAAAAAACAACAAAAAAAAAAAAAATCATACTTTTACAGTTTCATTGTGAGATCACAACAAATCCTATTTTTTCAGCATAATGCCTTTTGAACGATAGTTCTAAAAAAGTCTATTTTAATATTTACTTGTTACATGACTTGTAGATATTTGTAATATATAATTGAATAAATTTTATTTGTTGTGAAATTAAATTTTTTGTTGGTGTGATTCTTGGTAAAAACCTATTTTCATAGTACAGCCACCTCAGCTGAACACTATTTAGTGGTAGTACTATGTTTAGCCAGTAGATGTCACTGTAAGCAGCGCTGCACCTCCAGCTGTGACTTTATTATTTTTCCTGTTGAAAAACAGATGCAGTAAAATAAAAAATAGCCCCTCGATAAAAGAGCAGTTTTCTTTATATTATTTATTATTTAAATTTTTTATTATTTTAATCATGCCCTTATTGTTAAGCACGTTGCTCAGCACTTGCTGTTTTTAAACCACTATATACATAAAGTTGGCTTGGCTTGTGTTATCCTGCTGAGGCAGCCATCAGAAGGTGGGTACATTGTGGTGATAAAGGGGTGACATGATCTGCAACGATACTCCGGCTCTGGCATTAAAACAATGTTTGCGTAAATGTTGCAGATGAATTCATCAGACCAGGCAACATTTTCCCACTCTTGGTGAGTCTGTGTAATGGCCTCAGTTTAGTTAACTGGAGTGGGACCCGGTGTGGTGTTCTGCTGAAGTAACCCATCTGCTTTGACATGTTATGCATTTAAAGACGCTCCTCTTGGTGTTGGTTTGTCATCTAAAACCCGAAAGTCATGTGACTGGCTTCAAAACAGTTTGAAATGTTAGAGCAGTCCTGCTCATACACGCATGTTTTTAAGTTCAGCTTAAAGCTGAGTTTAAGTTTCCTCCTTTAGCAGATGAAGGTGAAGAGAGTCCCTTAATGTAAAGCTCTGCTGAAGCAAGTGGCTTGGGTGGAACATAACAAGCTGCTTGCACACGATTGCATCAGCATTATTATTCCAGTAAGATGATATTTAAAGGAGTATAATTAACATGATAATACTAGTCCTACATGGACCATTAATACTGACGAACATAATGTGTTTTAATAGTTTGGTTTTATTTGGCTTCAACAGATTTTATTTGTCACCTCAATCATTCCTGCACATCAATTTTATGAATGAAGGATTTACTGCGGGACTGTTACCTTCGACACCATAAGTTTTATCAGTGTGGAGCTTTTCCACTGCTTTAGTCTGTCTTTAAGGTATATTTATACATAACAGTGAGGAATGATGTGGCACCAACCCTTCCTAAAACATTTTTTAACCTGTCCTTGTGTTGCTCTGTCTTCATCTTGTGCGTTCCCCACTTTTTCACATATTCTGGCCCTGAGAAATGCAGTTTCATGCCACAGTATTTTACATACGGCTGGAAAGACAAACTTGAAGCTTGAAGCACAGTTTAGGATATGTAAACACTATGCTACATATAAATTGTCTACTCCGCAATATTTTGGATTCAAATATTATAGTTTTAATCCTTATCAATAATTTTAAAGCCTTGGTTAATTGGTTTTTTTTTTTTTTTTTTTTTTTGCAGCTTTTAAAATACAAATCTATTAATATCTTGCTGTGTTATAGGTAAGGGTTTAAAATCATCTGCAACTGTAACAGTAAAGTTACACGTATCCGTCAATCAGTAATTATGATTCAATAATATAATGTGTAGGATTCTTAAGAGGGACACTTTGGATGAAAAGTATTTTTACTATAGGTACATTTTCGTATATTTTGGTTTGGTTATACATCACAATAATTCTCTGATTTTTTTACACTTTCTTTGACATATTCATATTCCCTCTGACACCCACAGAACTCATAACAAATGAAAATAAAATAAAATAAACATAAGCAATTGATTAAACTAATCTTGACAACTTTCAAACCTGACTTTTAGTCCAAAACATAATTTATCACAAATTTAAAGTTAATTAACCTTTGTTAAGATAAAAAAAAAAAAAAAAAATCCGATTAAAATTGTAATTCGCCTTCCTCCCCTGCAGCTATGGACGTGGTGGCCAGTTGGGTCTTTGATGAAGTTTCACAAAAAACACCTGTGGAGTTAAACGCCCCATCAGAGGGTTTCCGCGGCGGCAACAAATGAGCGAAGGGTGGCGTCGCGGCTGGAAGTCTGATCAGCTTCACGGCTTCAGATGACCTAATGAGCAACCCACAAGGCCACTAATGAGAGTGGAGACAAAAGGGGGTATGTAATTGGGCAGGGGGTGGAGTGAAAAGTAAATACTTCCTTTGTTGTTGGGGGCGAAAGAAAAAGGCAAACATAACCCACCTGCGTTGGAAGAAGCGAATTTTACGCACGACACTTTTACGCACCGACCTCTCAAACTTTGCTCCGGGCTCATATTTACGTTAAAGGTGAGCTGAATGATTCATGCGCGTCACCCGGTGACTGTGTGAGACCCGAGACCCGGTGTTTTCCTGCACAGACGCCGGATAGAAAAGGGAGTGTGTGTGTGCCTTTAAGGCGCCCGACTGCCTGTCGCTTTGTGCTGCGGAGAGACTGACGCCCTCTGGACACAGTGGACACTTGAGCGGCGGCAGAACACCATCCTGGAGAGGTTCAAAGAGAGCACAACCCCAGTCCTCCTTAAAAAAAAAAAAAGGAGAACCTCGAGCTCGTTAACTGCGTTGTGGTAAGTTTGAGACTCTCTAATATCTGCATTTACTCGCTGTTATTTTTTTTCTTTTCATTTTGCGCACTCGATTCTCTTGTGTCTGCGTGCGAGTGAGACAAAGTTTTGAGCGGAGCAGGGGAGGGGAAAAAGAGAGGTGAAGAAACGCGTTCAGGACTCGGGGAGCTAATGTTCCTCACATGTTTTCTCTCGCCGTCATGCGAAATGCAACAATGTGCTGCAAGTGTTGAAGTGTAGGAGCGAGATGGGAGAGAGTGTTAAAGCGCGACAAAAATAGAAGGGGGTGAAGAAAGGGGGGAGAAAGGGAGCTGATGTTGCCAGATGTGTGTATGTGTGTGTTGTTGTTGTTGTTCTTCAGTAAAGTAAGCAGTGCTGGCTTTGAATGAGATGTGACGCGAGCGTTTTAGAAAAGTTCAAATTAAGACTTTACAGAAAGGCAAAGCAGTGAGTTCCTGCACACGTGACAGCACATTTGCATCTACTTTAGGATGAAACTTTATTCCTGTGTGTGTGTGTGTGTGTGTGTGTGTGTGTGTGTGTGTGTGTGTGTGTGTGTGTGTGTGTTTAACAGTAGAAGTTAGATGTTAACTCTCACACAAAATGGAGGAGAGCTCTCCAGTCGAACAGAGCTTCACTTTCCTCTTTTGGAATTAAACTGTTGTTGTTTGTTTGCCTTAATCCTCCATTCCTGATCCAAGATCCTGTGCTGTGTCTCTCATTGATGTAGGACTTTTCCCAGTGCCTTGCTGGTGAGCCGTCAGGATGAGGCCCGGTGAGCTGATCCTCCCCGCTGTCGCCGTTCTCCTCTTCCTCCTTTCAATATTATCTCTGACCTCCGGTTGCAACAAAGCCCTCTGCGCCAGTGACGTCAGCAAATGTCTCATCCAGGTAAGGGATGCTGAGGTTTTCCCATGAGCTGCTTTTGGTTTTTGCACCTTAAACGTGGAGCCGAGTCCTGGATGTTTGTGGTGAGGCGGTGTGTGAAAGAACGAGTGTTTGCAAACAGGCTTCGCCTCCTTGAGGTAACTCTGTGGTTGCAGACACATAATCTCAGGTGCACTTAACTCACGAATGTGATGATCTTCTCTGGAGATTAAAGCGGCGAAGTGCAGCCAAGTTCAAGCTTTTCATCCTCCAGGGTTTATAGCTGTTTTGTGTAAACAGGCACAGTTGTGTCTCTTGGCTAAAACACAAGTCAGGAGTTTAAAGCGACAGCAGTAGGTGGACGAGGAGTCCGCTTTTTTGCCACTTTGCTTCCATAAAAGCAGCAAAACTGTACAGCGGCGCTTCTTTGAGCGGTAGCTGAATTCACTGAGGGGAAATAATGCCTCCGCAGTCGGTCTGTTTTATACAAGTTCTTCTAACAGTAAATATCCAACGGCAGCCAAAATCGAGTCTAAAAATCTGCCAGGATAAGATGAAGATTTGGACCTGGGAGCAACGATGGAATCTGTTGTAAAGAATGCAGATACATTCCCTAGATAATCCTGGAGGCGTCTGAAAGGGAGCGGACCTGTGAAGCTATCCAGCCTTCAGCTGATAGGGAGTTGGATGTCTTTCTTTCATTCTGTTTCGTTTGTTTGTATTTATTTATGTCAGGTTCTTTTAGCTCTGCTTTTAAAAATCTCACATCAAACTCATTCATGCTTGTTGACTTTTTAACATCGCTTCCTTCATGTCACTTTTTTCCTCACACGTTCGGATGGGGGGTTCAGCCCACGCGTTAACACCGATTCCTTCATGAATTCTTGTTTCGAGTTGGTTTTAGAAAGGCCAACTCTTCTCTTGATTTGACTTTCTTTCAGCTGTCAAGCTAGATTTTTGCTTGGCTGCTGTCCTGTAGGTCAGAGCTGTGTGTTTAGCTTTCCTGCCTCTTCCATTACAGTCTTTAAAGTACTGTCATTAACCTCAGTGGCTATTTCACCTGTTTAACCTCTTGTGAACGTGAGCTGCAGCTCTGTTTTGCACCAGACTCTATTCTTGGAGCACGATGTTTGCAAGTAAAGAGAGGAAGCTGTTGTTGTTGTTTTTCTTTGTTCAAGATTTGGCTTTTAGATTGTTTAGCAGAAAAATTAACATATCCAACAAAATCCCGAACATATTCTGCTTCCAAAGTTTGTCTTTTCTTGGATTTAGATTTATTTATTTATTTTTAATTTAGCTAAAACAAGACATTTTGAAGGTCTGGCTTTAGTCATGAAGACCAAACTCATTGCTTAATTAAATGAAATAATTAAATGTATGCAGTTTCGAGTTGATTTTAACCACTAATGTGGGTACCATGCAAAAAAAAAAAAAAAAAAAGCATTGCTGCAGGATTGCAAAATACATCAGTACTACAGCGCCGGCTTTAATGCAAAGGTTCAGGTTTCTGCAATTAATTAAGTTACCAAAAAATCTGCTTGGCATGCTGTGAATCAGAGCCCAGAGGGGTCTAAGCAGCCCTGTGCTCTTCCTCCGTTTTCCTGGTTGGTAATCCAACCTTTCCCCCTTTTGATCACTACGTTGCTTCAAGGAAACCTTTTCGTGCAGCAACTACCAACAGTACAACAAGACATGTAGGACATGGTTAAATGTAAGCTGTGAGCAGTGGGTATGAAAAGAAACAAGACTTAGAGGCAGGAGATGAATCCAAACTGTAGATATCGAAAATGACCATAAATCGCCCTGCAAGATCTTGTCTCATGGGGTGAAGATGATCATGATGGTGGTGGATCAGCCCAGAACTACAAAGGAGGAGCTCGTTGACGGTCTGAAGGCAGTTGGGACCAGAGTCATCAAGAACACTATTGGTTACACATACTACCTTATAATGGACTGAAATCATCACTTCATCAAACTTGCAGATTCGTCAGAGGATCGAATACTTATTTCCCACATTGTGTGCAGCTTTAGAAACTGTTACAAGGAATTTTATCTGTGCTGTTTTCACACATGCACCACAGCCCTCAACTTTTCTAAGAGGTACCCGCCGAGGATTTGTATGAGGGCGCATAAGCATCTGATACAGCCAGAAGAGACGTCCTTTGGTCTTTCAGAGTTTGCTTTGTGTGACTGATGCACTGATGTGAGAGTAGTGCAGGTGATGGTGCGATGAATACAGAGATACTGATATTTTCAGTTGGGGAAAATGTGGCTGAGGCGAAAGGAAACTTAAGAAGGCGTCCCAAACTGATTCTACAAACATCTTCCTGAGTTCACGTGTGAAAACGCCTCAGGAAAATTGAGAAATCCTCACGTGAATCACTGTAGCCAGGAAATTCCTGGATTTTGTTGTTTTGCAAAGGTCTTAAATTGCTAAGTGATCTAAAAACAGTTGAGGAAAAATGAGCTCTCTTCCAAAAATCTTCAGAGGAAATACAGCCTCTCGTGGCTTTTTTTCTTTTCTTTTTTTTTAAAGCTTACTTCTTTTTGGATTAAACTCCTAAACAAATCCCTTCTTCCTGGCTTGAGTTTCCCCAGAACATTTGAGGCCCTCTATTTGTTCTTTACTTCCAGGTGGCTTGTTTCGCCTGATGAATCACTGCTCCGGACAACAGCTCTGTAGCTTCCGTGACCCCGTCGACACCAACTCGCTAGCTGTCAGAGGCGAGAGCGATTTATGTGTGTGTGCGCCGTGAAGGAGAAACTTTTCTGCCTCTCCAGCCCCTCTGTAGACGCTCCATGTTGCTTGTGATTAGTGGGATTTGCTGTCCGACGCTCACTTTTGCGCTCTGCTGCCATCTCAAGTCATTTGTCTTGAATTCCCTAAACCCCCACCAAGGGGTGGGGAAACATGAGAGCAGGAGGTCGAAGAGGAGGGAGGGGAGGTTAAGGTCAGGAGGAGGTGTGTGTGCGTCTGTGTGGAGAGAAACCTACAGTTTTGAGTCTAAGATGTGTGCAAAACTTCACAATCCAGCTCTGTCCAGGACTCTGCACACCAGGCTGTTTAGCAGGGTGGGGCAGCAGATTTCAAAGCTGAAACACAATAGCGGTCGCTCGGTGGGACGAGCGCATACTCACTTTCCCTCCAGAGCCCTTTTGTCTCGCTGCAGCCGGGCTTTGACTGATTGCAGCGGTTTCCACTTGAGAGCAAGGGTAGCCTAATAAGAGCTCTTTAAGCCGTTAAGATAACCTCATCCACCTCAGTGGGGAAATTGTTGTTAGTAGGGTTGCAACTACCGCTTGTTCTGATTAGTCTGTCCATTTGTTTTCCAGCTGTTTCCCAACAGCGTCAGACAGAGGTGAAGGAGGTTCCTCGAGCCCAAAGCGATGTCTTCAAGCTTCTTTTGTCAAACAATATGGTGAAAAAGCAAAGAGGTTGAATTTACTATCACAGGAGATGAAGAGTTTAAGAGGCTTAGGCAAGTAAATCTTTAGTGTTTTTACTCGAATTTATATGAAATCTGCTTTAGGGTGATACCAGCCAAGAAAGAGAACTTGAAAAGAAAATAAATGGGACGAGACCTTGTTTCCTTTTTGTTTTCCTTCAGTAAAAAGAATGGAAACTCTACTTTTGGACGTAGTTATATTTTAACACTAACAGACTAATTATGTCTGTGCGTTAACTATAAAGGTAGCGCCAGAAGACAAATTGCTTGTCTCAGAATAAAGGCAGAAGTGGCTGTGTCCAAATCAGTTTGCATGTTAGCTCATTTTTTTCAGTCTTCACTTTTTTAATGACCTGTAATTTAAAGAATAAATCCAGTGTCGTATCACACAGTAATGAGGTCTGAGTGCAGGCCTTACAGATGCCATCTTTGAGCTGTTTCTCCAGACAGCCATCCCGTCCACTGTGATATTGTGCAGCAGATTAAGGCTCTTACATGTACAGATGGATTTAAGAAGTTGCCATTTCCAAAGACGAACTGTATTTTATGTCGTCTTCTTTTTCTTTGTGCTGTTGCTGGTGTCCTTCAAACCACTGGTGCTCTGGGAGAGAATACATTTATAAAGATTGTAGCTATAAATCTGAGTCTAGCTTAATGTTGGTTTAGACAAATGATAATAAAGGGCCATTACGTAACCTTCACACTTACTGGATGATGAGGTTGTGCTCACAGATGCTAGGTGCTGCCTCTCAGCAGGCTTCTAGAAGTCAGCTGGTTGAGACAAAGTCGGTTTTTTTTAATACAGTGGGGCAAAAAAGTATTTAGTCAGCCACCGATTGTGCAAGTTCCCCCACTTAAAATGATGACAGAGGTCAGTAATTTGCACCAGAGGTACACTTCAACTGTGAGAGACAGAATGTGAAAAAAAAAAATCCATGAATCCACATGGTAGGATTTGTAAAGAATTTATTCGTAAATCAGGGTGGAAAATAAGTATTTGGTCAATAACAAAAATACAACTCAATACTTTGTAACATAACCTTTGTTGGCAATAACAGAGGTCAAACGTTTACTATAGGTCTTTACCAGGTTTGCACACACAGTAGCTGGTATTTTGGCCCATTCCTCCATGCAGATCTTCTCGAGAGCAGTGATGTTTTGGGGCTGTCGCCGAGCAACACGGACTTTCAACTCCCGCCACAGATTTTCTATGGGGTTGAGGTCTGGAGACTGGCTAGGCCACTCCAGGACTTTCAAATGCTTCTTACGGAGCCACTCCTTTGTTGCCCGGGCGGTGTGTTTTGGATCATTGTCATGTTGGAAGACCCAGCCTCGTTTCATCTTCAAAGTTCTCACTGATGGAAGGAGGTTTTGGCTCAAAATCTCACGATACATGGCCTCATTCATTCTGTCCTTAACACGGATCAGTCGTCCTGTCCCCTTGGCAGAAAAACAGCCCCATAGCATGATGTTTCCACCCCCATGCTTCACAGTAGGTATGGTGTTCTTGGGATGCAACTCAGTATTCTTCTTCCTCCAAACACAACGAGTTGAGTTTATACCAAAAAGTTCTACTTTGGTTTCATCTGACCACATGACATTCTCCCAATCCTCTGCTGTATCATCCATGTGCTCTCTGGCAAACTTCAGACGGGCCTGGACATGCACTGGCTTCAGCAGCGGAACACGTCTGGCACTGCGGGATTTGATTCCCTGCCGTTGTAGTGTGTTACTGATGGTGACCTTTGTTACTTTGGTCCCAGCTCTCTGCAGGTCATTCACCAGGTCCCCCCGTGTGGTTCTGGGATCTTTGCTCACCGTTCTCATGATCATTTTGACCCCACGGGATGAGATCTTGTGTGGAGCCCCAGATCGAGGGAGATTATCAGTGGTCTTGTATGTCTTCCATTTTCTGATGATTGCTCCCACAGTTGATTTTTTCACACCAAGCTGCTTGCCTATTGTAGATTCACTCTTCCCAGTCTGGTGCAGGGCTACAATACTTTTCCTGGTGTCCTTCGAAAGCTCTTTGGTCTTGGCCATGGCGGAGTTTGGAGTCTGACTGTTTGAGGCTGTGGACAGGTGTCTTTTATACAGATGATGAGTTCAAACAGGTGCCATTCATACAGGTAACGAGTGGGGGACAGAAAAGCTTCTTACAGAAGACGTTACAGGTCTGTGAGAGCCAGAGATTTTCCTTGTTTGAGGTGACCAAATACTTATTTTCCACCCTGATTTACGAATAAATTCTTTACAAATCCTACCATGTGAATTCATGGATTTTTTTTTTTTTTTTTTTCACATTCTGTCTCTCACAGTTGAAGTGTACCTCTGGTGCAAATTACTGACCTCTGTCATCATTTTAAGTGGGGGAACTTGCACAATCGGTGGCTGACTAAATACTTTTTTGCCCCACTGTATGTCCCATCTTCATGTGGGTGCTAAATGGAATTAAATAAAGTAAAAGGAAAAAAAAAGTTTGAAGTGAATTGTGGTTTCTACTCCCGTAAATACCCAAAACAAAAACATGGAGCTCTAACTTAGTCTTTGCACATAGCAAAGATTGTAAAAACAGAGAGGTGCTTATTTTAAAGCTATCTCCCTCTAAGCTTGAGCTCATTCTTAACAAATATAAGGTAATTAACATCACTTCTTAAATTCTTACCCCTAAACATGTGAGCAAGTTTTCCACAAAACACTCCTGAAGCGAAGGCCGGCTGGAAATCTGACGTGTAGATTTGCAGCCGGCCTTCCTTAAGTTTTGAAATGTAAGCTAATCAGTTATTTTAGCTTTAGCTTTATATTTGACACTTCCCTCCTGTTTTGCCTACATCTTCATAATAAATAAGCAAATTTACTAGTAACTGTAAATTAAGCTAATGAAAAGCATTCTTGCTTTAGTGCCATACGTCACATAAAGACATGGTTCTTAGATAAGATTCACTAAAACGTTTCTTCAAAAGAAAAGGTGATTATGTACTGTTATGTACTTTTTATTTATTTTTATTTCTTTAAGTGGATCCAGCTAAAGTAACAGTTAGTAGGCAGTTAGCCGTTACTGTTTTAAAGCCAGGCTAAATGCAGGTCTATGAGTCTCCTCCATCCTTTTTTAAAAAAAAAATTAATTTCTATTTTTATACGTTTTGCCTGATTTAAGGCTGCATGTTTTCTTCCCAGGAGCAGCTGTTTAGTTTTTCATAATTTCACCCTTGAGAGTCATAATTACTCATGGGATCTGATGTTGATCAGAGGTTTGGGGATTGAGAGGCCAGTGATTAAGTGAGCTCTGTGTGTTTCTTGCAATCCCTCGATGGTGAGTCACTGAAGAGAGACTGTCTATGTGTAAAACATGGTTTCTGCAAAACTGCAAAGGAGACTCTGGAAGAAAGGAGTCATGGAGGGAGCAGCCCTGTCCTGTTCTCCAGGTGTTTTCTTCTCCCTCCCTCCTTCTGTTCCTCCCCCATCCCAGTGACCTTGACATGGAGGAATGTGCTCCCTGTTTAGTGTCATGGGGGAACAGGAGGGAGGAAGAGGAGCTCCTCTGGCACTCTCACTTGCTTTTTAAGCCCACCAACTGCGCTTTTTTTAGTTTTGTGTCGTTTTAACTCTAAACGCAAACTGCACTGCAGCACAGGAGTGCTGTTTCCCTGTGTTTGTACAGGAGGTATTGCATCAGCAGTGGTTTCATGTTTTTGGATGTTTGCAGAAACTTGTAGCTTCCATCTAAGAGAAAGGAAGAAAAAAAAAAAGCATCGTGAGCAGTTGAGCTCAAGCCTGTGTGTGTGTGTGTGTGTGAGGCCTCTGTATGAGATCATGTCATACAAAGACTTTTATATTTTCTTTCTTATTTGCACAGCTGTTGTTTTTATTATAGTTTTTTGTGTACTTTAATAAATGCTTTAGATTTCACTTCATGTGCCAATATGAGGACCTGAGCTGTGAAAGTCTTTCAGGACTCCGGTCTGGAAAAGACTTAAGACTTTAAAGGATAGTTTGTTCCAGTTTGAATGTTTTGGACATTCAAAAACATCCACATGAATGTTTTTGAATGTTTGTGTCTGTTTCATGGAAACTCTCTCATCACTGTACAGATATGTAGAAAATGAGTGGGACAGGAAAAAAAACACAAGATCTTTGCACACGTTCAACTTTTAATAATTGTTGTTCATTTTGTTGTTTGTTTGTTAGTTTGTTTAGTTTTTTTAAGTCACTGAAAATTGCACTTCTTGAAAATTTTTCAAGATTTTTTGGCATTTACCTGCAGACAAGCAAACCAGAGATTTTTGTCTTGCAAGGTCAAATGTGTGTGCTTTTATTTATCTTGTTGAACTCAGTGTGCACTGTGTGTTATTGTTTGTAGGCTTCTGATTGGCCTGCATGGTTTGGGCTGTATCATCACCTGTTGCTTTGGCAGGGTTTTTTTTTTTTTTTTTTTTTTTTTTAAATTTCCTAAAGCAAAAGATTTATTTCCTCTTAGAAGTTAACCTGGATCTTTTCCTTGTTAGCAAACATGAAAACCACTTTAATCCTCCTCCTCCTCTGTGAGAATTTGGCAAAACCTTCCTAACAGGCAGAAAAATGAGTCTTAATAATTGTCCTCAGAAAGTCTGTGGGCCAACCTGGATGTCACCAGCGAGCATGTTCAATATCCAATTCTCCTTTAAGTGTTAACTCTCATCTGATGGGCTGGATTTGATCTTGTGGATTTCATTAGGATTCGTAGTTTCTGTAGAAAAACTTCTTTGGGGATTAGGGACTACATGAGAAGTGGAATTTTTAGTTCCACTATAATCAAGAGAAGGGAGATGATGCTCTCTACAGCTGGCGTCTCTAAAATTGGTCAGCTTGCATAACAATAATGGCACTACTGCAGGAAAAAGGGTTATTTTTGCCCTAAAGTCAAAAAGAAGACATAACTGACTAGGGCTGTTCGATATAACGATATATATCGGATGACTATATAAAAACGTCTATCGTTTCATTTTACGCTTTCGTTTGTTTCGTGGTGTCGTAAAATAAACTGTTTACGGCAATATTTTTTTCATCGTTTTGATGGTCACTGTAGTGGCTATATTAATTTCTTAAAGTTCTCTCTTTCTCTTATATTTAATGTAACCACACAACTGACGGACAAGCCTGTTTTTTATGGGTTGTGGTTAGCAACAACGATGGTAAAACCATCGCGTGTCCGCTTGTTTATGTTCCATATAAACCTTTCACAATAAAGCTCAAGATGCTTTTGAGACTTTTCAAAATAAACTGAATCACGTGAAAGAGTATGCGGGGGAAAAAATAAAAAATAAAAAGCGGAAATATCCTTAGTTTTAGTATTTGTTTGAATATAAAATAATTTCTTACCACTTACAGATGAGACATTGATGGTGTGTTTGAGCTTTGAGATCTCAACAAAACTGTGAGTCAACTGCTTTTGGTGAAGTGGGGTTTTTTGTTTGTTTGGTTTTTTTTTTTTTTTTATCACTGATTTTCCTAAATCTTGCCGCTGACACGTCCTCCATGCAGTAAAAATTTTAAAAGGCTAAAACCAACACTTTTTTTTTTTTTAATGATAAAATATGAACAGAAATCCAAAAAAACAAAATAAAACAAACCCATCAAATTAGAAAATGCTGAACCATGGTAACCACTGTTATTGATTACATTAAGTAAATTGTTAACATGTGGCTACTGATGACTACAAGTACAAACATCATCAACATAATTAGCTACTTTATTGTGAATCAGTTGAATTCTTGGTTTAGTAAACCAAAGTTGTAACAAAGTGCAGTTTTTCTTTAAAGAACGTGTCAAATATTTAACTTGATCATAAACCGAGACCTGTGATGTGAAAGTGTGGATTAACGTGTCCGGACCTGCTGCGGTCATGAAAGGAAATGCCGTTTCTTTTTTCTTTTTTCTTTTTTTTTTTTTTTTCAGTTATTCGAGTCTGCGGTGACGTCTCGCATTCTTCGATGAATGCCACACGCAGAGCGCAGTCTTGTAATGGCCTGTGTGGGCCCTGTAATGTTTTAATGGCACGTCTGCTGTTTGAGCAGCGTGTTTGCTGTGATTTGAAGCTTCTGCTGCACCTGTCAGACACCTCCGCATCAAATTCATCAGGACTGAGATGAGTTTAGTAGTCGGGTTTTGTTAAGCAGTGTTTAATGCATACAGTCCTGTGAAAACGAGGTACACCCCACGATTCAATGGCTTGTAGGGCTACTAAATAATTATATTGTGTATGACTTTATCAGACTGCTGCATCACTGTTGAGGAATTCTTCTTTACGGCATTGCTTCAGTGCATGTAGGGTGAGGTCCAGACTGGGCTGTAGAATCTTTTCTTTTTCAGCCTGTTGTAGATTTGCTGCTGTGTTTGGAACCATTGTCCTGTTGCTTAAGCCAATTTTGCCAGATACTTTCAATTCAGTTTTATTTATACAGCAAATCACAACAACCGTCTCCTCAAGGTGCTTTATATTGTAAGGTAGACCCTACAATAACACATAAAGAGAAGAACACAACAATCATATGACCCCCCCTATGAGCAAGCACTTAGGCGACAGTGGGAAGGAAAAACTCCCTTTTAACAGGAAGAAACCTCTGGCAGAACCAGACTCAGGGAGGGGCGGGGCCATCTGCTGCGACTTTTTGGGGAGAGAGAAGGAAGACAGGACAAAAGACATGCTGTGGAAGAGAGACATAGATTAATAACAAGTATGATTCAATGCAGAGAGGTCTATTAACACATAGTGAGTGAGAAAGACTACTGAAGAAGACATACAGAATGCATTGACTAGAGTCATATTTGACTGTAGGAAACTTCCATATACACAGGAGTTTGAATGAGGTGTTTGTGCATTCAGGTCAAACATCTCCACTTTGGGCTCATCTGTCTAAAGGACATTGTCCCAGAATTGTTGTTCAGAAGACGCTTTGCAAACAAAAGCCGTGCTGCCGTGTTCTTTTAAGAGAGAAGAGGCTTCATCCTCCAACCTTTCCAAACAAGCCATATTTGTTCAGTCATACTTTCATTGTCACTAACTTTAATATTAGACATCCTAACCAAAGCCTGTACAGTCTGCGGTGATGTCTGTATTGGACACAGTGGACATCAAAGTCACTCTGCTGGACAAACTACGTGATGACACTGTTCCACATAAGCGTGCCATTCTGCATTATAATGTATCAGTCGACATCTCACGTCTGTGGCTGGCATTATTGCTGCCATTCCTACATCATGGACAAAGTGTGTTTGTGGTGTATAGCAAAGGAAACATTTCGGTTGGTCGTGGTTAAATTTGTTCATTTCCATATTTTACCTTCATAAAATATAATTTCCAGTTTGTGCACAGGTCTCTGTAATGGTTTGCTTCTATGCTCGCTGTCCACACTCTTTATCTCAGTGGAAAAAATTACTGATGTGTAGCAAGTATGCTTGTACAACCAGTAGCATAATAATCAGGACAGCAGCCAGTACTATCCAGTGTTTTTGCAACGAGTCACGAGCTGTTTGTGCTTTACTGATGCACGTTTGTGTTTTCTCCTGCAGGAGCTGTGCCAGTGTCGTCCGTCTGATGGGAACTGCTCCTGCTGTAAAGAGTGCATGCTGTGTCTGGGGAATCTTTGGGAGGAGTGCTGCGACTGCGTGGGTGAGTGCAGGGGACTCCGTTTTTATTAGCAACGCATTTTAAAGCTGACAGAAAGTTGGTCCGTGTTGTTTTAGGTTTGGAGAACTTCACTGTTAGTTCAGGCTTCTGCACACTGAGCAGGTTGGTGATATCTGCTGAGCTCAACATGTGCGTAAGACATTAGTGTCAGAAGCGATGGATGTGTGTACCGCAGTGCTGAATTTGTTGTGAAGTTTTGTTTACAAGGATTTATTTCCATCGGTAACCAGCGAGGCAAGACTGAAGTGCAAACACGCACACATACAGCACCACGTCACATCACAGTGTTTTTGTTTTGTCCTTCTGAACTGTATGACTCAACTTGAATCACCTCATCGCTCACTCTACACTCAAAAAAGGTGACATGAAAGCGCTGCCGTCCCCTCCTCCGTCAGAGAGAAATGGGGTGAGACATCAGGCCCAAGGTCTCCTGCTTTTTTTTTTTTTTTCTTTTTTTTTTTTTGCTGCCTTTTCTGAAGCAGAGTTTTTGTTTTTTTTCCTCCATGTTGAGAAAAAACATGGACAAATGGCTAATCGTGCATCTTTCACCACTGATTCAGGTTTAACATGAGGCTTTGGGAGCTATACACAGTGCTGGTACTGGACTCTGTTGTGAATCCTGCCTATGTTCAGAGGGTTGCATAGGGAAAAGTACCCATAACAATGAGAATACATGGCTTTAAGGCCAGCCCAAGACAGAGCTTGTTTCAGTCAGAAGTATTACACAAGTTCCTCTGTGTTTGGAAAAATGACTCTGTCCTCTTTATAGATCAGATTGACTTGAAGAAAAATGTGGTGAGAACTGTGCAGACTTCTTCTGAAACATTCATGGTGTGATGTGAAGGAGGAAGCAAAATTTGATGAAGTGTCGTGGCATAGAAGCAGAGCCTGTGTCATGCTTAGTTTATGCTACCCTGATTGTTTCGATTTATGGAGGGATTTGTCCACGAAGAGGGGTTTTCAAACCATGTAAATATGCTCCCGACAGTCGTCCAAAATCCATGCTGCATGGTGCTTGACATGGATGAGTGTGTTCGTTGCTGATCGGTTGATGAGTAGGCGGGGACAGGGAAGGTAGCAAAAAGGTAGAAGTTCAAAAAATTCCACAAATTTCCCCAAATCATCTTCGTGTGCTAGAAGTTTACTATTCTCTGCACCTGATGGACCCACAGCAACCTAATCTGACCACAGGCGTGCTCTGCAGGTAGCCATGCAGTCCCAGGCTGCCCACACTGCCATTGGTGAACCATAATTTCCCCATAAAGATGAGCTGACCTCATCAGGGAACCCAGAGGCTAGCCTATTAGCTCAATCATTTAGCTTGTGTGCACCAAACATTAGTTACGAATGTAGATGATTCCAAAGATCTCAAGAGCTAAATCGTTGTCAGATGATCATCAGTGGTTCCAAGATTGCATTTTGTCAAATGAAATCCCAGTTTTGTTGTAAGAAACCCTGACGACTTGTCACAGCAAGTGTTAAACTCCCCCCAGATATTTTGACTCGTAAGGTAGTTCAAATAATTCTGACACTGATCTGTATCCATACCTGAACGTGCCAGTTGAAGTCTCATCTCTGAGCTCTTTCTCCCAGTAAAAGCCTGAGAGCTCGGCTGTAATGCGCTCGACAGCTGAGAAGCACACAGGTTTAAACCGCTGCAGTTTGCTCAGGGTGTTGCTGCTGTGATACCAGAGTGTGAGGTGAGCAGAGCCAGATATCAAACGTGTCTCGGCCTCCGTGCGGAGAGGACGACTGTTTATCAGAGCACAGGAAATTAAAGTAGCACTTCCACATATGGACAGAAGTCTCGAGGTGCTCCCGAAGATCAAAGGATGAAGAGGCCCCGAAGGGACAGCGAGGCCGAGCTGCTTAAACGAACTCTTGACTTTTGGTTAAAACTGTAACTCACTTCAAAGCAGCAGGGGTGGTTTGAAAACCAGACTTAAAGGCAGATTGGTTAAAAAAAAACAAGAGAAACAGTGAGCAGAGTCAAAGTTTAAGAGCCTGACTCGGAGCTGTTAAAGCTATCCCACCTCCGCTACATGGCTGCACGACATCCAGACTGTACGAGTGTTTTGTTGTTTTTTTTAAAGCTGTAATTTAGCTGTGCATCTCATTATTCTCATTTTGTGTGTTTGACTCTCGCAGGTATTTTTGTGTCACTCTCACTGTTTTGTGTCCTTTTTGTATTTTATCTTGTAGTTGTTTGTGTCTGTTCTGACTTTCTTGCTTATTTTATTTCTTTGTGATGTTTTTGCCTCTTGTTTTGTGGTTGGATTGTTCCTCTTTAAAGCTGCTTTGCACATTCTTTTCTGTGTCCTTGATAATTTGTGCATTTGTGTGTGTTCTGCTTTCCATTTCGCATCTCTCGTTTGATATTTCTTTGTTTCTGTCTCTGGTGGTTTTGTGGCTCCCCCTAAATTTGTTTGTTTTGTAATTCTGTATGTAGCTTAGCATGTGGATTTAGCTTATTTTGCACTTCTTTTGGTTTTTATTTATTTACTTATTTATTTGGTGGAGGTTGTTTAACCCCACCCCCAAAATCCCTTCCTGTGGAGGGTGCCTGCATCTGTTAAGAATTTTATCCGTAGCCATTTTCACACGCTGCACTTGCATAGATTGAAACGCTCTTAATAACCTTCCAGATCCCACAAAGTCTGCGTGGCGTAGGAGACTCCCTCATCTAAATAAAACAGATTTCCAGAAGCGATAACACTCGCGTGCGCACACTGTTGGTTTAACATGTTGAAGCTGTGTGCTACGTGTGAGAGAGGACACCTGTTGACACGTCTCGATTCCCCTCACGCTGTTTGGAGTTTGTGCGAGAACGCAAGCACGAGGTTTGAGCTCTCGCCCTCGTAAACCAGTCTTCTCTCAGATCAGCTCCAGCAGACAGATATTGCTTCACGTGCTGACAAGGAAGCTTTATTAAAGCTCTTTCATGTGGAACACGAACACAAGAATCTGACACTGAGCTCTGAACTCCATCCTGCTGCTCCTGCTGCTGCTGCACAGATGTTACGTGCCGTTTTCCTCCCGGACAGGCCTTTTACAATACACCGAGGATGGCTTTTAGCTTTGAGCAAGTTTATACTCCTCATTTATGTTTTTGCTTTTCCTCCTTGCCGCTACCCTTATGTCTACTTTAAGTAAGTTTTCACTCTAAACACGCTCCCTGTGCCAAATTCCATCTACTTTGAAGTGTGTGTCTGAGAGCCGTTAGAGCGGCCGAGTGGAGGGGAGAGGACTGTTTATATTTTAGAGGAGGGAGGGAGGGAGGACATGGAGGGAGGACCCATGTGTACATTTTATCGAAAACAGCTGTTCTGGCTCTGCTTTTAGCATCAGTTTTGTAATCCAATTCCTCTGTCAAACTCCGTTCTCCATAAAATGATTTAGTCATTAACTATAATTCACTTTGACTCATTTGAAGGCTTAGGAAGATCATATCTTGATGTGGGGACTTTGTCGAGTGATTACTACTGTATCTGGAAATTAAATGAAGTGTTAAAAAGGCCTTAATTGAGACGAGACGTTTTTGACAGTGGTGTGGTTTTACAGAACTGCCCTTTCTGAGTTGCTGTGTCTGTGTGTGTGTGTTCGACCGTTTAGCCTTTAAACCAGTCTTTTTAAGATTTAACTGGATAATTCAAGACTGTAAAGGGGGAAAAATGTCTTAATGCTCAAAAATGCATATCTATTTTTGACATTACCTCACTCAGTTTTTCAAGTAGATTTGCGACCCACAGTCACGTCCTTGGTGATATATCTGAATAAAAATGCCATAAAATGTTTACTCTTCACTTGAATCGCACAGTTCTCAGTGAGTAGGTTCATTAAAAGACTGTAAATTATAAAAGAAGAGGGTAAGTTGTAGGATTTTTAATTTTCTTAATTATGATCTAACATTTTTCTTAAGATCAAACATCAAAATATTAGACTTAGATTTGCTTTTTTTTTTTTCTTAATGAGGGAAATTAACGTTGTGGATTAGTGAAGGAGACAAACGTGAGAGAGAGAGAGAGACACACACAATTTTGTTGCCTCTCAGGTGTTTTGGAATGGTCATGATTCTCAACTTTTTTAATAAAGTAGAAGTTTTATAGGAATGAAAGTATGAAATTTAGGGGAAACCCACGGAAACCTCAGTCTTGGCTGTTCGTACGTAGGATTAAGTCCTCCGTGCTGCTGTGTAGGACTGATAAGTCACCAGAAAGCGTTTAACTTCCTGGAGACTTACCCCTGTGAGAGTATCAGTCAGATTTCAGTAAAACAAGATGAATTTGTCCTGAGGACTGACTGTGAGCCTCCTCAACTTCTCACCAGATTTGAATTCTTATTCATTTGTGCAAAATGACAAGAAAACCTCACACATTAAAATAACCTGTGATTGTGATGGATCGTGAGCCGGCCCGTTCCTTCACTGCTGTTCTAGTTTTTTGCTTCGGTCTCTTTTTCTTTTTTCTTAAACTGTGTGAAAGTCTGCTGCTTTACGCTGTATTTACACTGAAATAAACATGATCTCAAAGATTTCACGAGTTTTGCAACTATACAAAAGCCTCCATCAGAGAATTGTTGATCACAGCAAACACTGTATCATGTAAACTAATAAACCTGATTCCTTCCAGGCTACTGAGTGTAGTAAATGACTAGCATAAGGTCTAAAATTTGAATGATTTCAGTTAAAAACAAAACAAATGGCTCTGCATGTAACTGAATCCAATGAATACAATTGGACAATGTAAAAAATTGAGGGAAAAATTCTTTATATGTAAATTAATGGTCTTTGTGCCCTATTTTCCAAGTTTCATTGTTACTCTGGATAATCCAGTAACTCCAATAACTGTTACTTTTGTATGAATTAATAAAACCTGACAGTGATGTCTATGGATTATCCAGAGAAGTGGGGAAATTGCCTCGTGAGCATCAGTTATTTAGCTGCATTGTGTTGGTGAAGTCAGAGTTTCAATCAAACAAGACTTCCAGCAGTTTCTGCTTTCTGAGATGATTCCTGTGACCTGATCCTTCACTGTGCTCTCACTGTTTTCACATCAGGGATGTGTAACCCAAAGAACTACAGCGACACTCCAGCCACGTCCAAGAGCACCGTGGAGGAGCTGCAAAATCCCATCCCCTCGCTGTTCCGCGCCCTCACGGAAGGCGACGTGCAGATCAACATGATGGTCGTGTCCTTCCCCGTCTCAGAGGAGCTGTCGCATCACGAGAACCTGGTTTCCTTCCTGGAGACGCTCAACAGCCAGCACGAGAACGTGACCGTGCCTGGCAACAGCATCCACGGCAGCCTCGACAGTCAAGGTAACGCCGCTGCGTTAGCGTGGAAAAGTACCTGTTCACACTTTACTACATTGAGGTGTGATCATAAAGTTTGAAGGAAAGCATATTTCTGTCACTGAGGCCAAAAAAAAAATAATTAATTGGGGGGGAACTATTGCAATCCAATCAAAATTTGGGCTTATTATTATTATGTCAAAATTTTAAGTTGGAAATCTAAAAATTTCAACTTTATAATGAAAACTTGAGTTATTTATTATTATTAATGTTTTATGTTGCTTTAATCATGTGTTTCGGCGTGCTTAAAAGCAAACTTTTACTGGCTTTTCACAGATGATTGATAAGTTGCTAATGTAATAAAAGAGAATAAAAATAACTAACTTAAAGTACACAAAGAGAAGTACATTTAGAACATAAAAAGGGCAAAAAAAGGAATAAAGTTATGCCAGTTACTGTAGATTAAAAAGACAAAACATGAAAGTATATTTTTTTTTATCTAATAATCAGTAAGTCCTAGTGAGTGAATAACATAAAGCAGCAGATTTAAACAGTCAAAAAAATGAATTGGAATAAAACGACAGTGTAGCAACAACGAGATAAAGAAATGTCTATAAATTATGTTTCAGAGATGGGTTTTAAAAGTTTAATGCTTCCAGCTGCTCTTTAGTTCTTTGTAACTGGCTCGTTCTTTTAATCTGAAGTTTAAATGCTGTATGCACACCGATGTATCAGCAATCTAGTCTGATGACTCGTCCTCGGGGGGGGAACGGCGTGTTTTGTTTGCTTGTTTCTGTGGCCGGCAGATATCCAGGCTAAGACTTCCTCTTCTGTCTGCAAATTGTTGTTTACAAAAGCAGATAACTTTAAAAAATGACTTTTTGACAGATGCAATCTGTCCGTCTCCCTGCACACAGATGACTTACCTGCACGCAAGCAAAGCCCGCTCAAATATGATTGGTCAGTAGAACCAGTTCATTCAGTAAAACTTGGACTAGGAAATCGAAGCGTGTCCAGTAATAAAACTTTTTGTCATGCCTACAGATGTTCGTATATTAATATACAGCTTTCTGATCATAGAGATTCATGCTCACGTAAGAAAATCGATTCAAATATTTGAATAAGCGGTGATGAATATTCTAGAATGGCTCTGGACCTGACATGGCAAAGGTCTGTTAACTTCTTGTTATTAATCATGGTTGACTGCTACTACTACGCTTTGCCAGCAGAAAAAGGTTTTCACAGCACTCATCGGACTGACAATACCGGGATCTGCACAGAGTTCCTTGTACTTTCAATCCTTGTTAAAGTCGTTAAAGATGTATGCTGTCCAATCATTCTCCCCTGGAAAGAGAAGGGTTCAAAGGAATGATTAAAAGCCTAAAATTACCATGACATTCATGCCTGAGATGAGTGTATGTAAACCTCTGACCACAAATGTACATCAGCGAAACCACCGTATTCCACAGAAATTGTAACTAATGATGAGAAGCCACATGGTCCACTAAAAGCAGTCAGTCTTTTCCTAAATGTGCCGTCTCATATTGCTTTACGTTTTTGAATGGCTCACACAAAACAAGACTTGCTGCCATTTAATTTTTCCTTTGTTCCCATCGTCTCCTTGTTTTGTTCACATTTAGGCTCACTCACTGAGGGTAATAAAATGTGACCTGAAGAGTCAGTCTTGAACTGTGACCAGTTTCGGTTGGATCAGACTTTTGTATCATTACAGCAGGACTGTGCTGCCAGAAGATCTCCAGCTAAGGGAATTGGAAGTGTTACATTGCCATTTTTATTTGAATTTGAGGCCATTTTGGCTCTCAACCTCTATTGCTTTATTTACTATAAAGCAATAATGAAAGCAATCCCTCAGAGCTGAGCTGTTAACTCATTAAGCTCACCAGAACACACAATCATACTTGACGCAGCAATTTGACCTCAGCTTTTAAGGAAAAGCAGGAAATTGAGGGTTAAAGGTTTAGTTTTTTCTCTTTACTGGATCTGTGACTCACACCATCATCTTTGCGTGTTGTTCTTTAATTTCAGAGAGCATGTGCACTGTGGTCTACTTTGACGACTGCGTGTCCATTCGTCAGTGTAAACTATACTGTGAGTCAATGGGAGGATCCAAGTACCGCTGGTTTCACAACGCCTGCTGCCAGTGCATCGGACCGGAGTGCGTGGACTACGGCAGCAAGCTTGTGAAGTGCATGAACTGTCTCTTCTGAAGTGCGGGCACATATTGGTACCAAATGCTTGCCCCATACCGCAGGACTGGGGACAGAGGAAACTATGACTGTTATGTGCTAGCATTCCTCAGTTACCTTGTAAAATGCCCCCTGCAGCCCTCCTCCTACCCCTGCAAACTTTTATTCTGCTGTTTTTGTTTCACTGTATATTTTTAGATTTTTTTTTTTTATAGCATTTTCCTTTTTTTTTTTTTACTAGAGTTGTATATGAATAATGTATTTTTACAATTATGGTCCGCTAAATCCCAGTCTCATGCCAAATAAAGATACGTTTTGGTGACTGTTTCCGTCTCTAAGAAAGTCTTTCATTATATATTCTGGGGAGGGGGGGGAAAAAAATGTGTGAAAAGCTTATGGCATGAGTGAAATGGTAAATATTTGTCTTCCTAGTTGCCTGTCTCCAGCTCTTCTGTTGCCCAAGTCAGGAAACGCATCATTTCCTGGGGAAACAAAGTTGTTATTATACCATTCTGGTCCACAGGTGTTCCACTGCTCACCGACCGTCTCATGCAAGCAATGGTGTGGGGAGGGTGGGTGGAGAAGGGAACATTTACCGATGCCAATCTCTCACCGCCACACACAAATGCTCTTTGTAATGCCAGTACATTTTCAAAAGGCAGCAGGGTGCCCTATCACTGATTGTGTTCCCAATTGGCATGCAACAGCAGTTTGCACAGACTCCTCCACCGGCCGACACAATGAAGCCTTGTTTTTTTTTTGTTTTTTTTTTATTTAAATATTGAATCACGACCTCATTTCACCACTGCAGCTGTGTGGTTTGGAGCCGACGGTGCCAACAAAGATCATCAGAGGGATAATGTGTTTCATATGTGAGGATGACCACCAGTCTTCTGGGTCCGACCGCAGCGCTCGGGGAAAGTACACATGATTGAGAATAGCATGTGGTTTCACCAAATTTAGATTCTAGTTGCTTTTTAAAAACACAGTTTGACAGTTTCTCTTGTACACTGGCTTGAATAGCAGTGAACTTGTGGCTAAGATCAAAACGATACCACAGCCTAAACATACGCCATTAGTTCCAGACTGTTTTCAGCCAGGAAACCTATAAAGAAAATAAGTTTGTGGTAGGATCTCCAAATAAATGAAGCACCCACTTCTACCAACTACTAGGTGTATTTTTACCACTTACTTTGCCAGAGTGTTGCTAACAGACTATATATAAAAAATGAAGTAGCTTCTGGATGTTGGCAGACATGCCTTAAAATTGCATTAATCCTTATATTGAAGTCTATGAAAATGGTGTGACTTCTGACTTGATACAAGAAATGAGTAAATGCTTTAATGGTGAGTTTATGGTTTCCATGACTGGTTTGCAGTCTTAATGAATATAAATTAATGTTTCTTTTATAAATTATTACTTTAATCTGTAATTCAGGGGAATGAAAAAAAAAGTTTTGCAATAAACATTAAGGAATTTTTGCACGCACTCTAATCCTTTTCTGACACTCAACGGTAATTAATTAGCAGTTTCATGGCCAGATTATGTCTGCACCCTTGTTTAAAAAATGCAAACAGATGTGTCATTGTCCAAACACCTATGGACATAACTGTAGCACAGCAGTGTGTGAACCGCTGGGATAGGTTCTGTGCTGCATTCAGGAAAAGCAAAGGCAGATGGAAGATTAAGGAAAAAGAAGAGATGCTTTAAAATAACCTGTGACTGAAACGAAGGCTGTGACTGCTCTTTGGAAGTTACAGTAACAACAAACTTGCTGAGGAAAATATGTGTTAGTCAAGGCATATATATGTATGTGTGTATGTACTTGTGGTTATCTTTTTTTTGTGCATTGATGTAAGTTTCAGTTCTACCTAATGACAGAAGAATGAGCCATTGTAAGCTTATAGAGGCAAACATATGCTAATAATGTGAGTATGTCAGGGCAATACAGGGCATGTATGTGGAGCCAGACAATAATGAGGTCTGCAACAAGCATTTCAGATACATCAGGAATCAGCTCTGTGGCCATTTGTGTTTGCAGGGGTGATTGTCAGGCAGAAGTCTCTGTGGACTATTTTTGCAGATGGCATTGTGATCTGTAGTGAGAGTAGGGAGCAGGTGGAAGAGAGCCTGGAGAGGTTGAGGTATGCTCTTGAGAGAAGAATGTGCGTGAATGAGAGGGAGACAGGTATAACAGTGAAGGTAGATGGGTTTAAGCAGCAAAAGTTTACAAGATTCTAGCGGGTTCTCATATGGTGTATGGTTTGGAGACAGTGGATTTGATAAAAAGATTTTCACTGACAGTGACCAGGATGGACAAGATTAGAAATCAGTATATCAGAGAGACGGCTCAGGTTGAGCAGTTTGAAGACAAAGGTTTGGTGTGATAGAGGCGGATGCTATGGATGGGGTAACATGAAGGGAACACATGAAACAAGAAGAAGAGGACCATGATATTTCTCAGTTATATTTCTCCTGTTTTCCCTCACAGATGTTTCACTATTTCTTTCACTTGAGTTAAACACGATTCTCTTTGCGTTTAACTCCATTTCCCGACACGCACTTGTGCTTGAGCGCAAGCGCAGATGGGTTTATTTGGTATACAGGCAGCCGGAAGCTATACTGTGAAATAAACGGAACGGGATAGTACTTGGTAAAGTTTCTCGCCTTTTGTGTTTTGCCTGATTAAACATAATGCAGCGGTTAGCAAATATAGTTTACCATCTGTAGCTAACTGTGTATCAGATGTTGGTTTTTGTTTGGACGGATCTTCGGTTTTTATCGCTACTGATAGGCTGGCTAACCAGCTAGCTTAGCAGGATGGCAGCTAGCTGAACTGTCGTTAGCATATGGGGCCCTACGTTCACAGGAGGGCAGCTCTCTGTGACAGTTTGATTGTAAATTCATCGAAGATACAGAAACGAACCTTGCCATTTAAACAAATGAGCAGATAATAAGTAGCCAGCTGTTCTAACGTCATTTTTAAGGAACCCAGCAGAAAATGGTGATTTAATTTGCCCAAAGCGAAGGAAGATTAAAAGAGAGTCAGGCTTGAATAATCTGTTTGCAACCAGAGTTAATTTAGGATACTTTAAAGGAACATGTGGCTGCTTATTTTCTTGAAAAACGTGAATTCATTGCACCCTAAATAAATTTCTGTTATGTATTGTTGTCCATCATCTAGGAGATGTTAAACATAGTTTTCATACCTGTATATTTTTCATCAGTTGTCTGTCTTCAAACGATCATTTTGTCAGACCAGGTTAGTTGTAGACTAGCTTCCAGAGTAGGTTTGCCAGCTTCAGCTTGGTCTTTACTATTGAACTATGTGTAGCTTTTATTTGTTTCAGTCTTAGTCTTTTATATATGTAATATGATGGGTATTTGTAAGTAGCTCTGATAAGACCAACACAACACTGATGAATCATCTAAACATCACAGTCTTTAAAAAAAAAACCCAAACACTTGCGCTGAAGCCTCCTCATGTTTCTTCAGAATTGACTAAATTAGGGGGGGAAAAATAACCTTGACATTTCCTGTGTGCACTTATTTTCTTTTATCTCCTTTTATAGATACTCATGACTGGTTTAAGATTAAGGTTTCATTTCTTATTTTATATCCCAGTTACCTAACATGTTTCTTTTTCACATCTAGTTTTAGTTAACTATAATAATCATGATGTTCAGCCTACAAAACCTTAGAATCAATAGGTGCAGTCACGTAATTTAACTCACTTCCTTAAACATGTGGAAGTACTCAGCACTTCCTTTTTCTGTTTACCGTCCACAGTGCGGACAGCCATTGGGCTGTTTCAGGTAGCTGTCTGCATACAGCCCATCACATGATTTACAGTAATGTGAGATGATGAGCTTCAGATAAGTCACTGTGTCTCTGACTGGTGAGGTGATCGTTTGGTTTTTTCCTACTCCAGCTGTCTGGATTGATATGTTGGATGCGGGATTGTTTGAATGACAGAAGCCCCATCTGGTGGGTGGACATTACTGGTGCAGTTGCATTTTTTTTAGGGATTATCATCGTACTGTTTAGAAACAAAGGAAGACAACACAGGAAAGAGTTCCAGCTTGTTTTACTGTTCTGCTACCTTAACATCTAAAGATCGGTTACAGATCGTGATTATTTTACATACATTCTCTCATCTGTCTGCAAAGTCTTATGTTAAACATGTTTAACTTTAAGCGGTAAATTGTGTTATAACTATGTTGTTCGCTTTAACAACTTGATCTTTGTTTTTGGTGGTAGACATACTTCTCTGACAATGATTGGATTCTGTTTTGAGTTTATCTGCCTTGCTGTGAAAGCATATTTCTATCGTTGCAGTGTGCTCTAACATAGAAAATTAAGCTCTGTTATACCGAACAGGTTGTAAAAGACAGCATACGGTATCCACAGGATATATCTAAGTCACTGGTCCTGAGATTAAACTACAACATTAACAAATGAGCTAAGTGCTCTAGTCTGATTATATGGCTGAAAAGGTGCACAATTACTGATGTTTTTGTAGAAAAGATTTTTGAACAATGAGTTGAAACACTGGTTTGAGTCAGAATTTTGTACTTCTGCCCACTGCAGATGTGATGGAGGGGTGACGTGTGAATCAGAGGAGTGATTAGGCCAAAGCAGCCATGACCGAGTGCTTCCTGCCTCCCAGTAGCAGCCCCGCAGAGCAGCGCAGGGCCGAGCACCCCGGGGGCGTGGCCCGCACCCCGAGCTCTGAGGAAATCAGCCCCACCAAATTCCCCGGGCTGTACCGCACCGGGGAACCATCGCCGCCTCACGATGGACATCACCACGAGCCTCCCGACGCCTACGTCTCCGACGATGACAAAGAGCACAGCAAGAAGAAGAACAAGTTCAAGAAGAAGGAGAAAAGGAGTAAGATGCTTTTTTTGGGAAACATGGATTGAGGGAGGGAAGGACAGTATAGCACAAGTGAACTATTTGAGATTGCAGGCTTATTTTTGACTCTGAAAATAGCACTTTGAAAAAGTTTTTTAGCACCAGGTGATCTAAATATGTATACCTGTGTAGAAAAAAAAACAGTTTTCTTGGATGTGGAAATATGATAATCTGGTTCTTCTAAAACCTTTTACTTTTCCAGGCATTACCTGAAAAAACGTGCACATGAGAACCCAAATGTTAGATCTAACATCTAAACTTTAGCTCCCTAACACAAAGTGTGACTGAAGTCCAGTCTTGGGAACAAAGAACTTAATTGTTTGCTGACTTCAAAGAGAGTGAGTGTGTACACTGAGGACATTCTAATCTAAACTCCAGTAGTGAGAACTTCCCTCTTATCGTCTCCTGCTGTGTGCTATGTGGGAAAAGGCGACTTCAGACAGTATTGAGTTCTGATTAGACATAAACTCTGATGTTGTCCAGAGTTTACATAAAAGGCCTCGTGTTTCCACGTAACGGTAGCCAAGCAGGGTGGCCAGAGTTTACTGAGTATATCCAACTCTGCAGTATAGATTGTGTTATCACCACTATCGCTGTGTTTGCTTGTGCTTGAGTTATCATGCAATAAACTGTAGTAGCACCTTAATTCTAATTGCATTGTAGTATTATGGCAACCAACAGAGTACACTGTACAGTTGAAAGAAAAAGGTGCTTTTATAGTGGGTGCTAAACTGTGACACCCATCTCTCAAAATACTTCACAATACCTTTTTTTCACTTACTTTGTGTTTATACACCACTTTCCCTTTAATGATTAGTTCTTATTATCGCCTGCTCTATTCCGCAGTGTTTTTCTTTTTTTGTTCTGTCTCCTCCTCACCTGCAAATGGTAATGGCAGATGGCCCCACCCCTCCCTGAGCCTGGTTCTGCTGCAGGTTTCTTCCTGTTAAAAGGGAGTTTTTTCTTCCCACTTTTGCCAAGTTCTTGCTTAAAGGAGGTTGTTTGAGTTATCTATATTATTGTGGGGTTTCTGCCTTACATTATAAAGTGCCTTGAGATGATTGGCAACATATAAATAAAGTTGAATTGAGACCAAGAGGTTAAAACAGTGAGATAAACGGAAAATACTGACAACAGTAGAACACAACAGGACACACATTTATAATCAGACTTGGGCTGGTTTATGAAATAAGGACGATTTTATAGCTTTGCAACCATTTCCAAACAACCAGGAAATGAAGTCTGGTAATAAAAAGCTGTCAGATGTTGTTCTCACAGGCGCAGCAGGACAGGTTTTACATAATAGAAATCACTACAAACCCTATAATCTAGTTTAATTGAGCCAAAGATTAGATTACATTTTCAAAAACATTCCAACATTTTTTTTAATATATGTTTTAGAGGGCGGCACATGGCTGTGTTATTCATCAACAAGGAGAAAAATGTAGAATATTTCAAACCTTGTATTTTAACAACTGGGAGCTACCGAGGGAGCTAAAGGTCACATCAGTACTAATGAGGCGAGCTACTCCCACGTTTCCATCCTGATGGCTGCAGTGGTGTGAAATGTTCCTCTGCTGGGGATGTTTTTCACCGTCGTCCACTTTGTGTCATGATTTTTCCATGCCTGGATTTAGCTCCTACACCAGGATATGGTGGGAGAGAGGAAGAGATGGACAGATTCAGCACACACCCACTGAACCCAGTGAAGGTGTGTCTCAGGCAGCGGTGTGATACGCAGAGCCCATTCTTGGGGAAACCCAGCGTAGATAAAATTAGGAGGTTGAAAGTGACAAGGGGCCCCTCGCTATCACTTTAAAAAAAGCTTAGAGTGAGCTGTTCTGGAGAGGAGCGTTGTAAGGTGCAGTGGGAGCTATGCTAAATCAGTGGCTGACCTCTTTTCCTAGTCCTCATTCTCCCCCTCCTCTGCTATCTTCTCTCTCTCACCCGTTTCTCTTCCTCTTTCTGTTTCGCTGCTATCATAGTTCGGTTATAGGACGGAGATTAGAAAACAGAGGTGCTACTCCCTTCAGATCTAACCTGATTTCTGCCTCTTCTACTCTTTATTTACTTTCACAGCGGAAGGATACGCCGCCTTCCAGGAGGACAGCTCGGCAGACGAAGCAGAGAGCCCGTCCAAAATGAAGCGCTCCAAGGGAATCCACGTGTTCAAGAAGCCGAGCTTCTCCAAGAAGAAAGAAAAGGATTTTAAGGTGAAAGAGAAGGGTCCCAAAGAGGACAAAGCCAAGGATAAGAAGTCAAAGGACCTGACAGCTGCAGATGTGGTGAAACAGTGGAAGGAGAAGAAGAAGAAGAAGAAACCAGCCACAGAGGCAGAACCGGTCCCAGTGGAGACCCCCACCTTCAGGCCCATCTTTGGAGCCCCGCTGGCTGAAGCTATCAAGAGGACAGCTCTGTATGATGGCATCCAGCTACCAGCCATCTTTAGAGAGTGTGTGGACTACATTGAAAATTATGGGATGAAGTGTGAGGGCATCTACCGGGTTTCAGGTATCAAACATTTTGATTCTACCTTCTTCCTTTTTTTTTTTTTAAACAACGTCTCTGATTACTCACATTGGCTCTTTTTTTTCTTTCAGGTATGAAGTCCAAAGTAGATGAACTGAAAGCTGCGTATGACCGAGAGGAGTGCCCATGCCTGGAGGAGTATGACCCTCACACGGTCGCCAGCCTGCTGAAGCAGTACCTCCGCGAGCTGCCCGAAAACATACTCGGTCGAGACTTGGCCCAGTGGTTCGAGGATGCTTGCGGTCGGCAGGTCGAGGCCGAAAAGGTGACGGAGTTTCAGAGGCTGCTGACCGAAGTGCCGCTGGAGAGCCGACTGCTTCTGTCCTGGCTCGTCACACACATGGACCACGTCATTGCCAGGGAGGCAGAGACGAAGATGAATATTCAGAATATCTCCATCGTCCTTAACCCCACCATACAGGTCAGTGGGAAGGAGATCAATCAGTGAAAATGCAAATGCACCGTTACATGGGAAAGGGAAGAAATATGCAAGAAGATCATGAGCTGGGGCAGAGAACATCAATTTTCCAGCAACAGGCAAACTAAACATCAAATAATAATGTGGCGCTTTGGCTCAGGCTCAGATATAGCTAAAAAAAAACAAAACAACCCTCCCCCTAGCAACAAACCAGTGAAATTTTATTGGATCAAAGAGTCAGTTCATCTCTGAAACCCTGGCCCAGTTTAGTGAAGCTAATTTATTCCCATAGGGGACATCTCTGTTGGTGCTCCACTTATTCTGAACCAGCAGCAGCAGCCGCCACAACTCTGTTAAATAAATACTTCTCCCACTTAATGAGCACAGTCCAGGGCCAGTTTAATCAGGCTAAATAAACATGCAGGAATTTGTATTGTGGAGGAACTGGTGCAGATACAATTCAGCTTTGTGCTCGTTTCCCTCTGGTGATCCGTGTGCCTCCTTTCCAGATTGGGAATCGTGTCCTTTACATGTTCTTCACCCACGTGAAGGAGCTGTTTGGGGATGTAGTCTTGAAGCCAGTGGTGCGGCCACTCCGCTGGTCCAACATGGCGACGATGCCGGCTCTGCCCGAGACCCAGGAGAGCATCAAAGAGGAGATCAGACGGCAGGTGGGTTCGGTCCTGTGGCAACTAATGACTGCCTATTTTAGTGTTTGAACAAATGAGTTTAAAAAAAAAAAGTTTCTTCTTTTGCTTCATATCTTAATATCTGCTGCAAAAGGAAATTATTTTTTTTAATATAAGCAGATGATGATTTTCCCTTAAAGCAGGTTTTAAAATGTTACAACATAGTAATGCAGCTTTAAGGCCTTTTCTATTTATATTAAAGTGTCTTGTCAGCAGTACACATCTTTATCTTGGGTTTGTTTCTCAGTGTGCCAGAACTCACCTGTATATAAAAGAAAATGCCAGAAAACACGTCAGCTTCAGATGGTTTAGTCTGTCGATTTGAACCCCAGTCTCTCGGCTGAAGCTGTTTCTTTAACATTAAAAAATGTTCCTTCGTGGCCTGGATTTCCAAAACAATAAAACATCCCAGAGGAGGCTCACACATCTCAATCCCTCCTAGATCACCTAACTTAGAATATACTGAAAAGTTATTGTAGATTTTTTTGTCCTATGATGCTCAAATCATGTTAATTATCCATGGCAACTAACTTTATTTGTCATTTATAAGTGGTTATGCGTGAATCTCAGACTGTCCTTTTTAAAAAGATTATATGGTTTATTTTGCTACTTAATACTTGGACTTTTTTATTCTCATATTGACTACGTTTTTAAATGTGCTTGGCTCCTCTACTTGTCTTGAGCGGATTGTTGTCATCAAGTAAATTTCAGCCAATATTTATGAAGGTATTTGTGTGTAGGAGTTCCTCCTGAACTGCCTGCACCGGGACCTGCAGGCAGGGGTGAAGGACTTGTCCAAAGAGGAGCGGCTCTGGGAGGTTCAGAGAATCCTGACCGCTCTGAAACGCAAACTGAGGGAGGCCAAACGTCAGGTAATCTGTCTATGTCAGTATTTATGTTTCTCTGGATACAATAGCTGTTCGTATACCCAGTAATACCAGTGAGGGTTTGAATTTCCACCTCTTCTGAGATGTATAGAAATTATAACCTTCATTAAGGTAGGAAACAGCAGTAAGATTGTTTCTTTAGTCTGTATTAAATTGAGCTGGGAGTCCTTAATAAACTATAATGTGGCCCTACACAGTAACAACAAAAAGGCAAATGCAGATGAATCGACCAAGATTAAAGCATTGTCTTGTTATTTCAACTAGAACTACTTTCTAACTGTGCTGTATGTGTCTGCTCTCCGTGGGGCTTTAGGAGTGCGAGAGTAAAATAGCCCAGGAGATAGCAAGCCTGTCAAAGGAAGACGTTTCTAAGGAGGAGATGACTGAGAATGAAGAGGAAGTCATCAACCTCCTTTTAGCACAGGTGAGTAATTCATAAAAACACATCGATCAACAGCTTGCCAAGAAAACCTTTAAACGTCTTCTCGTTCTCTCGATAATCAGGAGAATGAGATCCTGACGGAGCAGGAGGAGCTGATCTCTCTTGAGCAGGTGCTGCGTAGACAGATTGCTACTGAGAAGGAGGAAATCGAGAGGCTGCGGGCAGAGATTGCAGACATACAGAGGTAAAAGAGGACAGTGATTAAATATGAGGTGTGAACAAAGAGTTCCAGTGTTGGAAGTGTAAAATTTATAATCTATACCTGATGTAAAAGTGGTCAATGTCCCAGTCAGGTACATTTTCTTGCGGATCTTTAGATCATTTTCAGTGTGACTGCTGATTTCAGATCCCTCAGTGGATGTCTTGTTGTGTCCTTTGATTTGTGCGTGAAGGACCATATTGGGCTGTTTTCAGGACAACACTCTGGTACCATTGCATTGTGTGAACCCCTGTGAATGTCTCCTCATTAGCAGCAATACCCCTGATGACATTTGAGCCTGTTTGAGAGAAAAACATGATGTTTTCCCTCTGGTTTTATGGTCGAGCAGAAATGGTGCATTCGCTGTCCACTCAAGTCCAGGGATTGTCCGTCTGCCTGGAGTGAGCTCTGTTGCCAGATAGAGGCATTATACAAGTATGTGGCCCAACAGGTGTATGGGCTACTTGGGTCTATGGGCCACTCTTGCTTGTGCTGTTGTTGGTCCATCAGCCAGTCACAGAGGAGAGCAAAGTGATAACACACAAAGAGCTGAAGTGAAACAGAGTGTTAAAAGCAATGAAAAGTGTCCACTGCAGCCACTGCCTGTGCTTTTAATACTCTGTATTTTGATCTTTGAAGTTTTTTTCCCATTCCCAGTGAACTCCAGTATCCCTCCCTGCTCTATTCCAGCTCACCTGTGAACCAGTCAACATTCGGCAGCCACTTTAAGTCTTGCTTTAAGTTGCTTTAAGACCGTGTATGTGGTCAGACAAGTTTATGGGACCATGAAGTAAAACACGACATTAGATCCTAGCAGTAAGCCAGCATTGTGTTCCTCCGCAGTCGGCAGCAGGGTCGCAGCGAGACAGAGGAGTATTCATCAGACAGCGAAAGTGAGAGCGAGGATGAGGAAGAGCTGCAGATGATACTGGAAGATCTGCAGAAGCAAAACGAGGAACTAGAGGTGAGAAAGCATCCAGCCTCCACTACCTGTTGCGGTGGTCCTGCGGTGTTTGACAAAATTGTGGTTATTCGTATTCCAGAAGCTCAGCATGCTTTTGTTTCTGGTAATAGTGAAAGTATTGGCTGGAGTTTTACAGGATCTAACTCTGAATGTGTACTTTGTTGCCCTGAAGAACAAAAACACTCACCTGAACCAGGCCATCCACGAGGAGCAGGAGGCCATCTTGGAGCTCCGCGTTCAGCTTCGCCTCCTGCAGAGCCACAAGCTACAGCAGGAGTTGACCGCCCAGCCGCCAGCCGAGCAGGCTCCACCCACACAGCCGAGCCCGGAGGCCCGCAGCGATGAGCAAACCAAGCGCTCCGTTGCTGCCGTGGCTCCTACCGCCGATGCAGCTGCTGCCACCACCAACGGAAAGGCAGCTAAGGATCCATCAAAGCCTTCACCAAACAAAGACAAGAGAGACACCAACATGTGAGACTTCTGTGATGCTTTTGATGGTCGTCTGTGCTGGTGTTCGTCTCTACCGTGGGCCAGTTGTCCTGCAGCGTTGCTCGCTATCCTGCTGGAGATTTCACATTGCAGAGCTCATTAGTGACCGTGTCCACCAAGTGGCAGACAAGGAAAAACCTTTTATATCATCTTTGGTGTCCTAACCTTCTTTTTCACATCCTCATGCAAAAAAACCACCCTGAAAAAAACAAACAAATGCTAGGTTTAGCTGGTGTAGCGGACAACTGACTACCACTGTAAGAGACTAGCAGGGACCATGTTTTCAAATATGCCGTGCCAAGCCTGTATGAAGGGGGCAGGAAGGGGCAGGAAGGGGAAATGAAGGCAATGAGAGTAAGAGAGGGTAGATTGTAGATTATTTCTCACTGGTGAGCAAGTCAGGAAGCGATCACTAGACCACAAATGTCATCAGTCCCTGTCGCTCAGATTCATCCCTTACCTTGATGCAAATTTGACTTTTTCTTTTGGATAGAGACCACTGTGCCATAACTTGAGGATGCCCCAGAGAACCACTGATAACAAAAGCTTTTTGAATGATGAAGAATTTATGATTGGTCTATCTATATATTATATATTTAAGTAGTATTCTGAAGTACACAGATGACTATTCAAGAAGTACATTAATTTTAAGTTGCAGCTTTTTAGTAATATATAAATATACAAATAAATATATTGTAGAGTCTCTGGTTCGTTTTCTTTTTTTGAACGGCAGATTCATACAGAGAAGTGTTGCACCTCGCAACTAACCGGTGGATGAAAACACGAACAGCCAAATAACAAATGTGTGTTCATCGCTGCAAAACGCAGACAAACAGCTGGAGGCCACACTTTGCTCCGTAGTGCAGTCGTCTTCTCAGTTACCTTTGCCTGCGCTGCACTAACGAGGAAGAGCGGGAGATCATATTTGTCCAGTTTAATAAGGATGTAACAAGTCTGTGCTGATGATTTATTTTTTGCTTCCTATATGGGTGGAGACACTTTGTTTTGTACTCTTCATGTGTGGAGGTTTTCTTCAATCCTTTCATTTCACAGCTGATCCGTGTCTGCTGCAACCTAATGTCATTGTTCGATAATATTTAAGGCAGAGATGTGTCCTGATTTACTTTTTCTGTATATTATTGTAAAATTGCAAACATACTGTATTTTCAGCTCTTCGTGTTTTGTCTTCTTGTTGTTGTTTTCTTTTCTTTTTTTACCATTAATAACCTGTATGGAGTTACGCGAGTGCGACTGCCCTGCTTTGGTCACAGGCAAATCCATGCAATCTCATCTGGACTCCCGATTCCATGAAACTAGAACAGGCTCAGAAGCTTCTCGTGAGGTTATTTTCATATTGTTCTGAGCTTTTGTAGCTGATTGTTACAGACAGTAATGCTGTGAAGAATAAAGTGTCAGTCTAAAATAATTATCTCACTGTCTCTTTTCCTCAAGTTTACCTTTTCACTCGACTATGTCTGGCTGGACATGTATTCCATATTTAGTACTTCTCATTTTCCATTACACAGTATCTGCCTAAATACAAACCTGAGCATCTCTGAGAGAATAGAAAGCTGGACTTTGACTCTGAAAACAAATTACTCAAGAGATAGTGGAGCCACCCAGCTTTTTTTCTTTTTTTCTTTTTTTGGTCAGGGCTTTAACTGGTTTCCGATTTGGAAACTAGGCTTGTCAAGTAGGACTAAAAAAACTAAGAGAACAACGGATGTTAGGAACTGTCTTTTCAAAATTAAAGCTTGACTTGAATTCACATAACATAATGACCATTTTCTCTTGGAAGGAAGCAATGGTTGTAATTTAAAAGAGTAGATTTACATAGTCTACTGCATTTCAGGAAATGTTGGCTCTATAGATATACAATTAATATTAACCATAGAGCTATACATACCTTCACTGGGCATTTTATTAGGTACAACTTGTTATTACAAGGTTGTAACATTTTTGTTCCTTTAGATTTGGCTTAATTCTTATGTCTTCATGGCACAGATTGAACAAGGTGCTGGAAAAATTTAACCATAAAGATAATGACAGCATCACACAATTACTGTTGAGTGGTTGGCTGAGTCTCCTGTTCCACCACATCTGAAAGGTGCTCTATGAAATAGAGATCTGGTGACTTTTGAGATATTTGGAGACATCTGAGCACAGTGAACAAAAAAAGAGATTAAAAAAAGGGATGTCTATAAGGATATGAACATGTCAGCAACAATACTCAGTTAGGTTGTGGTTACAAAGATGCTCTCTTCACCCAGCGTGTGCCAAGAAAAGATTCCCCTCATTATTACAACAGCAGCAGCTTAAATTGTTGATAGAAGGTGGGGGATGGATCCATGCATCCATCTTACCTGGTGTTCTTTTTCTTTTTTTAACCATAGATTTCTTGCAACATTTACTGTGTCACAGTCATTCCTCACTCTTCTATGAAAAATAATAAAATCACAACTCACAAGACCATATGACTGAGAATTGCCTTATAAGTAGCTTATTCAGTCTTGATGGTTGTATTTTCTTTTATTTGTGGTCATTTCTATCATGTACCACAGAAACCTGCATAGCTTGTGACTCTGTGGTTACTGTCAGTTTTCCTCGGTGCCCTCCCCATCTTTCTTTGTTTCGTGATGTTGTAAAGTATGTTAACAGATTGGCCAGGTATACAAAACGGCTTGGCACCTTAATGGCCAAAATCAAGTTGATTTATAAGAAATGCCTTGGCCCATATATGGTAGTAGTTTGGGTGCTGAAAGTGAACAAAGTCTTTATCTTGTCAAAAGTCAGACTACCAACCTTGGTCGGTTTTTCAGTCCTAATGCAGTGTGCGTGCATTTATTCTGCCAATTCTCAGTCCAAACTGGCCCAAGCCCACTTACAAAAAACCCACCCAAGCCTGGTAGCCATTACTGGGCTGGAGCCCAGTCATTTTTGGCTGCCAGGGCACAGCCGGCTGTGTGATGATCCTACTTTAGGCTTTTATTTTTGAAACAAAAACATCATTGTCACAGTCGTCATTGTCTTTGGTTAAATTAGTTAATTGCAAAAATATGTTAAGAGCAGACCGACATTTCCCGGTCCTGTTATACTTTCATTGAACTGAAGACCATTGTATGCACTTTTATCTATTCTTAACTAAAGAACACTGTTTTTTTTAGGGTAAAATAGGTCTAAAATCTTTCATCTCTTATTTCAAAATATAAACATGTAACTGACAGGCAGAGATAAAATTGCAAACGAAGTTGTTTGTTGGAGCCTTTTCGCATTATTTGTGCCAAAACGGCTGTAAGATACCTTTATTTTGAAAGTCACTGCCGGATGTTGTAAAATGTATTTTATGCGCCTTGTCAGCCGCTTAGTGGAGATGTCTGTCTGTATCAGGGGCTGGGTTTCTATTTTATCCAAGAAGAGGGGAAAATAATAGAGTTTCAAGCATGAAGAAAGAAATACATTGAGTGTACACTGACAAATGATGATTTAAAAACTTTCCAAAACTTACCATGGCTATAAGGGAGCTCAAGGTTTGCCTTTTAGGGGTAAGTGGTTGATGTTTTTGTTGATCCGTTTTGGGGGCAAATTCCTTTAGTCTGCTGCGAAACTGAAAAAGCCGACAACATGTTGATGTTAACAGCTGCTCGTTTACAACTTAATGGTAGAGTCGGTACTTTGTCAGTTCCGGTATTTTATTTAAAAGAACTCTTTGTCGTCTTCGTGAAATAAGTTGGGAATTTAACTAATATTAGTAGCTAGTAGTTGGCTTAAAACCAGCCTCATCGGTCGGCAGTCATTTTGAGTATGTCCTCTCGCATGTATTTTGTAGTTCTTAACAGATTAAGCTCTGCTGTGTAGTATAAATCTTTACTTTATAACGGCTCTGACAGTTTATCAGCCATTACGTCATCATCGGAGCCAGCGAGCCGTTAGATTTCTTGCTGCGTTAGCGAAACACGTCAGTCTGTCTTTATAAACGGTGACAGGGACGGCGAGAGCGCTTTGGACCGCAAACTGTCGCTTTATCGATGATGTTGAAGTCGGGAGCTGGGAACTTTTCAGAGCCTCATAAGGTTTTTAGGCCCTCGCATACCTCCTCAGGGCCCTGACATCCTCACTAAAATATTTTTTTGAGTCAGCCCAACCATACGCTGACCTTAACCCATCTTTTGTTACACCTCTGCATGCTTATAACAAGCGGGAGGAGCAGATTTTATGCACATTTAAAGTCACATAAAACCGTACAGGGGTGTTTATACGATTAAAAAAATGGGGTGCCACATTAGGAGACTAAGAAGTGGGTGGGTGGGGGGTCCTATTTTCTTCATCAGATGTGTTACATGAAAAGTGGGACTGCATGAGAGTTTAAATTATAGACAGACTCAAAGATTAATGTAGATACAATGAGTTGAGCATTATTACTGTTGACATGTCGGTCTTTTGGAATCAGAGGTAACAATTGAGAGGGGGGGGTCTATCCAGATATCGGTAGTAATGATACCAGCACTGGTTTTGGTATCGATACTAGTGCGATAGAATTGATACTTAGTTTCTATGATCTAAATTCAGTATGTAGTCCATTGAACTGTATTAAATGACTTTTTGGGGAAAGGATAAAACAGACTTTAATGTCTATTTTATTTTTACCCTATAACCCATTTAAACAACAGAAGTCTTTTTGAGACAGGCACACTTGCGCCTTTTTTCCAATAGTACCAATTTGACTCAACTCTACTCTTTTTCAGTTGTTTTCAATTACAACTGAGTACCACCTAAAAACCGAATTGAGTTGAGCCATGCTGAGCCCAGTAGGTGCTAGTGGGGCAAAAGGGCATTACGTTCCAGGTCTCCAAAAAACACAGTTTCAAGATACACAAAAAGCTGAAAGGTGTGTTTTATTGTGTTATCCAATTACTGTGGTCAATAAAATGTATTCAGAATTTGCAAATTGATGGTGATTCATCTCATAAGTCATGACACACCACTCTTCTCTACATAAGTTGATGTTATAAGTTAGAAGTATCGGTATTGGTAACAGCGATACTGGCCTTGTATTTACTTAAAATCTGCAGTATTGCACAACACTAATAAGAGGTGGCTCTCTCTGTGAACCACATGCTCATTTGGCTAACACCTTGTGATTGTGTTGGGCAATTAGTATATTCTGAAAAGTCAACTTACTAAATGGAGTCTGTAAGTAGGAAGTGAGTCTGTGATATCAGTAAAAAAATGTATACCGGTATTATCTCGGATGATGATGGACATGATATAGCCACTGTTTGCAAGGGAAAATGTGTATTCCCAGAGTGGTTGGTGAATAGTTCCCAGAGGTTGCTTGGCTGTTGCTACAGTAGGTGAAATCAGTCGCAAAGAGGACGCTGTGCACAAAAGCCTCTTTGTGATTGCTTTGGTGGCTAGCAGATTGTTGTGCTCACCTGGAGTTAGCATGGAAGATGCTGATTACAGCTGGAACCTTTTGCAACCACAAGAGTTGCCCCCTGCTGGCCCTTAGTAAGAATGCAGGTGAAGTATTCATTGTGAAAACCCTTAATAAGTAAAAGTGATTATAGTACAAAAGTTTTACCATCAAAATATATTTAAGAAATCTAAAGTGAAAGTACGTGTTACACAGAGTCATACACCGTGTGTTACTGGATAATTTCACGTTATCATTTTAATGACTTAAATACTGCTGTTGCATACTCTTGTATTTGCTATGGTTGTATAATCCAGTAGGTTCAATAGTGACCGCTCACTCTTTGTGTGCATGTCCTGTGACTGATTGATGTTTGCAGGACACTGGAGTTGGGAAATCCAGCATTGTTTGCCGATTTGTCCAGGATCATTTCGATCACAACATAAGTCCAACCATAGGGTGAGTGTTAATCAGCAGAAGGCTTAAGCAGCAGGAAACTAATCAATCGTGTTTGGACACAAAGCTGAAGTAAAGATGTACAGAAATGTACAGGGAGATTCAGCCAGTTAATCAGTAATTTGGCTGAATGAAACTATGCTCAAGCTCAAGTTAAGCTTGTGTTTTTTAGTGATCTCAATCCACATCATTTGTACTAATGGGTAGATTGATAATCCTATGAACTGTCTATAAGCTACAGAAGTTAAACCTAATTATAGAAGAACTGATTACTCAAGAGATAAAAATGAATGTACCTTATTTCATTTGGGTCTTTTATCTTAACTGAATACTTATATATACATATAAGGAATTGCATAAGACACTATTGTCAGACTGTTAAAACTTAACAGACTTTTATTACTATTTAATATTTCTTTAGTCCACAGTAAAATTGGGCGGATTGGTGATAGTCATAACCTCTGAGACAATGTAGAACATGTACAGCTCAGCCAAAAGGTCTCCTTCCTGTAAGGGAAACCTCAGCAGGTAACACATAGCTTATTCTAAACAAACTTTAGCAACTGAAATAAAGACAAACCCACGCGGGAGTCATCCTGCTTCAGCTCCACAACTCCAATAATTCTCATAAGGTGTTTTCATTTTATTACAAATATGTGATTTAATTACATTTTTGAAGTACAAATTTTAGTTAAGTGTTTGCAAGCTTTAATGCACAAATAGGGTACGAGTAGTGGTTGAAAACAGTGTAAAAAATGTAACTTATGGGAAAATGGGTTCAAATGAATAATTGCAAATCCACCTTCCAACTTCTGTAAGCCTGTGAAAAAACCTTGATTTTACTATGTCATTGCATCTGATTTTTTTTTTTTTTTAAAAACCCTCACTTTGGAGTAACACTTTAAGGCAAAAAGATTGTAGAATTGTTTAAAAATTATAGTTTTCTTAGTACTTGGTGCAATAAACACTGAAATAAAGGAGGTTTTACATGCCTCTATAGCAACAAACATGCTGTCCCAAACATACTTGTTTTCAGTGTTCTTACTTTCCTGCTGACATGCACAGATTTTTTTCCCTTTGTTTTTAAAGAGTGACCTAAAAAATAGCTGTTGTGAAATGCTTTAAATCATCCACAGAGCGTCATTCCTGACCAAGACAGTGCCATGTGGAAATGAGCTACACAAATTTCTAATCTGGGATACAGCTGGGCAGGAACGGGTAAGTGTACGCAACAGAAACTCCGCATGGACTCGCTGTTAGCTTTAAGTTAACACATGTGATGTTGATTTTCCATTAAACTTTGCATCAGAAAGCTGGTACTCGTGATAGGTAGATATTTATAGGTTATGAAACAGGATGCTTGACACAAGAGTTCAAAGGTCATGAGACATCACGGTGATTAATTTGATGGCTAAGAGGGGGAGGTGGGTTATAGCTGAAGCTTGCCAAACCTGCTTACTGCATGGAAAAAACTAACGCGAGCATTTCCTGCTTATGTGTGAAAAAAGTATGCTGGGACTTCTGCTGTGAGCGTTCTATTATTACATTTGACCGACTGATCTTGTGTGATCAGTGGTGCTGATTGTAAACATCTGTGAACAATACAACTGTGGACACTCTTGAAATATTGATGTCACTGTAGTGTAGTGTTATCATCATGACTGTGAGCTTGCTGATTAAACCTGTGACGTCTGAGTAATTAATATAATTTCAAAAACATGCCATAATATTTTTTTCTACATTTATTATCATTCAAACACCATCTGCTTGTTTAAACACACGCTTCCCTTACCTGACATTTTTGGGGTTTTAGATACCAAATATAATTGAACATGTCAGTGTTTCTCAAACTTTTCAAAACAAGTACCACCTCATAAAATATATGGCTCTTAGAATACCACCCTTATGACCAACATTAAAGTACAATAGTATACGCCTATTTAACACCATATAGTTTACATGAGACAATTTTATTTCTTATATGAATGTTATTTATTTTAACTGTCATAAACAGGATGTGACAAGTGATAATAATAACAAAGGTACTGCATTAAAACATTCACAGCAGGTGGGATATCTGATTGATGACCACAGTTTGAGAACCACTGGAATATGTTATTTGAAGGCACTGATAATGTTTTTAAACTGAAAAGGGTTTTATAAAATAAACTTCTGCAAGCCATAAATGTAATGAATTTTTTAAAACGGAAATGATGCACTCATTTGATTTCTTATTTAATTGGCCACACATTGTCTACTTTATTAAAATACATACGAGCGATCGTGGCTCAAGAGTTGGGCGTTTGCCTTGTAATCGGAAGGTTGCTGGTTCGAGCCCCGGCTTGGACAGTCTCGGTCGTTGTGTCCTTGCGCAAGACACTTCACCCGTTGCCTACTGGTGGTGGTCAGAGGGCCCGGTGGCGCCAGTGTCCGGCATCCTCGCCTCTGTCAGTGCGCCCCAGGGTGGCTGTGGCTACAATGTAGCTTGAAATCACCAGTGTTTGAATGGGTGGATGACTGGATGTGTAAAGTGCTCTATACAAATACAGGCCATTTACCATTCTACCGATTGACTTTTTTTTTTTATGATTGTTGAGTTAACTAAACTGCTGCAACTTTGAGATGAATTGTATCTTCTCTTCTCATTGGCAGTGGATATATAGTTGTACTGATGATAGTTGCTGAGCAATGTGTCTGTGCAGAGGAGAAGAAAAGCTGCGCAAGCTTAAGGGAATGGTGCCGGTTTTAACTGATAAGAGAAACCAACAGTAACTTCAGTACAAAATAGAAATAATTTTGATACAGATGCCATACATTGGTATAGGAAATGTAAAAGAATATAACCTGAGTGTGATATTTATTCTTAAATTGACATTCGTTTTTGGATTCACTGTTTATAAATGATCTCAAAGTTTGGCACGTGTTGGTACATTATTAGCCGATGCGTTCACTCATCGTTTATCTGCAGTAGGCTAACATTTAGTGAGGTGATTTTTACATTCAGCATTTCTTTACAAGCTACCACAGTTTGTCAAGTCAAAGTGAAGGTAACTGCTAAAAGTTAGAAAGGCCTGGGGACTTGAGGAAGTAACTGTTTCCATAAACTCATCATGTAAGAATGTATGGGCATAGTACTCTGCCAGGCTTTTATAAGCTTTTTTTCCCCCTTATTAATCATAGACTGAGCACTTTGGATCATATTTATGTGTGATATACCAAAAAATGAAATCAATCATGCTAACTAATATAAATGTGTCGTCTTTTTTTAGTTTCACTCGTTAGCTCCTATGTACTACAGAGGATCGGCTGCTGCTGTCATTGTCTATGACATTACTAAACTGGTAAGTGTAACAGCAAGTTTACTATTGCTAAACTGGTTAAAGTGTCAGGGCTGTTAGCTCCCTGGAAAAAATGAAAAACATCAGTAACAGCTGTCCTGAACATTTGTAAGTGAAGAATTTTTGCTACTTTTCCATCACTGTGAGATGCTGTGTTTCATGACCTACAAATGTCATTCTTTCCTGGTTTGTTAATGGAAACTCGTCTGGGGAAAAAAAAGCAATGAATATATGACAGGAGACGGAAAAAAACTGCTGGGCATATTCTCATAAACGATCTATCCCAGGATTGACCCCAATTTCTTCTTGTTGTCCAGGATTCGTTCCAGACGCTGAAGAAATGGGTGAAGGAGCTGAAGGAACACGGTCCAGAAGACATTGTAGTAGCTATAGCAGGGAATAAGAATGATTTAGGAGACATCAGGTGGGCTTCTTTTTTTCATCTCTCTTTTTTTTTATATTTGTAGTTTTTATTGGTGATCTTGTACAGAAGGAACTTTACAACATACATGGGGACAAAGATCAGATAGCCATATACATTGTTGGTCAACATATCCAACAGAATTTCAATTTCTCAAAACTGTAGGAAGATGTAAGTAATAGTTCCCAGTTGTATTTCTCTAACTGGAGGCAGTTGATCCAATCTTGGTGTGATGTCCACCTTATAGTTGCTTACCTAGGTAAGGAGAGTCACTTAAATAAAATCGCTTCTCAGCTCTTTAATGTACTGGGTCCATCTGGAACAGAGTTTGTTGAATTTGTCTCTTTGAAGCTGCAATTTTTCATCTCTTTTGTTGCAAATATGTTTAAAAAAAGTTTCTACAGACACTGTTAGACTGAGTTAACAAACAAATGTGAAAATGGAAATAATTTACCTCAAAAGGGGTCCAAAGTTGAGGGATTTTCACAGTGAGCAAACTGCAGAGAAGAAGTACAAAGTATTGTGTTGCAAGTCTTTAAGAGTGAAACAGGACAACTGTTAACTTAATCCGGGCAGAGATCTGAATCATCGTCTAGCCACGTCCTGTCATACCACACTGAAGTAAGGTGGTTAAGCCAAGGACTTGTGCATTTCTTGAATTTACAACCACTGGGGTTCTTTGTACTGACAGCAGACTGATCTCTGAGGCTCTTCGTCACATGTTCTGTCAATGAATAGCTCGTTAATTGTGGTCGTTTTCAGAAAGTACTTCTATTTTTGTTTTATTGCCTGACAGACTTGAGACCAAACTAAAATATATATGTGGCCTATGAACTAAAATAATTTTGACACCCCTGTTATTGGAGGTCTGTGGCATCACTTCAAAGGTCTTATTTGTTCCAAAGCAGCAACATGACCTTTCTCTTTATGTTTAGTGATGAAGAAGTTGTGTTATTATTCACTCTGGTCCCAATTATAAGTCTTCTTTTATTGTATCCCTTCCTTCAACAATATATGTGCAGTAAAGTCACACAATACTGTGCAAAGGTGTGGAGTCGCCACTTTATTTCTGTACATTTTGTACGTTCTTGTACCTGACTATTTTCAGTGGACTGACTTTGTTGAGCCACTGACCTATGAAACAGTCAAGTTTAAAAAGTCCTTTTTTAAGTGTTGCCTTCACATTACAGACAACTTAGCAAATAAACAATTTTCAGTTGTATCTGTAGACATTTTGTTACTGGCAGCCTGTCACAAATATACATCTTTTGTTAACATTTTTAGTTGAATTCATGAGAGATTGCAAAGATAACACAATTTGACAGGCATAAAATGGCATTTCTACCCCAACAAACTGATTCCCAAAGTGTTATAAGCTGAAACCCCGATATATTTTGGCACGGTGTGCAGTTTGTCCTTAAAAAAAATGGAGGAAGCTGCACAATCAGAGGTGAGAAGAAGTGTCAGGCCTGAAAAAAAAAAACATGTCTACATCCAGTTAGAAACTCAACTGGTGAAAGTGACTAATTAAAATGCAGATTTTCCATCTGAACTGTTCATCTTTTTTACAGGGAAGTTCCTATGAAGGAAGCTAAGGAGTTTGCTGAATCAATTGCGGCTATTTTCATTGAGACGAGTGCCCGAAATGCTGTCAATGTTGAGGAGCTCTTTCAGAAAATCAGTAGGTTTTGTGGCTTTTTGTTTTCTCCATCAGAAGTACTAGTGTGTCCTGTCTTGTGCTTGATTTAGAGTGGCCTAAGCAGCCTGCTGCACCTCCCCAGAAAAGTAACTACACTTTTAGAGCGGATCAGCTCTAAAATCTTCTCTCTTGTCTGCATTTCAGTGAAAGTAACTGTTGGTCATGTTAAACACTAGTCTATGTTAATACCCTAGTGAACTCCAGCTTCCTCTCATAGTCCAAAAACGGATTTGTTAGGTCAACGAATCTAGATTGGCTACAGGCCCTGTGATTGAGGGTGTCCTGTCTAGGATGTACCTGGCAACTTGCAGTATGACAGCTAGAATAGACCCTGAAGTGGATGATCAGTTAACAAAGTGGATAAATGTGACAAGAGACAGTTTTTTTTAAATGTATCTTTTGTTTGTGCTCAGAATGGAAGCAGAAAAAAATCTCTGACTTTAATTATTCAGTTCCAAATAAACCTGGACTCTACATTACCCTGGAGCCTGCAACACAGCATGACTCCAAATGATGATATGAAACATGCAGTTTGTAATGCACATTTTCTGTTTTAATTGCATTAAGGTTCTGCCATAATGTGGGGGATACATTTTAAATCAAATATAACACAGTGAAAGTTTTATTTTTATTCCGGCTAATTGATGCTGGGATGTTTTGGTTCAACGCTGTGTATCCTAAGCTAAGCAAACTCCTTTCTTTCATGTGGTCATCAAAAAAACTGCTCTGCCTTAATTTTAGTAGTAGTGAAGCAATGCCAAATACAACTCAGCTAAATTTATAAAACTCTTTGTATGCTTAAGATGACTAAATCTGATGTGGAATCTCTTTAAATGTCTGTATTTTTAGGTAAACAAATTCCACCCCTGGAAAATTCTGAGGTGGACAGCAATGATTCCTTTAAACTCACACGACAGCCTGCTCCATCCACCAGGAGGTGCTGCTAGTACCAGCAGCGGCTGATAAGATTACTTCCTTCCGCACTAAGGACCCACCAGCACAGCAATCCACACGGCGTCTTACCCTAGTGACAGCACAGTGAGCAGACTGAAGTTGGCCTGCACGTGTGGTTGATTGCAACATGAAACAGAAAAACCTGCCAGCAGTATTATATGCGTCAATCCACCAGTTTTAACATGCATGTTTATTTAATTTATTCCTAGCAGTTTCAGATCTGCTGAAGTCATGAAGCAGAAAGCCTTCAGTTTGTCCCCCTCAGGTGGTGTTCTGGCTGAACTACTGTGTGGTGTGATACATACAGAAGCTCATTCTAAATTTCAACTCATTTTATACTCTGACTTTAAAATTGAGCACAAATTAAAAACAAGCGGAGCTGACGTGTTTTCTAAAGACAGGAATTTAATAGTTGTTTTCATCACTCTCCTTCTCTGTAGACTATTATAGCACTGTGGCTCTTAAACACATTGAAATTCTTAATATCAATTTTTAGCAAGTCTAACTCCTCCACCCATGAAGCATTTGTGCACATGTGCCACATTTAAGTAAGAGGTCGTTAAGAACAAACTCAGACGAGCATTTATCTCTGTAGCTCAAATGCGACAGGTTTACATTCCTCACGTGTTTTTCACGCACATTTGCTTTAGAAAGATTTTAACTGTAGTGCTGCAGTGGGAACAGCTTGAATCACAATTACAGCATGACACCCCCGGCTGAAACACTGTGACCAATGCTAGAACTGTTTACATAGTGATTTGTTAAAGATGTTTTCTACGTGCTGAAGTGTATTGAGATTTCATTGCAGGGAACGACTGTATACAGCTGCCAGTCGTGTTTTTGTTTTTTCATGCATTTTACCTGTAAAAGGGGTCACTTTTGTATTGTTGATAAGAGACAAGAACTGCATCTATTTGACTTTAAACATGTGTGCAGCTGTTATATTGCATATACTAACCAAACTCTAAAAGAACTGTGGGAGCGCAGCCCTAACCGTTTAAACCGTTCATCATGCAGCACTTTGCATATTTACACAGTATCAGCTGGGAGTTGCTTTAATAGTAAAAATGTTAACTATTGCAGTTCTCCTTAACTTCAGCATACAGGAGAAATTATTTGAAGGAACATGAAAATTAATTACAATACTGACCAATTAGTTTTGCATTGTCATAGCTTACATTTGTAGTTTACATTTGTACTTGAGTTACTTATTTACATTATAACGTGTACAGTTTTTATCAACAGGTATGATGGGATAATAGAATCAAATGTTGACTTTGTAATGCCATAAATATAATGATATTTACCGCCCTATATATGGGAAAATATACCAGCCTTCATTCAGAAATCTTCTAGTCTGTGTGGCCTTGCTTATCTGAAAAACATACGGTGCATACCTTTAGGTATATGACGCAGTTTTTTAGCTCAGAGGTTAATTTGGAGCACGTGTGCGGCATGGGACTACAATCTTCCACTAAAATGCACCACTCAGTAATTGGCTTAAGATGAAAACTGAAATGAACTTAAGAGCTTCTTAGTACCAGATATAAACAAAGTTATATCAGCTGGAAGAGTTATGATTGAAAACAACCTTCATACAATGTAGACTGGATTTCTCAGTGCGCATTGTTTGGACCCCCTTTTGTGTGTTGAGATGGCGACACAAGTGCCTTTTGTATGTTTTTCTAAACAAAATGTATGACATGGCTAAAATGTGCATACTGTTAGAATTAATTACTCATGTCTGACCAAATATATACATAACACTGCCATTCCTTTACAGTCACACTCATACTGTATGCTGCAGTCATGCTTCTCTGTTTACTCTATAGACCAGATTAACATCTGTATATTAATCAATGTAATAAAGAAGTGAAGATTCAATTTCTCTTCAAATTTTACTCTTTCCAATAATGAAATACTGAAGTGTCATCAAAGATCTCAAACACTGTCAAAGGATTACAAACTAAGCTGATGTCTGTACAGTTTCTCAGTCATCCAGTAGTCTAGAGAGCTTGAAAACAAAGAGGCAACTGAACTGATGATATTTGATCTATCAATCATCCAAGAGTCTTCTTCAGCTGTAAAAGTAAAAGGGGGTGAATCCCGCTTGCTGTCAAAGAAACTGGAGAATTTTAGCCAACAAGCTTGACATCCCAGAACACTTCAGACCCAGCGACACACTTGACAAAAGCTGGTTCATGCCAAAGACAAAACTCCCAAACACAAGCTAAGTATCATAGTGTTCTCACTGGAGAAAACAAACAGCTATTCCATAAATGCATGGCACAGCGTAGAAGAGCCACCTTGACAGGACAAGACTGAGCTACACATCTGCATCTAAAGGATAAAGGCCACTCTTTGAAGGATGCCAGAGTTCAAACTTTAGACTGAGAAGACAAACGGTTTGAAAGAGGAGTAAAACAGGCCATCTGTCCACTGATGTGGATCGTCATTGAACAGTGGCTTATGACACCAATGAGGTCTCGCAGTACTTTCACTTTTAACCACCCTTAAGGTGTTGGTAATGACCCATACCTTTCATTTTTAGAACCGAACAAGCCTCTTTTCTCAAGATCTCTATTAAGTTTTGATAATAGGTAAATGAGTGAGAAAGATGCAGTCACTAAAAGAGGGTTGTATCATGACATTAACATCTTGACATTGTGAAAACACTCTATGCAGCCTCATTTAAACCACCTTATACTGGAGTCCTATGGAAATGTCTGAACATGATACTGGTAGGGAAGAACAAATGTCTGGCTTTCACCTAAAAAACCCGATATCACTATAGAACAACCTTTTATCTTTAACAGCAAGAAATGATCATTATTTCTGAACATGCACAAGCGTGACACTCTGAACTGCTTTAAACACCTCAAATCACATGTAGACTGCGTCCTATTCAGTACAGCTTACTGAGGAGAAGTCCTCAATTCCCATAAAAGTGATGGATCGCAGTTGTCAATGGTCTCTAAGAGAGCAAGCCTCAGATATTAATAGTTCACAATGAGTACACACACTGCACAAAATCCCTGGATTCCTCGCAAATAGCATCTTAAATTCCCCTTTTTAGCATTCCCCTTTTCATCTACGCTCACATGATGGCCCAAAATGTGTTAAGTTTCATCTCTCGAATAAAAAAAGTTTTTCTTTTTTAGAAAGAGTTCTCCTCAACCAGTTGGTGTTTTTCTGCACTGACTTCAGTATTAACTAAAAAAGAAACAGCTGCAGGAAGATTTTCAAACTAGTTAGGTTAGTTGGCAGTAGGTCACCAGTCTGCGTTCAAGCAGCACTGCCTTAAAAACAGTCATGATTCTGTCATGGAAATCACTACGTGGGCTCAGGAACACTTCCAGAAATCACTGTCTGTGTCTGGGAATTAATGCTTGTGTAACTGGGAGCTCGCACACCTTTTTCCAGGTGGAAAAGCAATCATCCCTGCTGAAAGGTATATACACTTTTTAGAGCAACATAAAGCTCCCATCCAGATGACGTCCTCTTTCAGGGAAAGCTTTGCATATTTCAGACTATGCTAATCTGATTACTGCCTTAGTAGGAGAAAAGTCCAGGTGCTGACCTGGCCTGCCTGTATATCAGACTTTTCACCAATGAAAAGCATTATAAGCATGATGAAATGAAAAGTAAAAACAAAGAAGAAGACCTGGAATTTTTGAGCAGCTAGAGTCATATATCAGACACGAACCAGACGACATTCATCTCTCAAAAGTCCTACAACTGGTCTCCAAATTTTTCCCAGAGGGATACAACTGTTGTTAAAAGTAGTGGTTAAAATCATGGTTTTATAAGATCTCCAAATCTAAAATAGTCTAATGAAATTTTGCATTGATGGAAAAAAATCACTTCTGTGAAAATAAGATAATACTAAGGGCCTATAGTCCCTTAGTATCTGTATACTCAGTATACCGTTATCAGTATACTGATTAAGTAATCTGTGGTTTAGTTTGATTGCACACATTGATTACGTCGTAAACAAACATCTTTAAAGGGTGACCACTCCGGTACTGTTACCAGGGCAACATGTGACCCGTGCTACACACCAACCTCAACATGCCCTTTAAACCACAAACAACACTTACATTTACGTTACATGTACGTTCACTAATACTTCTAACAGGTTTAACTAGACTACTGCAGAGTGAATTTACTGCGTTAATGTGCATGTATACACCGCAGACATGCGATTATCATACGTCCCTGATTAAAATTCTCGATTAAATCAATAAAGCACAATTTAACTTGGTTCTGGATTTTATAAGATTATTTTATAACATGTTTTTCCTTCCCCGTACGTCTATTTCAGTGTCCACACATTATAACTCGTTTACTGTACCATAATCGCATCAGTTGCCAGACCACGAGTGCGCGCAACAGAGGGCTGTGCACTCGCGCGTTCAAGTATTTGTACCCACATGCTCGCTGAGCTCAGTCAGCGTTTGACTCAGTAGTGGCAGAAGGGATCCAGGATTTCCACTTGTTAGTAAACTCCACGATACCGAAATCAAGTGCATCCCTTCAGCCAACATGTCAAAGTTGGATCAGATCCTTATCCTCGACCCTCCGTCTGACCTCAAATTTAAAGGTATGTGAATGAAATATTATTTATTTACTTGTTGTCGTGTCAAATGTCCAGCGAGTAGTAGTGGTAGTGGTGGTGGTGGTGAAGCAATGATTTCACACTCCCTCAAGCGAATTTCGTTGCTAGCAAGCTAGCTAGCATTCACCGCCATTTTAAGTTAGCCAGGGAGCCGGACGGGCCGCTGCAGCCTGGCGCTATAGTGACGTGGATAGCCGGGCAGGCGTGCACCCAGGTGGCCTGCTATTCAGTACCAGCTTACTGACAGTACCAGGCAAAGAGCTGGAAGGATGTGGCTGTCAGTGACTGCTTAAAAAAAGGAAAGTTAAAGTCTACACGTTAAGAAGCATGTTTGTGTATGTCTTCACTTTTAATATCAGCTACTATGCTGTTGCTAGTTGTGTTAGCAGGAGTAAACTGTTGTCTCTTGTGGCTTAGGCTATTCCCTGGAAAGAAATTAATTTCAGAATGAAAAATCCAGCGTTCATCTTGATGCACCTGTGGCAGGAACTTGTGAAGCCAGTTAAAGTGACTGACAGTTGGAATGACAAACTTGGTTAGCTAACGTGAACTGTAACAACATGGATAGTTTATTTTTTTTAATAGCAACACCGGGCTAACGTTAGTTCAGTTGACCTAAACCTATTAGCTAGATATTGGCTAATTTTAAGCGTGTGTTCGCATCCTGGGCAAAACAGGACGGCACATTCATGGGAAAGCAGGGTGCTTCGCGCATTCAGCACTGATTGCTTTTCCTGGTAGTGATAACGTCCAGTGATGTGTCAGTTAACCGTTGGCTAATGATAGCTTGGCTAGCCAGCTAATGCCAAAGTTGATGTGTAGTTGTATAACCGTGTTGTTTTGCGTCTGACAGACCTGAAGAGACCCATATCACATTTTTTAAAAGTCCTAGATAGAACATAACTTTTGGTCATTTGTGAGTCCAACTGTTGCTCTTGTGGGCAAGTGGATGAAGTGGCAGTAAACGGCGCTGATTTCAATGAAGCTAGCCCTCCCAGGCCATGGGTGACACAACAATCTCCACAGTTGGACTATTTATCCTCATCATTATTCATTTTGACCCAAAATTCCGCACAGCACTTCTCGTATTTGTCCCAGTTACCAAGCTCTGTGCCTGCTGGAAGCATTTTTGCGAACTAGACAGTTATTTCTCTTTCTGTTGAATGTACCACTGTCCTGGACGAGGTTATAAGAGGACACTGGTGTTTGGACAAGGTGTGAATTGATACTGGTTGTAGTCTGATAGGATCATTAGGAAGGACACAAGCTCACATTCCAGACCCGCTGTGTCTGTGGGTGGGGTGTAATAATTAGAATGTTTTGGTGATGAGGTGTCCAGGGTGAAACTAAAAATTATTAGTTTCACCCTGGACATTATTATTTTGCCTGTATTTGACGATGACACAGGTGAAATAAAGGCGCACCCCCCCCCCCCCCCCCATGTTAAAACTCTGAAACTTATAAAATTTGTGTACATTGATTAAAATCCAGGAATGTTTTTATCATGCAAGGTGCAACAGAAAGTGCGATGGTGAATGGAGCCTTTTCCAACAGGCTGACATTGTAATTGGACAGGGGTATGGATGTAAATCAGTAAAAACTTGCTCTGGCTTAAGTTGAAAGACATCTGGAAAAGGTAGTAACCATTTGATTAAACTCACATTTGTTATGTCATAATAACAGCATCAAACAACAGGTTAATGGTGCTATTATGATAAAATTCTTCAATCATATGGTTGGAAAGCCACCAATAGTCTTATTTGTCTCGGACAGGTTGTTTTTTGGGAGCAACGAGGTAAACCAGAATAAATAGATGAAACTTTCTCCAGCTGAACGTTAAAATTTCATGGGTATTTAGCCTGATATATAAATGCCACTTGTTTTGCACATATTCAACTCTGTATATTTTATATATTTTATTATTATTATTTTTATTTTATTTTATTTTTTTACTATTTAATTTGTAAAAATGTGTATACACACACACACACACACACACACACACACACACACACACACGTAGGAAAATATTTAGTATACACATCCAGAAATGCATACACTATTATATATTGTACATATATTTATTAGTTTCAGGTTGGCCATTCTTGTATTTTGCTCGTTTGTGTTGTTGTGTTTGCACATCTCTGTTGCTTGTGGGGCTCGCACACAAGAATTTCACTCGCATGTGCTGTGCCAGTGTGCCTGCACATGTCATGTGACAATAAAAAGTGATTTGATTTGATTTGATGGTAGACACATGGTTCGTCATAATCTGATTATGGACCTCTACTTTTTACCCGATTAAGAAATTCTACTCTAATTTGACTTATTCCTGTTACTGATCAGTCACACGGTTTACATTTTCCCTCATCAGATTAAACTTTTGGCTTTTTATATTCTGGATTGGACGCAAAGCTAAATTGCATCAGTATGATGCTGTTCATACTGATCATTGTTTACTGATCCTCATTGACTCGTTTTGTTCTTTAGCACAGAGGCCAAAATGTTTAATCCACTGCACATGTAAGAAAATCCCAATTTCTGGGTCATAAACCACATTCTAACAATTTGATATAAAATGTAAATTATAATGAAAATATGTTTATGTCCTAGCAGTAGAACCTGGAAGCATATTGTATGTTGTATATCAGGGTTTTGGTTGTATCAAAATAGTCCTTTTGTAGGGACTACACATGTTTATGACTCTGTCTTACTTAACAAAAGTCTGTGAACCTTCCTGTTATTTATGACTATCTAATAAACAAAAGTGTATTTTATGCTGTGGTAAATTAAACCCTAACTTAGAACATGTATGATAATTCCAGTATAGTGGCCCATTTGCTTTCATACAAACCAGAGTTTTGTCATACTTTTAACCGGTCGTGTTTAGAGACTCAAGTCTTTATACCTGTTAAGCCCTTTGGCCACTTAACCTGTTATTGAACCAGCATCATATTAAATCTTACATTGGGGGGGGGGGACCTCTAATCCCAAGTACTAAATCCCTAAAGAATGCATCACTTAAATTTGGGAGCTGTCCCCCCCACCCTTGTTTTTGTTTTGTTTTGTTTTTACATTTTTGTATGGCCCACATTTAAGTGGCTTCGGTTTTTCATGTGAAGAAGCAATCTGAGGAGAAGGACGATGACCACAGCTTCTTTACCTTCACAGAGACAGAGCTAAATCGGTCTGCATGTATTGGAAAGCTGGACTGTTTTAGAGCCTCTGCTGGGACTCCTCCAGCAAGCTAGAGGGGGCAGCCCTCCTTTCCTTGGTTGGTATTTTTAGAGCAGGACTGGCCTGGGGGGACCCTAACTCAGCATACATGCAACAAGATGAGAGAGGTGCTGCTAATGCTGCTTGAGAAAAGGTGGCATCTTAGTGTTGGGCAGTGGATGCAAGCTGCAGTATGTGGGTGGGATATCTGATGCACACAACTGTTTTCCAGTTTTAGGCTTTGGTGTAGTAGTGATCATTGTGTAAAACGCACGGAAGGTAGAAATATTTTGGGCTCAGTTAATTTCGAGCTTATAGAAGCAGTTACTCATCTGTGCTAGTTTTCTGTTTAGGTCTATAAAATTAAAAAAAAGTCATGGTTTTTACCTAGTCTTTCCAGCATCATAGTGCAAAAGCTAGTATAGCATAGTGCTGAAGCTATAATAGACATTGTTTCTGGTTCTCATACTACTACAGGTAGGCTCTGTTTAGAACAACCTGGTATTGTTCTGTCAGGAAGCAAGTCATTCTTTATAACTCATCTGTGTAGCAAGAACAAAGATCCTCGAAGTACACGCCATTAACAATGAGGTTTTTCAAGTTTGTATGAAGGCATTTTGTGACTCACCTGTGATTTTTGAAAAGCAAAAAAAAGCCGCAGTAGGCACACAAGTGTACATTCTGGTATTAGCTGGGTGGAGCCATTCTGCTCTGGTCACGCATTCCTTCTTATCTTTCAGAGCATGAATCAAGGCTAAATGCTGACTTTGAACTCCAGAAATAAAGCCAACCTTTAGAACTTGTGGAAGTAGAAAGAATATTTCTGTTTCTTGGTTTGTTCTGATATTTTTAGAAGTGTTAAAAAAAAAATGCAGATATGGGGGAACTAGTTTGGATACCTATGTAAAATTTTTGTACTAGTAATTTAAATGATGAAAAAGGTGTATTTCAAATTTTGAAGCCTGGCAGCTATTGGGTAACAGGTTTTATTTATTGGTAATATATGACTCATTTAATATGTTAGGTTAGGTTGTTACCTAGGAAACCGTAACCTGGACCCGAGACCACCGTCAGCTTCAAAGTAATACACAACAAGCAGTTTGGTCCTTGTCTGGATGCAAGTTTGCAACTTGTAAAGCACAAGTTGTTAGCCAATGACCGTGCGGCATTAGATCCACCCTCCATCATTATGGCCAGGCTCAAAACGCCAAAATCATCTGCTGAAAATCCTGAACTTGAAGCTCCATAAACGGTGGGTGACATCACTGTAGTAAAGCGCATCTTTTATACTTTTTGCATGCATGAAGATGTACACCTGTTAACAGAGCCCATAAAAATATTAAGTTGTAGCTAGGGATGGGTATTGATAAGATTTTAACGATTCCGATTCCATTTTCGATTCTGTTTAACGATTCGATTCCTTATCGATTCTCTTATTGATTCTTTTTTTTTTTTTAAAGGAGAACACTAAGGTCGATTAGCTTAGAACTGTGTTTTATATCTTCTCTTTGAACAAGATAGAAATTTAGGAGTAACATGGCCTTACAAACCCAACAGTGAGATCTAAAGAGAGCCACAGCCTACGGCTCTTCAATGGGGTGTCACAGGGTCCCCAGGAAAAAAAATGTATATGTAAAATAATAAAATAAATATTCTTCTGTAGCAATAACAAAGTTTAACATAAATTATTCTGTAGCAATTACACAAGAATATCCAGTAATGTCCTGCCTACAATTAAACACATTCACTTACCAAAGTGAAATCGGGGGCATGTGCTGTGGCAAATGGGTGCAAGCCTTTGACCACAAACTTAGACACTGCTCGGTGACATTCGTCTATCCTGGCCTGAAAGGAGACTCTACCGGTAGACTGCAGCGACAACTGCCAGCATCTGAGCCAGCCAGACTCTGTCTCTCTCATCATGGTTATCTAAATGCAACGCACAGTAATAGCAGGTTTTGTAATAAGGTAAATCGCGCTAACATAATATGCAATGCTAATTGATTAGTTACCTGCAGTATTAACGGGAGAGGACGTGGAAACGCTACCGCTGCTGCTGGGTTGAGCTTCGCTAGTCCGGAGCGGATCAAAAACACGACATTCGTTGAACGCAATCGCGTGTTTTTTGAGCAAATGCTTTTGCATGTTCGTAGTGTTTCCTCCCTTTGATGAAATCTCTACTTTGCAAGTATTGCACGTTGCCCTGTTGTCATCCTTTCTCATAAAGTGTAACCAAACTTTTGAGCGTTTGTGCCGCTCAGGCGCCGTGTTTCCTACTGGGTAAAAGACGCTACTCAACGTGATGACGTCATTCGGGGCGACTGGAATCGATAAGGGAATCGTTTTTAAAAGTGGCAAACGATTCCAAGGAATTGAAACAGTGGGAACCGGTTCTCAACAAGAACCGGTTTTCGATACCCATCCCTAGTTGTAGCTGTGTCTAAATTCACAAATTTGGATATTTTGACATATGTTACATCAGAATAATCATATGAGCTTGCAAATTATCTGGCAGGTAAACTCTATAAACATGATTTATAACATCCATGCTGTGCTCCCAGCTAACCAAACATCATGAGACATTGTCCAAACTCCCAGCCTAATTGCGCTGATCGAGTTTGGGGTACCTCTGACTTGGCAAGAAGTGTGTTGTTGTTTTGTTTGTTTGTTTTTTTTGTTGTTTTTTTTTTTTTTTTTTTCCAACATGATATGTTCAATCTGTGCTCGATAGTGCTGACCGTGGTTAAGGACCTAATTTAAAGCCAGTGGTGTCACAAGATGGTGGGCTGTTGTGCAACTTTTGATCTCCTGATACGTAACCAGTCAGCATCATCATGGGATGTCTATATGAAATTAGCTGTTTTGGAGACATGAAGGGTAATTGATTCAGGTGATCACTTGAGCGACATACAGGAAAAAGAGGTAATCTTTGATATCCCAAGCGAAACTGTGCTTTCATAGGTCGTTCCACCCCACCATCTGTATTGGATAGGCTATACAGTTATTAAAAAGAACAAAAAATAAGTAAAGATTCTTATTTTAACATCCCCAAATAGTGAAACTTGGTGTCTTTCTCTCAAAGTTTCTTTGCCGTAACCTTGTATGTAACCTGACGTGCACCTCCTGAGAAATGTAACTACATGTTGGGTCGACACAGCCCGCAACGTTAGTTGGACATAGGACATAGATTTCTCGCGGAAGTCTAAATTAAGCTCATGTCTTCATAAAGCCTATGTTATAACGAGGGATGTACAGATGACTCATCCTTGTTGACTGCCATCAGTTTATCGATTAGGTGTGAAAAGGAGCAGGAAGCCTAAAAACCTGTTTATTCAAGTAATAAAAATGATATGAAGATGTGCAATTCTCTAGCAAAAAGAGGGATTTAAAAAAACAAACAAAAAAACTTGCATCAAAATCTGTACAGAATTTCACAGCTGATGGATTTCTAGTTGTTGTACTTGTGGCAAAAACTACCCTACAGTGTAGCCTCAAGCCAAGAAACCTGCTATTCAATAAGGCTTCTTAATCATGTTGTTGTAATTGAGTTACATGTCAGTATTTTTCAGCTAATCCTTTTTAAATGTCTTTTTGAAGCTTGGCGCCAAAACGCAGCATGCCTCTCTGTCTTCCAGGGAGGAGGTGTAACCTGAAATATTGAATTTCTGAACTGCTGTGTAAACATGTAGCCATCTTCTTCAGTATTGTGGCATTTTTTTAATCTAGCAGACTTACTGGGGGGAATAAAAGCTTAATTCTAGGAGTTTCAGTCATCTAGGGCTGCTCAATTAATCGAATTTTAATCACGATTACGATCTGGGCTTTCAACGATCATTAAAAATGACTGAGCCGATTATTAGCCCCTCCCTCATTTATCCGCGACACCTTAAAGGCCGGTCCGTGAAAATATTGTCGGGCATAAACCGGTCCGTGGTGCAAAAAAGGTTGGAGACCGCTGATTAAGAGGACCCGAGGGAAGCTCGGAAAGCTAAGCAGAAGTTATTTGGAGAGGAGAGTGACTGCCGTTGGTTGAAAAGAGTTTAAAAAAAAAAAAAAAAAAAAAACTTCAGTGGTGTTGCACACTATTTTATATTATTTTTTAAAAGTCATTGTTAACCCTTTAAAGCCGGTCAGAGCAGCACGCTCCGTTTTGCGTAACTATTTTTAAATCCCTGTAGAACCTGAACCGTGTAAGCTAGCGCAATAATTTGTTTTGCATATGAAACCGGAGGAGTTGTACTTACATCTTATGCCATCAGCTTGTCCTCGGTCACGGTTTCGTTCCACATATAGCTTTGCAAAAATTGCATAAAAAGCGCTTGCAGGAACAAAAACATAATATTCCAGAAACACGCTTTGCCGTTCCTATCAGCTGTTCGTAACACTTCCCACAGTGAAATGATGCACATGCTGTTTTCTTTGCAAATTTGCATCATAGGATTGTTTTTTGTTTTTCCTGCAGTATATAAAAATTGCTGTAATTCCAAAATAAAACTATGAAGACACTCAAAATAAATTTCCTGTGGTGGGAAACTATTTTTTGCAACTTTATTGTATTTAAAGTTTTGAGGGATAAACCTCTTAAATTTCTCCAAGTAGAAATATATGTAAACAAAACAAAAGCGATTTTCAATTTTTTTTGTAGTTTATTGCACTTTTTTGCAATTTATGTAATTACTATGGACTTAATGCATACATATTATTAAAATATGGGCTATAACAGTTGTATTGATGTATAGCAACTTGAAATGCTCCCACAAATGGCACTACAGCATGTAAAAAAATAAAATAATATAAGCTCTGGTGGACTTGGTTCTATGGTAGGTCTTAAAGGGTTAAATAAATATCGTCAAATAATCGTGATCTCAATTTCAGTGAAAATAATCGTGATTATCATTTTTGCCATAATCGAGCAGCCCTACAGTCATCTGTGAAGTTTTCAGAATTTTGGATTTGAACCATACACCAGTGTTGGAGACTGCTCTGAAATACAAAGCTAACGCTGCTTTTTTTTTTTTGTGTGTGTTGTTTTCCAGGCCCTTTTACAGATGTAGTCACCACCAACCTCAAACTGAGGAACCCTTCTGACAGAAGAGTGTGTTTCAAAGTGAAAACGACAGCGCCACGTAGGTACTGCGTACGGCCAAACAGCGGCGTTATCGATCCTGGATCAAGCGTCAACATCTCTGGTAAGTTTTTATTTGTTAACTGTCTTTTTGCCGCCCATTTGAACATGTAGATTCGGACTGAGTGTGAGCGAATAAAGGAAATGTTCAGTCATAGGTCAACAAGTTGGAGATTTCAGTTAGGGGGGAAAAAAGTCCAAGTGACCTATGCTGTTTTTACAATGATTTCTGTATGATGTTTTTCTCATGACCCTTAAGGCCACAAGCAATGAAGTTGTTCTGTGTACAACAAGAGTTCCTTTAGCTTTAATTTCTTCAGGCTTTATCGTCTTCTCTGTCTACCTTTTGAAGTAGATCAAGTTGTGCCAGAGACCTTATCTCAGCAGTTTTCCTTTAAGCAAGTTGACCTATCTAAGATGCTATACATTACTATATCTTTTGAATGCTGGTTTATCTTATGTTTGCTGATGACATTAAGGTAGCTTGGGTACCATCAGTTTGTGTTTAGGCTCCACAATTGTCCATTCAGGGTGGCCACTGGGGCCTAACAGAAATATTGGAGTTGAGATAAAGCAAAACTTCTTATAATGAGGAATATTAACAGAACACATCTGAAAGCAACCCATATCAGCATCTTAATTGAAGTAATACATTACTCTGATTAGTGGTTATAATTTCATCTTTTTTGGTATGTAAATTTGGCTGCAGGCAAAATGGGGTTTATTGGGCCAGATTAGTTTCAATTTGGCTGGTTATTAAGATTCATTAGTCATTTTAAAGACAGTTGCCTGCATTGTCTACAAGCACTGTTTCAACTCACTGCAGTGAAAGGGGAAAATGGGTTGCTTGTTTTTAAAACGGTGACCCTTTTCCTCCAGCAGGTTTAGCAACTTAAAGTTATTTGAGCTCCAGCGTGCTCAGCATTACTACATGTGAATGTCTGTAGAAACGTCTCAAAGCACTTTTGCACCATAGTCCTGGTAATGTTTATTGTGCTTTTAAATTCCATAATGGTTAAATGCACTGCTTCTGTTTGTTCTTTGCAAACATTGCCAGTTTAGTGTATGACAAATGGCATTATTTCAATGTTTGTGTGCAGAAATATCCACACATTAAAGTTTCAGAGGGCTTTATTTCTTTGATGCTTTTAGTGAACAATGACATTGCGAGCTTGTATTGAATTAAGTTGGAAAATGAATGACATCCTCTTGAAACTCAATAGATCCTTTAATGAACCTATTTAAGAAGGGAGGGAGGATGCCAAAATGGATCTCTTGTGAATGTCTGACTCGCTGAAGTGTGTATTAATTTAATTCAGGCAATCAGGTTTTTAGGAGCTACGAAAGTTAGATTCTTATTGGTCCTTCAGTGTCATTGGGGAGGTACCCGTTTGGTCTCACACAATCACATTAAAGTACAATAAGGACTCCTTCAGAAGATGGTGTGCCCCCCTGGTCTTAACAGCATGAAGTACAAAGGAACACTGAGAAGGTCTAAAGATGCTTTGGAACAATCATCCTCCAAAGTACCTTGAAAAACTGTAAATTTACCTTTTTGTTTAAAAAAAAAAAAAAAAAAAAAAAAAAGGAATCTATTTTTAATAAAAGTTGAGTAAAGAGGAAAAAATCACTGATAAATTAAAAAAACATGCTGTAAAAACAATGCCTCGGACGTTTTCACAGGTCATTTCTGGTGTTTAGTATGCTGACTGTTTATGCGATCTGTTTTCTGTGTATAGATGTGCTTTTATTCAAACAGTTCTCATTGATCATTTCTGTTTTACAGTCATGCTACAGCCCTTTGACTATGACCCCAATGAGAAAAGTAAACACAAATTCATGGTGCAGACTATTTTCGCCCCGCCAAACGTCACCGACATGGAATCATTGGTAAGTGACTGGGATTTACTTTTGAACCCATTATTTTGCTTCTAATGTTGCAGCGAATAACACAGAGGTGTACCTTTGGTTACGTAGCTCCGAAGTCATTTAAATGTGTCAAAGTGGAAGCATGACTATAGTATTTGCACAAACAAAACGGTAAACCTTACTAGTTAAAATCTGTTGAACTGAATAGTTTTTAATACTTATTGAATTCTTTCACATAAAACAGTTGATCAGCTTAAAAAAAATCCCCATTTAAATGTTTTGTCTTTCTTCCACATTTCCTTTTATATGTAAAAACAAACATTACTGTTCGGTCTTTATTGGTAAAAGGAGCCCTATGCATTCCAGTATCACATGCACATGACTTGTGCTTTAAAATATTAACTTGATTGACTCAATGAAAACATTTCATGTATGATATTTGATAGTAGAAAGTCTTTTACTGTTAAACTTTAAGTTGAAGGGTTATCATCATCTGCCGAGTTAATTTCCTTACTCTGAAGCATTTTCCAGTTATCCACCAGGGGACAGCAGAGACTCGGTCAGCCAGTAAAACCTGTACATACCTTGTCATTGTATTCATGAACGGACTTGTTTTGAATGAGGTTTAAAATTCAGGAAGTATAGTAGACAAACCGAGGTCTGACTGGTGCTGATGTATAAAATGGAGTCTCATGTTGTGACTTAATCTTTTGTTTCTTTTCTATTTTATCGTCTGTACTATACTTTTCTACTTTATTTCTTTATAAATTCAGAGTCTGGGTGGTGCCATTTTGAAATATGTTGAAAATAGTTCAAATAAACAGAAATAAAAGGAAATGAAGCTGCGCCTGTGTTATATAGATTTTAAGGCTAAATTGCTTGTACATACAATGTGAAGTAGTTGGCACAGTTTTAATATGTGCATGTGTGAACAGAATCTAATCTGCTAGAAGTTCAAGTTGATGAATAACATGCTTTCATTTGCTTTTAAATCCTCACTAGTGGAAAGATGCAAAGCCAGATGATCTCATGGACTCCAAGCTGAGATGTGTCTTTGAGCTGCCATCTGAAAATGATAAAGTGGTAAGGTACAATGATCAGAGTCCCTCCTTGAACTGGATATGCGCTACTAAAAACTCTAGAAAAATAAAAATTGTCTGGCATAGTGTTAGCATGACATTCCTGTGTCGAGAGCAGAGTGTAAGATCTCTGCAGCATCTTGCAGCTAAAACAATGTTCAGCAACTAGGTGCAGTTAGAATAGCAGTGTGATGATTTACAGGCTGAGACACTGCCCATGGAGCAGTGGTTCTATATGCTTCTGAAACTATGTCAGGTTGGTAAAGAGGATGAAGCTTAAATGGGTCAGATTAGGGCTGTGCGATATGACCAAAATCTCATATCCCGATATAAGACATCTATCGTCCCGATAACGATATAAATCACAAAAATTTAAAATTTTCTGTGAATCTCAGGCAGCTCGACTTGCGTGAAGTGTTTCCAGCTGCGCGTCATGTACCTGGAGTCGAGTGTTTTTAACAATGTATGAAACGAGGCATTTTTAGACATAAGTTGTAACGGCCGCCGTTTTCTTTGCAAGTATTTATTACACGGTGTGCTGCGGGGAAAAGCCTGTTCTAATGTTTGAGTCTAAGGTTTATTTTTTTAGCACCTGACGGCTCTTTTCTTGCTTCTCATCCGTAAATACTCTGCATACTCTTTCACGGGTTCAGTTTATTTTGAAAAGTCTTAACAGGATCTTGAGCTTTATTGTGAAAGGTTTACGTAGAAAATAAACACGCAGACACTCGATGGTTTTACCCTTATTGTTGCTAACGACAATGCATAAAAACAGGCGCTTGTTCGTCAGTAGTGTGGTTATATTAATTATAAGAGAACTTTAAGAAATTAATATAGCCACTACAGTGACCATCAAAACGATGAGAAAATATTGCCGTAAACAGTTTATTTGTGACACCATGAAACAAACGATAGCGTAAAATGAAACGATAGACGTTTTTATATCGTCATCCGATATCTATCGAACAGCCCTAGGTCAGATCAATACTGCAACGTAGCCAGAAAACCAAAAAACTGCGAGTGAACGGATTCTGATTATCTGACTGATAGCAGGCTTTACTTTTTCACAGCTAATCAGTGTTGACTGATTAAATAAGTTATATTTTGTAGGACCAGTGTTGCTTAGGATAATTTTTCTATTTCCAGCAGCTGACTGTGAACTGTGTGTAAGTAGGAGCACATTTCCCTCATCTTAATAGGACATACCCCGCGATATACAATATCAGGGTTAAGTTCCTAATCCAAGATATGCAAATCTGAGTAGGATTCACTCTTATTATGGGGACCACTGAAGTAGAAACTAGATGATACTTTCCTCTTATTTATGTCAGGACATCAGTATGTGTCACTTTGAATCATAACCTTTTTTAAAACCTTTTTTTTTTTTTTTTGTGCAGTTTAAAAACAAAAAGTCCAGATCAAAGACCTGGCCTTAATTTGATCAGTCTCATGTACTGCAGCGGTTGTTTTTATCTAGACCTGGTCTGATGTGGTTTGGATCGAGGAAAATGGGCTATAAAGACTATAAATCCTAAATTGTGCTATAAATAATCAGTTTTTCCACTTGTTTTAATCAAATTCAGGTTTCATAAATGTTACGCATTAAACTTAGATTTGGTCTCATTGTTGTCTGGATGGAGATGAAATTTTCGTGTGTGTGTGCGCGTGTGCGTGTATTTTTTTTTTTTTTTTATTAAAAAAGCACAGACAGTAATGCTTCATGATGGGATACCTGTTACAAGACCCCTGCTCAAAAGTGAGATCTCTCCCTGTACTATTCAGCAAAAAAACAAAAAGCTTTTAACTTTTTGTCTCTGAGAAGTTATTTGTAAAAGTAGCCATAGCTGAAATCTCTGTGCACGCAGTTATGTTTATATCGTGATTAGGGCTGAACGATTATGGAAAATAATCTAATTGCGATTTTTTTTGCCCCAATATTGCGATTGCGATGCGATATGCGATTATTTTTTAAGGTCTTTGTGTTCTGTATTATTAAACAAAGACAAGCAATACATCATATAGTATGGCCAATACTATATTACATTAATTTTAAACTGTTCTTTCCTGGAAGACAGACCTCTGTTATGATGACATGAGGTGATGCATGAATTGATGACTGACATTTTTATTTAACTTCTTCAATCACAACAGTATATTTGAACATACACAATAGTTTATTTTTAGCTTACAAACATCTGAGCATAAAGTGCTGACAAGGAACCCTGGTGTAAACATTAAAATGAAAGTCAGTACAATGTGCAGATTGCAGAAATATACATTAAAAAAAATCAGTGGCTTTACCACACTCAGTTTTTCGACATCTGTGAACTACTAGACAGTCATTCAATTAAAAAATAATATTAAATAAATAAAACTAATAAATAAAAAATACACACATCTTACTGATCTCTGCAGTCAGTAACATTACACATAAAGTGCAAACATAATAGCAATTGTATAAACACACACACAAACACGCCTTTAAAATTTAAAGGCGTGAAATTGGACGGTCTAGTTCTGATTAGCGTCACCGCTGTCTCAGTGGCGTTTAATAAACTCGGCCGTCTGCTTCTTGCTATCTAAAATATAACCAGACACTGGTGTAAATTCTCGACTGTCTCATACTTCTGTTTAATAAGTTTTCTGTTTGACGTTTAGTCAGCTGTGTGAAAACCAAGGAGGAACCCACCCGGGGGATTAATAAAGTTTTATTTTATCTAATCTAATAACTTTAATCTCAGCCAAACCGATTTACTCACGAACAAACAAAACACTGAAAAAAGCCCAACAATAACATTTTTAGGTTGTCTAAGTGACTTATATATTACGTTTAACCCGAGCAGCGAAACTCTGCGGTGATCTGAAAATGATGTGCCGGGAGTTGTGCCGTTCTCGGCCGCATCAGTAACCCTCGAGCTCCCGGCTAGCTGTCGAGCTGGTGGGTAGCAGACGCCTCTGAAAACGTCGAAGCACTTTTGCAAATATGGGATATCTTGATAAACCGAGCAGATATTTGATGTTTACACAACTACTTTCTCGCCTGAAAATATGTTAAAAGTTTATTTTGTGACCCTGAAAGATTAGTATGAGTAATTTTAAAACTTAGTAGCGGCCGCCATTGCTGGAAACTGGAGTTTGGCTGGGCCGCGCTATGAATTCTGGGATATGGTAGTAATTTGGACAGCCTTCGGCGCGTCGCTGTGACGTAATCGGTCTACAAATGCGGCCTCAGGAGGATGCAGCCCATGAATTTGGACATGTCCAGAGTATAATCGCAGCCTTTGCGGTTAGAAAATTGCACTTGATCATGTCGCGATATTATCGCAAATGCGATATATCGTTCAGCCCTAATCGTGATATTTACTCGGATGATATTCGCAGTTTTAAATGCCCTGAATGTCTTATTTTTCTCTCGTCGTGTACTCTCAGGCACTACTACATGATACTGAACAAGCATCTGGCATCTGTAGGACTTGTACTCTCTGTTCCACAAGTTCTTTTTGTAGCTGAAGGGAGTTCTTTATGAATGAATTGAGGACCGATCAGGCCACGTGCCTCCTGGATTGTACTGTGTGAGTGTTTAAAATATGGAACCTATTCACAGAGTACCGAAGGTCATCTTCTGCTTACAGGAACATGTTAGCGTGGGTCATGCCAGCCTTGTGTCAATGAAAATATCCCTAAACTATTTATTGAAAACTTGGGAAATCTGTGCTGCTTAACACATAAAAGTAATCAGAACCTGAAGTCTCTCCTAAAATACATTAATTAATACATTAATTGTGTTGTGCTCTATTGCCAGTTTTCCAAACTTTGAAAAATTCATTTTGTTGCCCAGATCAGTGAAACCACCGACTGTTATGTAAATGTACCTTCTGGTAGCTCCAGGTGTTGGCAGTGACGGCAGTTGTGTGCACCATGTATCAGGGTGTAGCAGGTCGCACAAAGAGAAAGACACAGCAACGTGTTTTACTGTCACACCTCTCTACTTAAATAAAGACCAAAGGGACATGTGTAAGCAATACTGACGTTCCTGAGCATAGGAGAAATGTTATATGTAAATGTTTAATTACTAGATGTATATATATTTTTTTTTTTAGCATGCATCAAATTCTTGTGGCCCACAGGAATCGTGGCTCGTCAGTGCGTTTTGCATTTCAACAGCTAACTTTGTCTTCGCTGCTGATGTGAAACACTGAATAACAAAGGCAGCTCTAACTTTTTTTGTAAGGTGAGAAAAGGTGAAAGCTTTAATGAAAAAGATGTTAGTGTAGCTTAGTGCCTCCACTGTATGTCCTAATAATTTAAAGAGAAGTTCAGACTTTTTGTTTTTGTTACAGAGTTACCTAGGTTAGTTAGGTTTTGTGTGTGTGTGGTCCCCCAATATATAAGTAACTCCTCTGCAGGCTCACATTAGGTCATTTTTAAGACTTAAAAAAATAAATTCAGTTTGTGTACGATCAGTCATCCTTGTTTTCATTGCTTATCTGAGCCTTAGTAGGCCTCATTATAAATGCCTGACTTGTGGGAGCGATATGATGTCCAGAGGGTTTTATTTGTTACCCTCCAGGAAGATAGCCAGGACTGTGATTTTAATTTTAATGTAGTTTTATTTACTCAAGCTTGAAATATGTTTTTGTTTAACAAATGGCCCAGAATGATCAGGATAAACTTCTATTAAGTACTCAATGCCTTAACTATGTGCTGGCCAATCATCCTCAAGAGCGTAGTCACTCCCTAAAGGTCTGCTTTTGAGCCAGGAAAAAGCCAGATCCTGCCCTCGTACTGATTGTCAACATTCATCTGCTACTATGCAGCACTCTTTTTTTTTTTTTTTTTTTTTTTTTCTTCCTCCACCCCTCATGTTGTCATGCTGTCTGTGCCACTACACAAAGCCACATCCACCATGACTTTTGGAAAGACATGTTTTTTTTTTTCTTTTTCCTTGTCTCTTTCATCTGGCACCATGAGCCTCGGGGCCCTCGAACAAGGCCGCCTTTCTTTTGGCTCATGCGTCCGTCTAGAGGCTAACCTCCATACTTAGCCCAGGGCATACTTAGCCCAGGGCATACTGGGCCTTACCTCATCCTCTCTTTGTTGGGCAGAATGACGTGGAGGTGACCCGAGCCGCCCCCGTGATGAACTCCGTGAAGGCGGAGTCGTCGGCAGCCGCGGTGCCTATCGCTGCCGGAGCGGACGACGCGGAGATGAAGAAAGTGGTGGAGAAGTGCAAGAGACTGCAAGCTGAGATGAACAAGCTGAGTGAGGAGAACCGGCAATTAAAGGTTGGATATGATTGGTAACTAATTGTAGTCAAACACTTGGATTTTTAATGCTAATGCATTCCACACAGAATAAAACTGAAACAAAGTGTGAATAGGGATTTACTGTCAAATATAATTGTACGAGCCTGTGAGTACACACCAACATCATACTACTCTCTGGTGGTTTTGAGTGTGTTTGTTTCAAACTCCGTAGAGGCTTGTGACAGCAACATGTTTGAATGCAACACAGCATGTTGTGTGGGTGTGTTTTGCTGGGTACTTCTCACCTCTGGCTCTTCCAGAGCGTTGAACTGAGGATGAGAGAGGTTTGTTAGAGCAGTCAGAGTGGAAACATGAATTTTGTGTAGTTGTATGAATGCAGATTTTTATTCTAATGCACGCTTCACAACAACCAGGCAGTGAGAAGGGACAGCTACACTGAGGGCCTAGCAGTCAGTCTCAGCATTAGCAAGGGAAAGACGCGTCCCTCTGCTGGAAAACAGCAGGATGAACGCACCTCTTCTGTTTGAAGAATGCAAGATGATATGCAAAAATCAGTTGAAATAAAAGATTAAAATGTATGGATTTGCATGTTATTGCTCTGTTTGTGGTATAAGCTAGATAAGTGACACAACAGGAATTTTCTGAGGCAAACTGGAAAAGGGAGGGACCGTTTTCAGGGTATTGGACACTCATTTGAACTATTAGATGACTTGTTGGCATGTATGTTGGAGTATGACAGGATGTGCATCTAGTTTGATGCTCTTGTACTTAAAAGTGGGAAAATTACACATTGTCTTCTCCACAGTGAGGTCACAAAGTAAAGAGAAATTTCTCAGTTTTCTGCCAGTTTCAGTTGTCATTAGTGACCTCTCTGCAAATATATAAGAACAGATTTTCAGCATCTGCTCTCTCACTGTGTGAGATGAGGGGAATGGCCTTGGAAAGTGTGTCTTAGAGTACATATGTTAAAAGGCTGAACAAGCTCAAAATGCGCATCCAAGTTGCAAATTTAACTTTTTTGACTTTGGAGATGGTTTTACAGCAGCCCAGCAGGACGCTGGACACCTTTTTTCTCTCTGTTTACATATACAGCATTGTTCCTTCCTTAGTATCACTATGAAATTCTCCAACTCGACTGCTATGTTGGAATATTGTGGTTGCTTATTTCGTAGTCCGTCTCTCAACAATGGGGAGTGAACCATGAGTTTAAGTGCAGTAGTCACTGGGACAGAAAACTGCAAGTCTGGGCTCAAAGTTTGAGAATTTCTGTAAACGTGCTTGTGTTTTACTAATCTTATTACCTTATTCACTCCTCTTCTTTATTTGTTTTCTGTTCTTTACACAGGACGAAGGTTTGAGAATGAGAAAGATGCCCCGCTCAGACCACATGACACCAAACTCGACCAGCCTGCTCGGTCGGGAAGCCAGCGCCGCCTCCCTACCATCCCTCCTCGTTGTCATAGCAGCCATCTTCATCGGATTTTTCATAGGGAAGTTCATCTTGTAGACTGGGAGAAGCATGCCAGCCGTATCCCACGCCTCGGCTCTGGAATTAAAAAAAAAAAAAAAAGGAAAAAAAGAAAAGAAAAGGAAAAAGGCCTGGAAAAACCGAGAAGTCTTTCTGTTGACTTTTGCCATATCATTGGTAGTGTGGCCTACAGTGAACACATCTGTACAGTATCATTTGAAGGCGCCGCCTTTTTACAATCTCACACAGTTAGTATGCACAGAGTTGAGTGAGGAAAGGCGACAAAAAGCGATTGCCCCCCCCCCCCCCCCCCCTCTTTTTTTTTTTTTTTTTTTTTTTTTTTTCTCTTTTTTTTCTTTGCCTGTATAATCCAGATATCCAGTGTGGTGGGACAATGAAAGTTGTATACTATCAGTCAACATGGAAGATGCACCTAGAGTTAACCATGGGCAAGAAGCGCTCAAAAGAATAATATCTCCCCCCCCCCCCCCCCCCCCCCCCCCCCCCCCCCCCTTCTCTCCCTCTACTTCTGTTTTTAATAGGAATTGAATGGAATGTTAGGTGTCTTGTAAATGTCGTTTTAAATCCTTTTAAACAAAAAAGGAAAGAACTTCCATCATAAAGACGTTGCTACCTGTTGCTGGATTGCCTCTGAAGTAAAATCTGTTCGGTTTGTAATTTCTTCTACTTGTGTTGGAATGTTCAGGCCCAGCTGGGGATATAGGTGCCTCCTTCTTGTACATTTGTCTTGATCTCACAATACAAATACAGACTTATTATTGTTATTATTATTATTATTATTATTGCTACTACTATACAAATCGTATATCCTTCTGAGGCAGTTATTGACTGAAATAACGTTTCCATTCTTAAAGTCCTGTCAAAGGTATTCAACATTGAAAAATAAAAATGAAAAATGTGGTTTTCATAGCTGTCTTTTCCTGCTTGTTGTTGCTGCCAATGTTTTACTTTGTGTTTGTACAATGCAGTACAGTATATGAATTACCCTGCGTTTCTAAATTTGCTTTATATTTCTGCTTCATAGGTATTGCAGTGGATATATATGTATATATTTTGATGTAACCTAGATTGGTCAGATGAATCAAGATGGAAGTTTTGGGCTGTACTTGAGTTAGCGAGGAAGGGATTGTTGTACATTTCTTGTGGTTTGAGCTCCCACAAACTAGGCGCTGTCACTGTCGGTTACGCCAAGGTAATTTTATGCATTTCTGGTACATTATAGTATTCCAGATGAGGGGGGAACATCTGTGGTAAGCTTGTTCCTAAATTTTTTATTTTTATTTTTTTGTTAGCCTGATTGGTAAAATGAGAAAGCGTTCTTTACAAGATGCTGATTATTTTACTTTTTTCTTTTTGCACGGAGTTGAAACCTACAATTATTCTGTTAAAGCACAAAGTGACGTGATTCACTGCAGCATTGGTAAAAGACCACTTTTTTTTTCTCTCTCTCTCTCTCCCCCTCTCTCTCTGTTTGGCGCTAGAGAGTTGGAGAATTGCATGTTAGACTTTGGCTGTGTGACTATAGTGTTAAGAGACGAGCTGAAAGTTGCATAATTGTATGCTTGAAGTACAGAGTGGCCCCTTTGAGTGAGACGTTGCTAGTACTGTTTTTGTCTTCATTCTTTATGGTATATATCTCAGAGATTCTCAGACATATTGAATGATTGTATTGCATAGTTGCTGCTCATTTGTCAGCTGCACATCCATGATGTGAATCTCGTTCCACCACATCCCAAAGGTCAATGTTGTTATTGTTACTGTGGTTAAGGTTGCCTTCATTATCAGCTTGAAGCAGTCTGGTCATTTTCCTCTGACACCAACAAGCCATTTTTACCCAGAGAACTGCCGCTCGCTGTACGTTTTTTGTCTTTTCAGACCATTATCTGTAAACTCTAGAAATGGCTGTGTGGGAAAACCCAGCAACTATGTTCAAAGTTGTAAATCAACTTTCTTCTCCAATCTGGAGCTCTGTTTGAAGTCCAGCAGGTGTTCTTACCCATGCGTTGCTGCTATATGATTGGCTGTAGTAATGACCAATTATACCACCAATTATTTTAAGCTGTGGGTAGCTTCTCCCATCAGCAGCACAATCAACCATATTTATGATTTATTCTTTCAGGTTTGAGCATAGTTAATTTGTTGCTATAACAATACGAACATGTACTGGCTTAAATTGAGCGGTGAGTTGGAACACTCGATATTTGGCTCACAGATGGAGGATGTGGCTAATGTAAGTAATATGTCACGGTGTAATATCACTCGAATTGCGTGTATATGTTTCTATTCAATAGAGCTAAGGTTTTTGTCATCACCTGAATGGATTTTTTTTTTTTTTTTTTTTTTTTTTTTCTCCCCATATTTTTTGGGGGGGTTAAATCCTTTGTTTTTTCCACCTTACTCATTGCGCACAACAGAAGACCTTATCAAATGTGAGTAAATGCTGCTGCTTCACAGTAACTTTGTACTGAGAATATGTTACAGACCTGATCATATATGTCTGAGGATAAATTTCGCCTCCATCTGCTCCTTTAAAGCTGCTCAGTGGACAGTTTGTCCTTGGAAACTTCCATGTAAGACTCCCTCGTACATCCACTTTGCAAACCCATAAAACTGGGGCTTTTTAAATGCCCTGCTGGGAACCATAAAGTGTAACAAAGGGATTAACAAAAATATGTTCCCTGTTAAATGTTCAGTAAGCTACAATATACAAAATCTGGCTGTAAGAGCAGTAATGAACACGAAGGAGTATCAAACCTTTGTAATCTCATACATGTATCCAGTTATTGAGACATTTCTTGGAGCCCGTTAAAGCTTCTTTAGCCTGGGAACACTGAGGAAAAACGATGCACTATTAATGATGACACACAAAACCTCAAGCTTAAATTTGACAGAAGCATGCTGGGAAACTCCAATCCTTGTCCATGACCGAGAGGGAGATCGAAATGACAACATATGATAATGATGAGTGAAACCCCATGAGCTTAATTAAGGCTGAAATAAAGATCCCACTGGAGGAGTGGAGTTTTGATACTGAGCCACACATGAGGACTTTAATCCCATTAAGGTATTTAGAATTTATTCCACCCTCAGGTTCAAAAACCACCTGAAAGAAGCAACAAACACTAATCCCTTTGTTTCTTATATTACAGAGGCCTTTGCTAGAAGACCACAGTTACAACTCCACGTTGTTGACGGGTAACACAGCTGACTACACAGTGATGCATCATCACAGTCGATCCTTTGTGATTGCACAAACATCTTATTTGTGTTAGACGCAGCGAGAGTCTTCGGTAATATCACTGAAGTGATTATATACAGTAGATTTTCTTCTTCACAGAGCCACAGTGGAAACCAAACAATTAAGATGTGACTAAAGGGAAAATTCTCAGCTTTAATTCAAAAAGCTTGAAGAGATGAGACATTTTTATACACAGTCCCATTTTTAGAGGCTCAAAATTAGACAAACAATTTTTAATATAAGGTTAGTTTCTAACACTTAGATAAAAATCTTTTGGAGTCGATGGCTGCCTGAAGTCTAGAACTCATAGCTTCACTGCTTTCATATTTGTTTTAAATAGAAGTGGACCTCTGAATGTTTATTAAATGTTACGGCCATTTGATCACAAGTTTTATAGACTCAAGAAAGTAACTGGCAGAAGATCTAAACCTGCCTTTAGATCTTTGCGTATAGTCAGAGAGAAATAAAACAGTCATCGTTCACAGTTGCAATAGATTGATAAAGAACCAAAATATCCACTTTATTAGTAGTATAGAGAATGACTTGGACAAACTAATGTAGCTCTCACTTGAAGTGATCTCCTGCATTCTCGGATGTGGTAGTTTGTCACTTTTCCAGGTGTCGTTCCCACTGTGAGCATTGCGTAACTACAAAACCGCCTCGTTGGACTCAAGGTCGAGTGTCTGCCAGCGAGGAAGCAGCTGTCTGAGCGGCGAGGGAACAAAAACATCTCTCTAGATTACATGGAGGGTAACTGTTGGCACATGAAAGCGTTTTATTTCATTCAAGACAAGAGCTTGGTCATTATTTGGAATAGGAGGCCAATACCTGCTGCCGACTTCACCATACTTCAAGGCTATATGTCGAAGAAAAGAAAAAAAAAAGAAAAGATTCTAACACGTTAAGTACATTTTATTGTAAACGGTGACGAGCGTGTCCTCCGATGATAGATCATATAAAACAGTCGCAGGTAAATAGATCATATATAACATATTCTCATGTCTGTGTGTGGATATAAAGACATCTTTGTATGTTTGTATAAACACAGGTCAGTCTTTGGTTCCACTCTAAAGTGCAGTTTCTGTGGTGCAGCAGTCTCAAGTCTTTGGTAAAGAGTTCAGAGGTTTAGGGACCAGTCTTTATGCTCCTTTATTCATTAAAACAACAAATGTAAACTTAGTCTACCAATGCAGTCTCTGTGACCCCCTCTGGGTCTCTGATGAATCCACACTCCTCTTTTGTGTCTTTGTGGATAAAATACTCAACCTGCTCTCTAGCTTTGCCAGAAAAGAAGTTGAGCAGTAACGAACGCGGCGATGGCCAGCGCGGCGCGTTTCTGGCCGCCTCTGTGCCATCCTGTGCAGCCGTTGGGGTGCAACGGAGGCCTCTGTGTGTCATCCCTTTGGCTGGAATCTGATGGCTGGCTGCTGGATGAACACTGGACCAGGGGCATCTGGTAGGACGTGGCTCGCTTCTCCGGGCGGTCCGGACTGGAGCCGTCGCTGGGGCGCTGGCCGTTGTAGAGCAGGTAGCGTCCATGAGCGTCCTGCTCCATGCGGAACAGCTCATACTCTGTGTGCGGCAGCCGGATGCCCAACGCCACGCAGCCATTGGTTAGGGTGACATCCTGCTCCACACCGACCTGCCAAGACCCCTGCACTCCACACTCATTACCACTGAAGACATTGAGGAGGGATGTGGTGGCCACGTCCATGGGAGTCACTCTCATGTGGTTCACTAAAAGAAGATGACATAAGAAGACCTTTAAAGCGATCTATTGTGCTTATTTTAAGCCTTTTTATTACTATTACTGAACTTTTGTCTCTCAAGTATTACTTGTTGAAACCCTGGCTGGCCATTTCTTGTTTTCACTGTGATCTAGAGCAGGGGTCCCCAACTCCAGGCCTCGAGGGCCGGTGTCCTGCAGGTTTTAGATCTCACTCTGGGTCTACACACCTAAATCACATGATTAGTTCATTACCAGGCCTTTGGAGAACTGCAAGACATGTTGAGGAGGTAATTTAGCCATTTTGAATCAGCTGTGTTGGATCACAGACACATCTAAAAACTGCAGGACACCGCCCCTGCCGTAGAGTAACATTGTTGCGCTCTGTGCACAGTCAGTATACAAGATGGGCATCGCTTTTTAGAAAGTCAAGTCTACTAAAACTCCATATCTTTGAGGGTGCCCCATCTTTAAGAAATGTGGGAAAGAAACAAAGAACTACATTCTTTATCTAAAAAGTGATGCTAACACAGAAGGGACACACTCACTCATCATATCAGGTTTAAACAAAAAAAAACCAACAACAACAAGATCTTGAGGCCTCAAAGTGAGACTTCACAAACCAATGGTCGATATTAGGGTAGGTGCATCCATCTTTCATTACAGCCTGTCTCCAAATGGTAGATAGACAGACTTGAGTTTTAAATGACGTGTCATTGAACCAGTTTATTCTGCTTGTTGAAACAACCTTGTTCTTATTTCTGTCCTTCCCTTCTATCGATTGTGAAAACACTGTGTCTGCGAAGTCAATAGGGATCACATGGATCATAACACGACTACCAGTTAATTAAACAAGCAACAGTCTAACCTTTTTATTCAAACACTGCTCAAAGTGAGCACGCCAAAAATGTTAGGAACTGGTAGAGGAACTGCGTTTAAACTACACTGTATCAAAATAGGGTTTGGTAGTGTTTTTAAGAATCAGCATTACGGTAAAAATGCAATTACACCACTAAGTTACCTTTGAAGACAAAATCTGTTCCTCCCACGACGCGGGTTGAGTGAAGCCCTCGACTGTAGCGGCCACGGGCGTAGATGGTGAAGGTGGGGTGTTTACAGATGGGGTCAGAGTAGTGGTAGTAATGGCCCTCCCAGGTGTGGTTGTTATCGTGGAAGATGAAGTGGCGGGTCAGGAAGAGGACCTCCGGGCGAACTTCGCAGCGCTGGCTCACCCACTGACCGTACAACCCGACGGTCAGGTCGGCCCGCGGCGGCAGGATGGGAGGGTGGAACTCGTCCGAGCGGTAGATGATACGACAGGCGATGCAGCTGTGGTCGTGGTTCTAAAGAAAAAAAAAAAATTAATTTAACTCATAACAACTGATTTCATTTTACCAATAGTAAGTTTAGACAAAAAAAAAGTCATAGCACTAAAGCACTAAAGATTATTGAGATTTTTCACATGACTAAAGTCATATTTACTGAAAACATACAAACTAGGACTATAAATCTCAGTCAGTCAAGCTTTAGTCACAATTGTAGTTTTGGCTTCCCACAGTTAAATGAGCATAATCGAGTGATATAGAAGATACATGCTCTGCTATTTGGAATGAAAATAAATAAATAAATAAATAAAACTTCCTAAATCACTGCCTGATGACGTGCCTTCGTGTGTCATCACAGCGGTTTCCTGCAGAGCTCAGCTGGATGTTTCTTGGACTAGTCTGGATGAGTAACAATGCATTCAAAGACAGATATACAACAGAAATCAGATGTCTGGCAAGGCGGAACGTGAAGAGCTTGTCCCTCAAAGAGGATCATGATTCTTTTTTTGGAAAAACTCGTGCAAAAAAAAAAAAAAAAAAAAAAAACAGTCAGTTATGTTATGTGTGTCTACACTGCAAAAGAACACAATTTATTTAACTGCCTGAAGATACCACAAACTGCAATAACGTTAGTGCATAAAGGACAAAAAACCAAAAAACAATCCATGAATTGTTGCCAACACCGATTGTCCAACATAAACTCTGATCTCCATAAAAGCGAGCCTGCACAGCTGGTCACTATATCCACCAACATACTGGACAAAAGATCTGTCATCCCCTCAAGTAGTTATTTTTGGCAAAACCTGGATTATCTGCAAAACGTTACATGAGGGCATCCATTGTGTTTGCATTGACAGATTGTGCCAATAATGTGCAAACAAAAATGCCAACATGCCAAAGATGGCGAGGTCTGCTAGCAAACAAACAAACGCTGATTTGCAAATGTCAAGAATAACATTTAAAGGCTCCAGATGCCTGAAATACAAGTACTCAGTATAATCTTATAGCTAACAATAAAGTCTTTGCTGTTCTCTGCGGGATATACCATGTGATTAAAGGGATGTACACACAGGAAGAGACTAACAGCAGTGTGGCCTCCAGAGGCCATTGGATGTCAAAATGGATTCTGGCGACTCATAAGTGATGACAGTCCAAATAACCATTGGCTAAACTAAGCGAGTGGGTACTGTGTCCTGAGTTAAACCGATTCTGAGTGGAAGGATTGGTGACTGAAGCTATAAAATAAAAACAAAAGGGGGAGAAAAACAGGCTGTTTTTGCAATGATACTGTAAAGTGGAGAATATATTAGAAGGTTGTCTAAATATTCGAGACCTTAAATGTCTAACCAGTGACAAACTGTCGGACACAAAGCACTGGAAGATGAGCCAATCTCTTCATATGTTGACAGTGCTTAATATGCTGTTTGTAAAGCCATTTTTACATTTTTTACTGTCACAGTTTCCGTTAAGCAAACTTTTTTTCCCCTGACGGAGACAAGACGATGTAAACACTTGAGAGGAATCAAAGAGTAGACATATGGCGCTATTTCACATTTGATGTCAATAAAAATAAGCCATTTTCAATTCAATAAAACTTTATTGATCCTGAAGGTTGACCCCGAAGGAAATTGCTTTTGTAAACCATGTGGAACAACTCTCACTGGTAAAAACACTTATATTTACTCTACTACAATCTTATGATATTTGCTTGACTAAAAGTAAAACAACTGATCCTTAAAATAGAACTAAAACTAAATGACGTTTTAGTCAAAAGACTGAAATGAAATCAAGATTTGCTGTTAATACTGACACGGTTTATATGTCATTTTTGGATGTGTGATAATCATGGTGATAGTGTAGGATCGTGTGAACAAGTCTGATCTGCAACCATCTTGCAACCGTTTGTCTTCAAAGTAAAAGTTGCACTTTATGAAACATGTAGCCAACAGTAACAGTAAAAGTTGTTACTTTAATGGCAAATTTTCTCAATTTCTGGTTTACATTGCACTTTTTCCAAGTTTTACTTCCTCTGGGCTAGCAGTTAGCAAGTATTTGAAGACAATCATAAAAACTACAGAAGACAGTGACACTCTACTAGCAACCAAAACAATCCCAAGAAGCCTTCTTTGAATCCAGTTTCCACGGCAGTCAGTGGTCACATCATGTCTAAATTGGTACACAACATGACGTCATGTGAAAAATCTCAATAATCAGAACTCCACTCATCATGTCTGAGTTCAAATCACGAGATGACAATGGTGAAAACACTGGTGGTGAGTGATTTCACAGTGGTTACGTCTGTGTTTTATACCGTCTATAGTCCGACTGCATCCAACATTTACATTTATACAGGTGGGTGATGTGAGAAGATTTCAAGGCTGCACAAGAAGTGGTCAGATAAAAAGAAAAAGTGAACCATTTATGAGACAGTCAGCTTATTATAGTGCAAACTGTTCACGAACTCAAAGTTTAGCCTGCTACTCAAACAAAGACAAAACAGAAGCATGTTCACTGAAATCTGTTTGTCCTGAAAACCTTTCATGACATCAGCACATTGTGTCATGAAATTCACACACAGAACTACTGGAATCTGTTCGGAGGAGAGTAAGGAAACTATTTCATTCAGTCTGACCCTCTGGAGTGTTTGGAGCCAAAGAGAACACATTGTTTCACAGTACAACACAGATGTCGGGACTACTTAAAGCCATTACACAGAAAACAGCATGCTGAGTTTTAATGCCACACACACACACACACACACACACACACACACACACACACACACACACACACACACACACACACACACACACACACACACACACAACATTTGTACATGCATAAAAAAAACAGTTAATCATATTCAGTTAATATCACTAGTCAGGTGGAGCAGCGTGTGTCCACAGACAGGACGGCCGGGGCTCTCCAACAGACTCAGAGCTGGAAACTACATCCCATATTCCACAAAATCTCTTCCAAAGACTGAACTCCAGGGAACCAATTCAGTTTTTTGTTATTTGAGGGTGGTCAAAATTTAAGACCTGACCTTCTCAACTCAATCGCTCTTTTTCCCAGACAACATTATGTCTGCATGAGATTTATGGGGAGTTTTAAAAGAAAGAAAGAAATGGAGAACGGTAAAATGAGGAGAAAAAGCTGGAGTATCACTACATCCTGCAGATGAGATAATCCCACTGCAGCTCCATAACCGCCTCAGAGCGAAAGGTTAATGGGACGACTGGAAGGGAGGCCTCCCACCAGAATATGTGTGAGAGAACAGTGTTTTTAAAAGCTGTGCACTATGTGTGTGTTTATATAAGAGTTGCATATGAAGAGAGGAAAATGCAGCATGTGCGTATATTTTAGCATATATATGTGTGGACATAAGAAAAAGAGCCGGAATCCGGAGAGTTTCAGTCGCAGGTGTGGAAAATGTTTTGTATCTGAAGGGACTCAGAGCCCATAAAATATAGACTTCCTGTCTGGCCTAACAATGAATATGTCCTCCTACTGATACCAATCTGTCCCATATATCATGACACTACCAATGATTTAAACCAGTGCAGGGTTTTGTTTTTTTTTGCTTCTTTTCCTGATAATGTTATCTGAAAATATAAATCAAACAAAATGACACTACAAGCTCAGAGTTTCTTCCAGAAAAGTTGTGAGTGGGGGGCTGGAGGTGCTTCATTAATATAGCAATATTTAACTGTTGTAATCATAATCATCAATTATGAAGAAAAAAAAAAATGCTCACTTTGGACAATGGATGAAGAGAGAGATGGACCAGGGAGTTTATTTCCCACATCCACTGCATAAAGAGTAAAGTGCATAAAGGAGAGCATTAAATCACAGATGGCCTCATTCACAAAGGATTATGGGTAATTCATCCTCTCTTGATTAGTGGACATAACTGTACAGATATCAGCTCTGCAGCTAATGATTTAAACTGCCTGGTGAGACGGTGAGGTGTACCAGGGGAAATGTTCAGGAGCAGAGGGAGTGAACGTGGATGAGTTCAGATACTTGGGGTAAATCATCCAAAGCCACAGACAGTGCACAGGAGAGGTGAGGAAGAGAGCGCAGCATCAGGGGTGATTTAAGACAGAAGGATAGCGGCAAGAGTGAAGATGAAGGTTTACAAGATGGTAATGAGATCCGCTACGGTGTATGGTTTGGAAACGGGGGGCAGAGTTGGAAAGTCAGAGGTTTCAAATGAAAAGAATTTGCCTGGGAGTGCAGCTCAACAACCGCTTATTTTTAATCCGGGATGTACAGGATTAGAAATTAGCATATCAGAGGAATGGCTCAGGCTGCTTTAAAGAAGCAATGCAGAGATGGTTTGAACATGTGCAGAGTAGGAGAATGCTGAACATGGAGATTTCTGGATACAGCGAAGGAGGACATGCAGAGGACACTAGGGAGAGGGTTAGATGGAGGCAGATAGTCTTCTATGGCCACCTGTGAATCTGTAATAATCATAAGAAAAATATGAGAATATGAAAAAGATTAAACTAACCAAAAATGAATCTAAATTTTGTGTAAAAATAAATGAATAAACCCAGTGCACAGGTGTGACAGGGCTCATCTTAGCCAGAACAAGGACAAGCCATGCTTGTACTCGTCCTCATCTAAACCGTGTAAATGCAGTTAGTTCAGTGTTCAAAGAGACTTTCAGTAGAAGACTGAAATAACACCAGAGTGTGAGAGGCTGCGTTTCTTGACCAAAATTTGGAATTTTTATTTTTTATTTGAAACTCTGATTTTAGTTACAATTGTTGACAATGACGAGCATTAAGAAATTCTGTACGTAATAATAACGGTAGTGTCATAAAGCATGTGTTAAATGTTTATAAACTATTTACTGACAAACAAACTGGTGGTGGAGGAGAATATTTGATTGAATATTTAATTGTTCAATTAAAAACTACATTTAAAATAAAAGGCTGCTTCATCAGAGTAGTTCCCTTTTATTTACTTGTAAACGGGTTAATTATGTTTGATGTACAAGTGGGATAAATGCCCTCATAACCAGCAAAAATGCTGAGAAGTTTAAGTGGATCTGAGCATGGATGGGTTTTCAGTGTGTCAGTGACCAAAGACTCCAGCCAAGAGTTCAACCTTGTATTTAACAGGAAATCATTAGCAGGCAGGTTTCTTTGCCGCGTTGAGCCTACAGTGTCCGGCTTGCCATGAAATGCTGGATGCACTTTTAGGTAGAAGCAAAGTATTTTATAACTTTACTGGAAATGAAGAAAATAAAAACGGAGGAAATGAGGGAGGATATTACTACCCTTGCTACATATAAGTGACTCCCCCCCCCCCCCATTTCATTTCATTTTTTTTTTACTATACTGAACAGAGGTGACGTACAAATAAAGTGCAATCCAAGTCATGGCAGATAAAGGAGCATTAGAGCTGAATTCTTCCATTTGGGACGTAGTTCAGGGAAAGCTGATGTCCAGGAGCAAACATTTTATGAGAAACTGAAACCATATCAGACTTTCAAAACCTTCCGTAGAGACCTGTTGGCAAAACAGACAGTCCTAATACTTTGATTTTTTTAAACTGGCATCCATTGAGCTATACCAGTATCCCTTCTGTAAGACGACTTCCTGGGAATTCATAAAAAACCTTTCATCTCAGATTGACCGGCTTTATTGCTCAAGTTTTGAGGTACTTTCATGAAAGAAATGACCAAGAGCAGCATAACAAGTACACACACAAAATGAGCAAACACAACACTTTAAAAACAGCAACAATATAGAAAAAACCCCAAAACTGATCCCTTCTTAACAAGGATCATTATCAAGTGGTCATTACGCCGCCTCAGTGACGCAGCAATGAGCCGGGGCGACAGAAAACTTAAAAACACAGTCCCCCGCTTTGCTCTTGCATCACTGCTGAGTTCCACCCAGGAACCACAAATGAACATGCTGGCACCAGCAAATGTTCTGGCCTGGGACCAGTCCTGGGACCAGCCCTGGGTACACTGCTCAAGATTAATGTATTGGATCATCACCATGGCAATAAAATAAAATAAAAAAATCCCTAAAAAGAAACCATTACAACCTCAAGAGATGGTCCAGTTGAGTGCTTTTCGAGTAAGAACGAGTGCGGTACTCTGTACTGCTGCTTTACCAAGAAAATATACGAAACTTAATTTACTGTAACTGAAAAATGCTGTGAAAAACAATACTGTAATGTAGACCTTTGTGTTATTATAGAAACAAATGACCACGTTTACCCAAATAGGGAGTTACTAAGGAGCTACTTTTTTTTGCAAGTTTTATAATGTTCACCTTCAAGAGTTTGGTTTCCACTCAAATACAGTGGAGTTTCAAAGAATCTATTCTGCATTAAATCAAGTTAAACTGTATTTTATTACCATCATGTCCAGTGTTTATTCCTTGAGCACTGTTCTGGTCTCCAACATCTCTTTTTGTAAATACCTTTAGCTACTAAACGCTCCACTATGTTTGTGTCTGAATGTAAATCAAAGCAGTGAAATTGATGGTTTTAAAACCAGCACACTGAGTTGAAAGATGCTGAAATCACAGCCTGTGTATCTGAGATGACATCATACATTGGTCTGTGAACAACACCCTCAAGATAGGAATTTCAGCCATCACCATATTTGTTTTTAAACTAAACTAAACATGAGAGATTGCTGAATCTGAGAATACGATTAAAACCTTGGAGCACATATCTTCTATTCTACTTCATTATTTAGCAAGCGATCAGCACAGTGGACTGATCTGCATGTTTGTTTTGGCACAGATTTTATGCCGGACACCATCCCATTCATTCAGGCTTAGGATTGGAGCCATGAAGATATCAGCTTGTGAGTCTCTGGGACTTTTGTCTACACCCAATCTCTAACCGTAGGTATTTTGCGAGTATGGTGAATGTATTTACCACTACATCACGGAGAAGTAGTTTAATTAAACGGGACAAACATCGAGTCATGTTTAATAAAAACTTAAATGAGTGATTAAGTTGCAGAGTCATTTTTAAATTTCAGATCCGATTTCTATTTGTAACCTAAAGAGTCGCCCCCCTGTTGGTCATTAGAAAGAATGCAGTTTTAAGGCACTTTGACACTGGATTCACCTTTTAAGGGGAAATTATGGTACAGCAGTGGCTGTGTGCTGGCAGCTAAATACTGCCCATCTACCTGCAGACAGCATCTTGTCAGATGGGGGCACACCCATGTGCGCTACTCTTGCTTGTGCTGTTGCTGGTCCGTTAGCCAGCAGTGCAGAGGAGTCAAACTGAGTGTTAAAAACTATGGAAAGCCAATTCTTGTGCACTTTCCTGGTGCTCCCTTCCCTTTTCTGGCACATTTTTCAACCAATCAGCATTCAACTGATACACAGAGTCATCCATATAGCGCGCCATGCATTTGGGATTTTGGAGGACTGTAGGGGAGCATGTTGGCATTGGCTGAAAGGCTCTCTATAGGTTCTTCATAGGCAAACACATACATAAACTGGCATAATTAAGCATTAGGTGCAAAGACTACATCCATTTTTTTAATGTGATTAAAATGATCTAAAGTGCAAAGTGCAGCTGTAGTGATTGGCAATAATCTTCTGTATGTAGATGCATGCACCGTTTTGATTAATGCATTTAATGAAAATCCCACAGTCCAAAGACATACCATGGGGTTTTGGTTAATTGGTGACTCTAAACTGCCCTTAGGTGTGAATGCAAGTGTGAATGGTTGTCTGTCTCTCTACGTTAGCCCTGCATCAGGCTTGTGACCTGTCCAGGGTATACCCAGCTTCTTGCCCTATGGTAGATGGGATAGGCTCCCCCTGAAAAGCATAAGCAAAGAGAATGGATGGATGGGATTTAAAGAAATTAAGAAGAGTATTTCTGTAACAGAAACACTCTTCAGGTTACTGAGAGACAATCTTTTGTTTCTCAGTAATCTGAAGAACACACTGAAGAGTTTTTATTGGAACTGCTTCCTGGCAAAGAAACAGTCCCTGTTCTAGCTTGACAGCAGGATGTTTCGAAAATACACAAAAAGACTGGCGGTGTTTCAGGGAAGAGAATACTTTTTATAAGGTTTGTTAAAAAGAAACTTCACTGACATTAACTGAACCGGAGTGGTAACAGAAATGAAAGAGACAGAAGCAAAAACTCCCTTTTTTCCCTTCAAGGCTGCAACTCTAGGACTGATTCCCAGTTTGGAAGTGTCACTGAAAATTCCGCCAACAGTCCAACTTCCTTTTTTTATTCCAAAAAGATTGAAGACAAAACGGAGCACATGCAACAGTTTGATTTGAGCCCCAGGCACGCATAAGATCGGAGCTGGTATGTGCTCACTGGACTAATTCATATGGCCGCATCAATCCAAATTCCAGGAATACCGCATGATGATTGCTCCCAGAGATAGGCTCGGTTTCACATTGCATCTCTGCAGGCCAGAGGGGCTTAAGGAGAGCAGCTCTGGTCATTACAGCGCCACAGGGGAGCTTGTCTGATCACAGCTCGTCACCCCACACACCGTTTACATTCTGATCAGCAACACCAAGCCCCGTCATCCCCATACATATGAATGTTTATTTAGACAGCGGACCCGAACAGGATTTCATTGTGATCTCTGTAGAGGGTGACAGTGAAAACATCACTCTAGGGTTTCAGCCAGCAGGGAAACTCCTTTTCAGCAGTGTAAATACAGAAATTATATCCTGTAAGCACAGTGGAGATGAAATCAGTATGTAGATAGTTTCTGGTTTCTTTCAGTGCAAATATTTAGTGTGCAAAGGTCTAAGCTCAAGATTATTGACTTACACAGAGATCCTAACACAGACTAGGGTTTTCTAAATAGATATCAGTTAGGTACAACAGATGGGCTTAACCGCCTCAGAATAATTTGGATTATCAATAACTCGATAATTCAGCAGAATAATGTAATTTTTCCCCCTAAAAAAAAAAAAACAAAAACAACAGGCCTTCCCTCTAAAACACAAACACAATTAGTAAACAGTTTATCCTGGTCTCCTCACTGATTTTGGTTAAATTATACATAAGATAGCGCCCAAATTAAAATGTATGTTTTTCAGGTCAGCTCAGGTTCTATCTGGTGTGTGTGGTCTTTGTGGCGTGGAGGGTCAACACAGCAGGGATGGAGTTCAGCTGAGGTTGCACACTGAGTTGCATGCTCGGGACAGAAAACAAAACCCTACCTACGATCCAATGAATACAAACGTCAGGTTTCTGGGTGGGAAGAGTTCTCATTCCCGTCGCTCAACTAAGGACTCCTACTGGTAAGTCATGGTTCCTGCACAGTGAGGCAGCTATCCCCTGCAGGTAATAACTGTTGTTACTGGCAGAGATTCTGCACAACTACAAACTTCAACATAGTCCCTGCCTTACCAACTTTAAAATAATACTGGCTGTTTACTGACAGAGAAGCCTAGTGTCTTAACCACAGACTGTGCATAAAAGATGGAAGTAGCTTCCAGTTGTGACATTTGAAACCGAATTGGGTGTGCCTTAAACTTGCATTCTTTCTAATGCCCTTAAGGGGGCGACTGCTGGTTTCAAAAAGGAGCCTGGTTGCAAAGAAAGTCTGTTGGAAAATGCTAAACAAACATTCTGCAGATCAGCTTTTGAGCCGAGTTACTACTTTCAAGCTGTCTTTAATACAACATAATGTTCATTTTGTAAATTACAGTTCCCACTAGAGTCAAAAGAGGATCAAAGGGTGCATGTTTCAGAATGAGATTTCCGTGCGAGGGTTCAGTGTCTAAGAGCTTCACAGTCTATCCACTCCATGTCTGGTTACAAAACACAAAGATGGCGACAGTGATGACACTCAGCTTGATGCGTCATGATGGTACTTAATTGACTAATGAGTGTTGCCATCTTTTATATACAGTCACACTATTGCTGATTTAAAAAATGTAGGCTTTTAGACAACCCAACAGGTTGTGCTGAAGTACAGCAGTAGACTTTTAAGGCTATAACAATAGTTCAAAGTTATGGACGCCCCAAAACTTATTTTTTAATGTTTTGTAATTATAAAAACTCTTTAATTTAATATTACGACCCACAAGTGGACAAACTCTGTTCTAGAATCAAGTCTAAGGCTACATAATAGCATCAATGCACTAAGCCCTAAGCGAGGGAGGATCATTAGGGACTTGCCTTGGCGTTTTGCAAAGCGGTCTGGTAGCTGGACGGCTTGTAGTACAACCTCTGCGATGGTTCAGTGTGTATGTCTCCTAGAAACAGCTCCTCCACCAGGTGATCCAGGTTGTGGTGCAGGTACTGCTTCTCCACTCTCAGCAGCTGCAGCTCATGCATGGCAAAGTTAAGCTCTCTGGTGCAGTCGTAGTCGCCCTCCTCGCTCACCAGCTCGTACATCGCGTTGGGTTCCCAGGCGCCCTTCACTGCCCCTCGGCAGCTGCGGTTGAGCCTCTGGCTGAGCTCTTTGTCCACGGTGGCTGTGTGATACACCATCTGGACACGATGGAGCTGGTACTCCGCCTCTGTGCCACCGCGGATGATCCAGGAAGCCTGGCGTAAGCGCAGTCGACCCCGAATCACCAGCGTGTAGATGGGTTTGGTGCAGTGGTTGTCCTCATAATAAAACTGGTGAGCCTGGAAGGTGTTGTTGGGGTAAAACCTGTAGGAGCGTGTCAGGAACTCTGGGCCTGGTCTGACCTCACAGCTGAAAGAGAGGACAGATGGCTGTTAAAAAGAAACAAAAAAAAAAAAAAAAAAAACCCTTAAAAACATTTATGTTTGTGTGAAGAGCTGAGTGGTATTCATGTTCCTTGCCTTGAGTTTCACAAACAGCATGTTTGAAATATAACCCAATTAATCTGCACAGAAGATTGACTAGCTTCAGTCTTTTTTATTGGTTGTACGTCTTTGGTTTATTCTTTTGTGAAGAATGTCACGAGATCAGCGTAAGTTTCTGTCTGGTGGTGCATTCAGAGAAGCTCAGACATGTCAGACCTGACAGGAGGAGGCTGAAACTAATCTGTATCTATATATCTATATATAAAGAGCAAAAGCCCCACCCACTTGCTGTTGTTCTTTTTTAACATCATAACCAATGAGTTTGTCTATTACTATTTGTGTTCCTGTTTCCCCATTGTTGAGTTGCAACCATTAGTTTAAAGGAAGCCTCCAAACCACTCCCATGTGCCTGTGAACCACATCAGTGGGCGTAAAAATAAAGAAATGTGGTGAACACACATTGACTCACAGTGAAAGTAATGTAAGCTTTAATTAAACAAAAAAAAAAAAAAAAAAAAAAAATCACCTCCTGCTAAGAGTTTCTTACTATAATGAAGTGAAAGTAGTAGCTTGCTAGAGAGTAATGCAAACTCTTAAAGATTTTGGTTAGGGGGAAGATACAGAGAAAAGACGCCAACCTGGTGGACACCCAGTGGCCCTCCACGCTGGGAGGCATCTGCACAGTGATCCGGGCGCCATTGTGAAGGTGCTTTAGCATGTGCTGGCACTGGGAGTCTTTGATAGATCGGCCAAAGGTTTTCTCTGGATAGAGGCGACTTGAGCGGCTTTCCGAGTAGTGAAGAGAGGAACCTTCAACCCAAACTGTGGGAACAAGACGATGAGAAAACAAAGATGATGATGACGAGCCTTTACGTACAATAACAAATGTAAAACAATCAAAACGAAAAATTACATTGTAAACAGCTGTTGAATTACCATTGAGCAGCGTTTGAACATCAAATGTTGGGGTCACCGAGTTTGAAAGGCTGGATAAACCACAGAGGAATCTGTTTATTCTGGCATATCTTTAGCTTCTAAAAAATTACCGCTTTTAGGACAACTGGGAAGGCCAATTACGCTGAGATCAAACGGAACAGCAGTCTCCCTCATGCTTTCAATCTGCCAGGCCTCTTTGAAGTGTTTAGAACGTTTAAGTTTGTCATTTTAACTCTTGTCATTGCCAGAGATTACATGGCTGCTCCAACAACCTGTAACACCTGGTATGAATGAAAATGAGCAGATCATGAGACAGGTTGAGGGCCAATTAGTGAATTTCGGCTTCCACTCACTTTTAACAACAACATTCAAACGAACCAAGACAAATGACGAAGATTTGTATGCTCAGTTCCCACACCGCCCACGTGCCCTTGACGCACCACATGGAAAAACAATACCTTTAGCGATGGACTGAGCTTAAAGGGATAAAATGTCGGAAATGAAAGCACTTAAAAAGCCTACAGCCAGAGAAAAGCCCCGAAGCTCACATTCCCTCAAGGATTTATGCCATGTAATACTCCGATATCATCAAAATCTACCTTGAAATATGAAGACTTTGCCATGAATTCTTTCTATCAGACCCGACTTGCCTGGCAATATCATTTAATGCCCAGGAATGCCACTGCGGTCGCCTCTGAGCTTTTAATTTGAGACTAATAACACTGAAGGAGGGAGAAAAACATCTGATTAAAAGAAGCCAAAAGCTCCATGAAGAACAAAGCTCCATCCAGCTGTTTTACACCCAGTCGGGCAGCTCCTATGAGAGCTAGCCCAGGCTTGTGTGCAAATCACCACATCACAGCACTGCTGAATGGAAACACTGGACAGTGGGAGAGACTTGATCCCCCGACTCAGCTGGTGGTATTAGTAACGCTGCTCTGTTTGCTGTAGCTGATCTTAAAAATCAAAGGAGACACTTCACAGTTTGCTGCATGTTATCCACGTATGTATATAAATGTTTTTTTGGTTTTTTTAACACCTGCACTCGGCTTGGACCACAGCAACGATCTGAGCGGCTGCCAACAGCTTGTTTTCACTATGATGAGAGCAAAAACTAACAGTGTGCGCTTGAGAGTGTTAAAAAAGGAAACCTGGTGAGATGTATAATCTAAAACACACTTAACACTTTTATGCAACCCCTTGGGTTTAATAGCAGGTGAATTTAAGGGTTGAGCACATCCAAAAGAAAACTAACAGAAATCTAGCTGCGAAACTGTTACCCGGTTATAAATTAGGTGAATAGAACATAAAGTGGTACACCGTGCCATTATGTATTTAACAGAAGAATTTTTTAAGAGAAAATGCAAAAGCAGTTCGGGGGTGTGCTGGTGTGGAGCATTCAAGCAGGAAAGAAGTCAGAGATGATCTCAGAGAAGCTTTTGTTGCTGCCCATTAATCTGGGAAGGGCCATTTCCAAACAGTTTGAAGTCTGTCATTATGCAGCGGAAAGATTATTCACAAGTGCAAATCATTCAAGACTGTAACCAATCTTCTAAGGAGTGGACGTCCCAGCAAATTCACCCCAAGGTCACAACGTGCAAAGCTGAGATAAATTGCAAACCCCCCCCAAACCCAAGCGCTACATCTTAGACCGCACAGGCCCAAATTAGCATGTTAAATGCTAAAAGTTCAGGACAGCACAATCAGAAAAAGAATGAACAAGTATGGCTTGTTTGGAAGGTATGCCAGCCTCTTGGCTGTAGAAAGAACAGGAAAACCACAGGACCTCTTGGACAGTGTCCTTCAAACAGATCAGACCAAAGTGGAGACGTTTGGCAACAACACGCAGCAGCACGTTTAGCAAAAAAAGCAAAGGCAATATAATAGAAAAAACAGCTTATATCAGTGTTGATTGAAGGTGATGATTTGAGCTTGTTTTGCAGCCAGGACCTGGGCACCTTACAGTCATTGAGTTGACCGTGAACTCCTCTACTCTACAGTCAAATGATCCCCATGGCTGAATAGCTGAAAAAGAAAAGAATCGAGATGTTGCAACGGCCCAGTCAAAGTCCAGACCTCAACCTGATTGAAATGTTGTGGTGGAACCTTAAGAGAGCTGTGCCTAGATGAGTTCATGGAAACCTCAATGAACTGAACGAAACTGTAAAGACGAGTTGGCCAGAATTCGTTAGCAATCAAACGAGAGCCCGATCCAGTCGCACAGAGAACGATTACTTCAAGTTAAAAACTGTTAAAGATGATTCTACAAGCTAAAACCTCAGAGGGTATACTTAGTTTGTCACACGCTTCTGCATTTTGGCTTCGTTTTTGTTAAACAATGACAGTGTAATATGTCATGTTGTGGTTCATCTGAGATTTTATTTGCTGATTTTTTTTTAATTATATCCTATATGTAAAACTAATTTTATCCATCAGTCTGCTAACATAATGTTTTCTGAAGTTTGTGCTCAGTGGAGACCCGGGGATTGTCTGGAAAACTGTGGAATAACACTATCGGATCATTTTTTCTGAGAAAAATGAAGATTGGAACGGGAATTTCAATTAGATATACTAGTTGATATCGACAGTGCTTTTTATAAAAAAAAAAAAAAAAAAAAAAAAAAAAAAAAAAAGGTAGATCTGTGATCTTTTAGCTTTACCTGGCAGAGTTGGGTCTGGAATTTGTTCAGAAGCATCATATAAGCCAGAAAAGTGGAACTAAGAAGAATCCTGAATAGAAATTTGCCGTTTTCACACCTCATCCACAAAGAGCCAATCAACAGCTGAACTATGAAACATTTGAGCCAGTCATGTTGCACTGAAGCATGCGCACAGCAGAGACGGAGTTTCAACTGAGTGGTGGGACACGAATCTGCTGGCTATTGGAGTAAAGATGGTACTTGGTGTACTTTTTTCTCACATTACTGTGTGAGCATAAGTTCATTAACCAAAAAAACCTCCCCAAAACAAAAAAGAACTAATTTTTTTGAGGAGGGAGTGGTTTCTAAAGGTTACTGAAGCTTAATGTCAGATTTACGCAACAGCCTGAGAATGAAGGAGGAGAATAATAAATCTTTGTTTCTGTGAAAATCTGCTGTTTCGTTAGATTAAGACATAATTTGTTATCTCCAACAATGTTTTCCTAAGTCGTGGTCAAATGTTTTTTTTTTCTCTTTGTGATAAGATTGTGAGCAACATCGCTGATATCTTTCTGTCATGACGTTAGACAGACCTGATCCAGAGTCAGCAGTGTCATAGGGAAGCCTGTGCAAATATCAAAATTATAATGAAACGTGAGCTTCGTTTTGAACCACAGTTACAAATCTTCTTACATTACATCAAAGACAAATGTGGACCTACTCGAAATGGAAAACAGACTCAGACAGGGAAATAAATGAGGAAATGATTATATGGAGGTTATGCGTAGCTTGTTAAAAGTGACTTTATAAGAGGAGGCATCAGACGCCTGCTTCTTTGCACTTTTTTAGTGTTGAATGTGTGACTTTCTTCCACTAGTTTTTTTTTTTTTTTTTTTAACTCTTCGTTCGTGAAGGCAATAATCAGAACGGCTCCACTCAAACTCTTTCTGGCCCTTCGCTGCTGCTGCTGCTTTCCCAAACTGCTGCTCTATCTAAATCAAAGCACCCACAAAACTCCCAGAGTCCCAAACCACGGCGAACATTTCCAGTTGGCCCGATCCCACTGGTGAGGTAAGAAGGCTGGGACCCCTGACAAGAAGAGAGACTGTACAGTATTTATGGGAAGAGAAAAATCCTAAATTTCCAGAGCAGAGACCAGACAAAGGACTTTTCTTCTTGTTATCTCAGAGTCTGGCAGTGACCGCGCAGGAGTTGAAAAGGGTAGACAAAATGACACTTCAACTTCAGGGCAGCTGCATCCAGAGGTGGGAAGTTATAGAGTACATAAAAAAAAAAAAAAAAGAAAAAAAGAGAAAAGTGGAGGTGCTTGAGTACTTTGAAAGGCTTTCTACTTGGAGATCAGAAAGAAAATTGCACATTTCGAAAGCCAGTACACATTTATCTAAGTTACTTACACAGATTAGGAAGTAAAAGCCATAAAATACTGCTTTGGTTCAGTAACAAGAGAGTAGAGCCAGCTGTCAGATTGTACTTGCATGGGGGAAATGCCAAAACAATGTCAAAGGAAAGAGGAGCTTTGAGCTACACTTGACTCCCTGTTTTTGTATTTTAGATGCATTTAGGTAAACTTATATAAACTTGAGAGAAAAACAAGTAATAAGATACAGTACAGCCATACAGGCTGTAATTTGGCACAGAAAACGCTCATGTTTAGCAGGTGTAATGCACGCTAGCGGTGAGCATTAAACATTAAGAAGGCTGAGCCAGGAGGGAACGTCATTGCTTCTAGTCTAAGTTTTTACCCGAGGGTGGCAGGAGTAGGAAACCCAGTTTTAATTTTCCTCAGTGGGACACGCATATCTACAAATTTCAAGTTGCTAAGACAAAACCATGATCGTCAATATCACAGTGGTGCCAAGTGAAAAGCCATCAGAAACAGCAGGTATTTTCAGGCTCTGGGGCTCATGGCAATCAGGTTGATGAGATTTTTTACTCTGGACCAAATGTTGGAAAATACATTTTCTATTTTTGTTCAGAATTTTTCTTCCTTTGGGACAAATTAAAGACATCCATCCATTTTCTTCCACTTCTCCAATTTCCTTAATCCAAACCTTTGACTGTTTTTGAAAAATGTTGAAGAAATAAGAAAAAAAGTCACCACCATAATTACTATTAATAAAAAAAATAATACTTTTTTAATTCTGAAAAAATACACCAACATAGACCACACACGAATGGAACAGGAATTTCACAGGGCCCCTGTAGTCTCATTTTAGAGTATTTAGCAGCTGCTTTGGCACTTTAAAGGTTTTTGGGGGATTTTTCTTGGAAGCCATCTGATTCTTCGTAGCTCAACCTTCAAGAGGAAAAATGCAAATGTGAACATCTGCATTTCAGTGTCAACAACAACACCTCCAACAGCTGATGTGGACCATGCTTCACATAAAAGTTACAGAAAAGTGACTAAATGGACCTTGAGATGAGATTGTTTTGTAATCCATCCAAACTTCACAACCAGCACTTTTACTGCATTCCTGCACTGGCTGCTGATACAGATGTGCAGGACAAACCGGGCTACAAATTGTGCCTCCTACTTCCTTTCCTCGCTTCCTTTCGCTGCAGTTTGACTGCATCTCTCTCAGTTATGCCGGCATGACTCTCCCTCTCGCTATGAAATTATTGTGCAAATTGTCTGAGTGATGCTTTGCAATTATGGCAATGGTTATTTGGCGTCTTTGGAGATCTGCTAGTCTCAAACTGCTTTGACTTCCAGACCACTTTAACAGCTGATAAATGCTGGTAACTGGCATCCAACCCAGTGCAACCCCAAATTACAGCAGCTTTTGCAGAGCCAGACCGATGCATCGGCAGACTGACAGCACTAGCTGATACGATATATTATGTTTTAGGCATTTTGCACAAATGCTTTTATGAACCTTCAAGACATCAACACAAACTCCTTTAAATGATTTCAATCACAGTGTGTCAGCAACGTGTTGGTGTATTACCATTCACTAAAGTTACTTTACAGTGACTACTGTGATGTTAAGTACAGAATTATTGGCTATGATTTTATAATACAATAGCACATCTGTCCAATCTGGATTTCAGAGGCAGGCATGAGATTAAAATGTGTATTTTTTCTTTTTTTTTTAACCCCTTTTTTGAACCAAAATGCCAATTTTGGCAATATATGTGTAATATTAGTCAAATTATAGCAAATATGGGTGAAATGTGTTTCTATTTTTTTATTGCTACTTTCTATTCTTTCAACTTTTCTGAAAATTTAAAGAAACTATAGCCACATGACCACCACACACAAAATAATATAATGATAAAAAAAAACAACAGCAACTACTCTGAAATGAACATTAAAGTAAAGCTGTCAGTTAAGCCAATATCTATATGCAGATACAATAAAAACTTCATGGCTCCATTGAGGTCCACTGAGCAGAATAGATTAGATTCAGTAAAAAGGTGAAATAGAAGCAGCTGCTCTTCCGTGGGTCCATTTCTTGGCTTTTTTTTTAACCTTTCCGTTTTGCTCTCCAAAGACACGCTGAGGTTTTCTCTCCCAGTAAATTTACAGCGCACTCTAATCTAGCCTGACAGTGCATTTTCATTGCCACTCTGAAAGGCTGCAATAACACACCACTTAATTGAACGTTCGGATTCACTTAAACACACTTAAGGATAAGTGGACCCCAAAATGTTTTTTTTATCTCAACCAGGTTATTTGAAGTTGCTGCCAAATGTTGCCTTCCACTGTCACTGGCAACAGATGGATTGGGTCAACTGCAGTCCCATAATCCTCTGCTGCTCAGACAGGGTTTTCATCAGGATTGGATGTTTTAAGTGGCTCTTAACTCTCGCAGCGCTTTCATCTGCCCAGCAGCCTCGGGGAAGATTTTTATTGCCTTCTAACCTTTATACATCACTATGGCATAAGGCGCAAAGTTAACACAAAGTTTGTCCTGAATGGAGGCAAACATCAAGCCATGATAGTGAACAGGTGTGATGAAGGGAATTTTAACCTATGAGTGACCCACATCTTACATATGTGCGGTTTAAATGATTAGCAAAGTAAATAAATTAACTTAAATGACCGTCTGAAATTGTTCTAACTGTACAGCTTGTATAGAAAAACAAATACGAAACACATGGACATGTTTCCAAGCGCACGTGGAGTAAAACATGCTTTGAGCTCAGTTTTTTTAAAATCTTTTAACACTGACACTTGTTGCAGCGCATGAAACCTCAGAATAACAAACACTAGCACATGGGGAAAAGTTTCTTACCCAAAAAAGCAACGAGAAGCAGCTTAGATGACGGCCCCATTTCAGACTTGGTTGGATTAAAACGAGCTTCACGCTGGTCACAACGGAGATCAGGCTTCCCTTTATTCAGCGTCCGAAGTTATTCCGACAGAAATCCTCACATTTTGGATCCAAAGCGTGGAGAAAACACTTTTGCAAAATCCGAGCATCATATGAAGAATGCTCTCGATACGCAGAGGGAGAGAATAAGAAGCCCGCTGTACTTTCGCATCCGAACAAAGAATCCTCTGGAAATCAAAGTAAAGTTTAAACTTTACAGCGAGCCACCCTGAAACAGTCAGAGATTGTGGTGCTGAGTTCAAAAGGCTTTCTTACTTTAGCGCGCGTGTCCTGTGTGCTGCGCCCCGGAGGAGTGTTTGGAAGTGTGTCCAGAGATTGGACTCACCCCGCCCATTTAGATATTATATGGGCGTGGGGAGGGTGCTTAAGCTTCCCCAGTGAAGTGCAAAATCCAAAGAGAGAAAAAAAAGGTATTTTTCACCTTCTCATATTTTTTGGGGGGAGTACATTTTCTGTATTTTCGGGTTGAATATGTTATTTTTCTCATTGCATTTTAAATATCCATGACTGTAAAAACAAGATGCCATAAAAAAACAGATATTGTATTACTGGTCCAAAATTTGAGAACAGTTTTGGTTTTGTCTCTTTTTTCTCACTCAAAAATATCTTCGCATCACCTGATACCTGCCCCTAGTTTCTCCTGCAACTCTCTGGGGTTTATCAACAAAAAGCCAGAAAGGGTCTAATGAAGAGGTGAACTGATCAAAAAGTAGAGGGGTGTATTATATTTTGTGGTTAAAAAAAGTCAGTTTGTTAGTGATTAAAAATGCCTTGCACCGAACATGAAAGGGTAAATAAATTAAAAAAGAAAAGAAAATCTCATGTTGTTTAGGATGAATTAGGGTTAGCCTTTACTGGTTCCTCCTTCATTAGGTCCCACATCCTCCTTCTTATCATCCATGATGGATGCTGCACATTTTTCTTGACCATGGCTTTCAAATTATACACCTTCAGATCGTATCCTCCTGCCTGGAGGGAGAACAACAGAGGTTCAGTGTCCTTCTCCTAGAACACCTGTTATGTGTGTGTGTGTGTGTGTGTGTGTGTGTGTGTGTGTGTGTGTGTGTGTGTGTGTGTGTGTGTGTGTGTGTGATAAAGAGAGACTGTGGCCTTGAGTTTCCGACTCTTTTCAATTTGAGGTTTTCTTGTCTCTCTCTGATCTTTTAACCCTGAGGCTGCACTCCAGCTCCTCCATCACTCACCCAGTCTGTTGGAGGCTGAAAGTTGGAGGCTGAGGCATCTGTGGTACATTTGCTTTTAAAACTCTATTGTATCACTGCAAAAGCACCAAATCCATTTAAAAATTGAAAATCAAAAACTTACTTGTTAGCGTCATCTTACTAGCTTATAATCACCAGACTATTGATTATAAGCTTATCGATTTATGACTTTCACTCAGTTTTAACTCAAAATGATCGGTTAAAAGAACAAAATTAATAAAAACTTATAGAGTAAATGATCTTGAGAAAACTTTAGAATAATTTAGAAGTCAGTGAAAAAGATCTTTTAGAGATCATCTCTGCAGCTCTGAAAAAGGTTTTTAGCAACTTACTGGGAGGCAAATACACTAAAGTGTCGTATGGCACATCAAGAACAGGGGTGGACCTGCAGGAGTCCTTCGACTACATTTCCCCCACCAGTGTGCAGCAGTGTGGTTTAAATCTCTGTGTATTAGCACCTAATGGCTTCATTTAGAAATGAAAATGGGCTATAGAGGTTTGTATATGTTTTTCTGTTTTTTTACAGAAACTAGCAGCCTTTAGCACCAACCAATTTAACCTGAAGAGGCATAAACTAAAAACACTTCACAGATTTCAGACAGCTTCTTCCACAATCAGGCTTTTCTATAACTTAAACAGTTTAATTTCCCTTTAAAACTTACTAAGCTGTAGCTCAGTCAGACAGTCAAACAGATTTTATATTCATAGTTTTTTGTCACATGTCCATCACAAAAGTTGAACACGCAAGCCAACACTATACTGGACACTGCAGATCTGCAGCACTTGTCTGTCCGGCCCATTCTCATCCTCAGGGTGCCAGTTGCTGCTCTTTCGTCAGTTTTGTGTTATTAAATGACAGTAAAAATTGAAGGGTTGGCCTCTGCAAGCACTGCAAGACATGTTGAGGAGGTAATTTAGCCATTTGAATGAGCTGTGTTGGATCACGGACACATCTAGTTGGGGACCCCTGCCCTAAAGCAACTCCAGGTGGGGAACTCCAGGCCTCAAGGGCCAGTGTCCTGCAGGCTTCAGATATCCCCCTGGGACAGCACGCCTGAATCAAATGATTAGGTCATTACCAGGCCTCTGGAGAACTTCACAACATGTTGAGGAGGAATTTAGTCATTTAAATTAGCTGTGTTGGATCAAAGACACAGCTAAAACCTGCAGGACACCGGCCCTTAAGGCCTGGAGTTTCCCCACCACTGCCCTAGAGGATGGCATCATATCCGTGTGACCTTCTGCATGTTGCCACTTTCTTGCACACTCTTTGATCTTCATCCTCCCTCCAGCTGAATCTAACTCTACTCATCTACAGGCAAGGGGTTAAGTTCTCCTTTGCTTGTTTATTGGTCATTTATTGTACGGCTTGGAAAGGACTGAGAGATTTCTGTCACAAGACACCTTCAAATTAATTTCCTCTGTTATCAAAGAACAAAGTGGACAAAACTTAAAGCGATTTAAAAAACATAAAGTAGAAAAAATTTCTCATAGAGAGCTTGATTTCCATTATTTGAGTCAACAATAAATGTGATGTGTTTTGCTTGAGTTTTTTTCCCCTCAACCTTAAAAATGTGTAACAAGCTTTAACTTGTGTTCTGGAGTACCAGGTGCGATTTGTGTCATAAGGTGCTAAAACATGTTTTGCAGGGTGAAGCTTATATCCATGCCTTCAAGATTAAAAGAGTAGCCTTTTTGAAGGAGGCCTCACCATATACAAAAACAGTATTTCATGTGCTTATCCAGTAATCCTCCAATCCTTAATCAGTAGAGCAATGCTCCACTGAGGGAGTTCTAATTAATTCCTATTGTTTGGAGTCTTAACCCTCGCTGCTGCCTCCCCTCGGTATGCTCCACGGTATTTGCTCTTTTTCCTCTAATCCTGTATCCACGCTCTGGGAGAGTGACTCCAGGCCTCCTCTCTCTCTCTCATTCCCCTTTCTCAATTTCTTCTTTTCTCAGGATCCGGAAAAGCCGTTGAGCAAGATCCGGACAAACAGAGTGATGGGATTTAGAGGAAGCCCGGAAGGGGTATTAATAAGAAGGCTGTATAGAGGAGAAGCTGGAGGCAGGGAGGTGAAACTGGGGAGGCTTGTTCTGGTGTGTTGACCCTTGTGTTGTCCTGTGTGGCTAATCAAAGCATCACTGCACCCTCTTTGTGTTGCTGCAGGAATGCGATCTATGAGAGGTGGAAATAAAGCTGCTTTGGTTGTCAAAAGGCTCAATGGGACAGTAAAGCCCCCGAAAGCCTGTATCTGAGGTATTTTGGCGTCTTTTTTTTGTCTGCAGGAAGGGTTAATATAACATCTTTAAAAAAAAAACAAAAAAACTTTGCCTTGGTCAACATCAATTATGATTTTATCTGCAAATGATAAAAGCTGTTATTCCCTGTTTAAAACACCAAGGCTCTTTCTGACATGTTTTTTGCATTAAGTATCATCAGTGTCGCTAAACATGTCAGAGCAGATGAATGTAAGAGGGGACGTTTGAAAGATGCTTTCTCTCTGTTTCTGATTAAGCCTGTGTTCTGGAGAATTGGATGACTGTGCTGTTTTCTGTTTGCCTCTTTCTTCATGTCTCCCTGCAGACATTTGTGTCATTTCTGGAGAGCGTTGCAAGAGGCGGAATGAGAAGGGAGTGGCACGCAGTGAGCATTAAACTCACACTGAGTTATGAGACATTAATTGTTTAACCGTTGATTATTTGTTACTGTATATCAGGACAGAGGAGATACTGACGGCAGCTTTGTGGTGGGTATATCAAGTTAGAGGGTGGCAGCCAAACATTGCAGAGAACCACATGATTTTTAAATACAAGATAAGTTTGAGGATATGTGTTAAAAACAGAAGAAAGGATGCACAAGACAAGGATTGATTTTAATAAAATTGTGCAATTATATTAAACATAGAGTGTCATGTTTAAAGATTTATTAAATGTGTGTTTCAGATATAAAAAACATACTTCTGAAAAAAAAAACAACTGTTTAACTCGGGAGGATAACAGTGATTTTCTTTGGTGGTACCCTCTCACAAACAGCAGTCAAACATGTGAGGTAGCCCAGAGCCCAGCTAAAGAGGCCTGGCTCCAAGTATAGTTCCAGTATGGCCAACATATGCTGCTGCACAGACAGATGAAGCAGTACAGTTAAGTCAATCCAGACTGGGAGTGGGAAGCAGAGACAGAAAGAAAGGAGGAGGCAGGCGAGGACTGGAGGGAGGTCTTTTCATCTGTGTTGCCTTGGTAAATACTCCCATGTGCAATGAGAGATCCCATTGTGTAGAAGGTCTCTGAAATAAAGTGGCCTGCAGGGTCAAGGATAAACTGTCCCTGAAAATATATGTTAACAACCCCAAAACAGCTAGGAAGACACAAAAGGATGAAAAGTGCCAAAGCTGAAGGAACACATTTAGTTGGTCTGATTTTCTTTCCATCAACCATTTAACAGATATTTTATCATTTGCAAATCGAAGCTTTCGTAGAGGCTTGAAATCTGAAATCTGTCCTCCTTCAGAAAAACCCATATGTTACACCACATTTCTGAGACAACAAGCTTCTGAGCAGGTACTTCCTCCCAGAGACCTCCAGGTCCTCCTGCGGGTGTGAGGTGACTGACAGTGAGCAGAGCGTAACCCAGTGCAGCGCTGATATGAAAACACTCTGCTCGGCACACAGGAATAATGATAAAACCGAAACACTGACAGAACCCATAAGCTGTCATGTTTTCAGTGTTGGATTGTTTACCTTGGGCGATTTTCAGGACTGCTGAGGCTGTGTTTTTTTTTTTTATAGCGGATAAGAATGAGCGAAAACATAAAGCCGGGGGAGAAGATTAATCAGTGTGCACAAACCATGAAAAGGTAACAGTCTTAAAAGTCACTGGAATCCATGATGCAGGATGGATCCATGATGCATGCCTGTTTCTCCTTCTACACGGACCTAAAAGAGGGCTAAGCTGTTGCTCTGCCTTGCCAGAGTTGGGATTCTTGTGGTTTCTGTGGCCTCTGGCCCGTCCAGGGGCCTCTGGCCTTCTCTGACAGGCCACTGTTTGTCCTCCCTGGTGCCAACTGCTTGTGAACACACAAGCTGACTTGGCACTATCCTGGACTGCCGGAGCAGATATCTTCAACCAGTGGAAGCTGCAGTTTATGTTAAAAGGTCTGATTATGACATAGATATACATGACAAATGATTTTAACGTGTTTGAAAAGAAGATGTACGAGGAAAAAAACATAAAAAGATAACGATACAAGTGCACTTTATTAAGAGTGAATGTTGGCTGGTCAAGCAGCTTCAATTTTGAGCACGAACAGCTGTGAGGACGTGAGAAAATGTGCTTGGTTTGAACTCCTATCCCACACGTTCTTTTGTCATCTGTTGTATAACGATCCCTGTCTCTTTTCTGGCAATATCGAAGGAAATGATAGAAATATCTTTCAGGAGAGAGCCTGAAAACATCAGCCGCACCTCTCTCCGTGACAGATCACTCACATTGTTGTAAAATGTAATCAGTAACTGAATTAGAAATGCATTTCTCACTGCAGCTGGCGTAATAATGCGAAAGGAATCTTATAAAAACACGTAGCCCGTTCTGGACACTTTTGGGTAACTTCAAAATCAAACGCTGACAATTTTGCACAAAGATTCACCTCGCCACAAAACTTCTCACAAATATTTGTTCCGTCTTCACAGATTTTCAGTGCAAAAAACTACTTTGCAGTTGGACATATTATTGATACAATCACGCCAAAGAAACATTTTCACAGTACTCTGTGCAGTCCTATTAAAATCCAAGTCATAACTACCCCATGCTTTGTTCTTTGTGTGACTTTATCAGTATGTCACGTTGTTTTGGAGGAATTTTGGCCCACACTTCTTCACAATATTGCTTCAGTTCATTGAGGTTTGTGGGCATTTGTTTAAACACAGCTCTTTTATGGTCCAGCAACACCATTTCAGCCGGGCTGAGGTTTGGACTTTGACTGGGCCATTGCCTCTCTTTGATTCTTTGCTTTTTCAAACATTCTGTTGTAGATTTGTTGTTTTGTGTGGGATCATTGTCCTGTTGCAATGACACAGTTTGGACCAGACAGATGTCTCTCTAGAGCAATTTGGTATACATAAGAGGTCATGGTTGACTCGGTGACTGTTAGGTGCTGAGGACCCGTGGCTGCAAAACAAAACCAAATCATTACACCTCCACCACCGTGCGCTACAGTTCTCACCAAATGTGCCGCTCTACATCACGGACTATATTGGTCTGATCTCTTCAAAGGCTGACATTGTTCCAGAAGTCCTGTGGTTTGTGCAGTGGCAACTATGCAAAACCTAACCCATGCTGCCATGTTCTTTTTAGAGAAGAAGCTTTCTCTTTGCAGTCTTTCCAAACACTCCAGGAATTTTAATGTTTAACATCGTAACCAAGGCCGAGATGTAGCTCTTGGGGTTTTTTGCCATTTCTCTGGCTATTGCATGGTCTGACCTTTGGGTGAATTTGCTGGGATGTCCACAACTGGGAATATTGTGGCATGTTGTTTAAACAATCATGGATGCTTTAGACCTGCCAATGGCCAAAGCTTCTGCTTTTATACAAGTCCACTCTTGTTTAAGATCAGTTAATGAAGTGGTTTGATTAGCATTACTTTCATAGGATTAGAATTCCTATGAAAGTATAGTTTTTTACATATGACTGGATCAGATCCTTTTTTTATGAGTACATATTTGTGATTGAAGCCATCAAAAAGTAATCAACCATTTCTTGACAAATACAGCTTTAATTACACAATTTTTCAAATGTAAGCCTATTAACCATCTGTTATGGGTACTTTTTTTTGTTAATCTGATTACGTAAACTTTATGTACTGTCTACTAGTGTCCAATAGGAGAACTCAGTGCACAATCTTTTCTATAGACACAGGGCCAACATCTAGTTTATAAGAGTCAGAGTTTTTTTCCCCTGAATGCCAATTTAATTGTCAAATAGTGAATGCAAAAATTTTCTGATTCAAATATGTTAGGAAATGCCCAGCAGACATTCACCATATGAATCCTCAGCCTAGAGTTATTAAATTTTCTTCCGTAGTTTTATTGATTGTTGAAAAGCAATTAATATACAGAAAATCTATATATGGCAAGTGGCAAATATTTAAAAAGAAACACATGTTGTATTTGTTGCATGTAGCAAGTTTAGTAAAGACAGGAAAAGAATGATAGATCAGAAGTGAAAAGTGTGTTTTTATAATGAGTCAAAATGATGCAAAACCTAGCCAAGTTGGAAAGTTGGCAGCCTTAATCAGTCTCTTTGTCTAAATCTGAGGTATCTGCAGGTCAAAATGTGTTTTTTTCCTTCTTCTTCGCCACAGGACTCAAAGGTTTGACGGTTTTTAAACAGAAGCACTGGGCACAAAGTCAGACACAAAGATTTCAGCTTGTCGGTGTGTTGGACAGCTGCAAGCATCAAAGAAATGCTTCCTGTCCATCCAGAACGTCCTGCACACAAGTGGCACAAATCACACGACTCACTGACAAGAAGTTATGGCAGGATTGCAACAACGCTGGGAGATGGAGAAAGGCCAAAAGGCATCCATCATTTACATTTAAAGTCCGTGGCACCACTTTTAGGAGATTTAGTAAATTTGTGGAACTTTTTTAAAGATCTGTTTGTTTGTTTTTTTTTAAAAGAACACAAAACCCCCCAAACCCACACACATTGATGACATCCTTATTTATGGCAGAGCTTTAGAGAGATGAAAGTTTAATGTAATAAAAAAGAACTTTCCACATCAATAAATCTACTTTGACGGTTGGTGCCACTCATTAAAGGTTTTACATTTGGATGCTGTAAACATCTATGAGAGAGCGAGAGAGCGAGCGAGAGACCCTTTTTGATGAGAAACATGTTGGAATAAGAAAGCTGAAGCTAAGATTATACACTAAGAGCTGCGATAATTTATTATGTTATATACATATGTAATATTAGGGACTCATTAGTCATAATTAATCATAAAACACCCCACTTTCAGGCTCATTTATTGCTGATTACCCCAATATTAGTTTTTGGCATTAAGTAGTTATTCAGTAGCTTCTCGTTAAACAGGTCATCCATGTTTCTGTCCTGTTTTGTACTGTTACTCTTAAGTATTAACAATATGATAAAATGCACAGTAAATGTTAGTGCATAAACCTTTTTAATGAAATTTGACCTCCAGTTTTGGTATTTCTGTTTTTCTTGTATATGTTCTTGGCTCTGTCTGCTAAAATGACAGCTGGATTTGGCCTTTGCACTTCCTTGATAGCCTGAAACCAGAGGGTTTTTGACCCTTGGTTCCTGAGGTGACATTAGCACATGGCTGCCATTTATATATTTCATTAGCTGCGAATTACTCACGGTTAAATTAAAAATATATCATACATACATTAACTGTCCCCTTTATTAGGTACACCTGCTCGACTGCTCGTAAACGCAAATATTTAATCAGCCAATCGCATGGCAGCAACTCAGCGCATTTAGGCATGTAGAACTGGTGAAGGTGACCCACTGAAGTTCACACCAAGCATCAGAAAGAAGAAGAAAGGTGATTTAACTGAGACTTTGGCATGGTTGTTGGTGCCAGACAGGCTGGTCTGCGTATTTCAAATACTGCTGATATACTTGGATTTTCCCACACAACCATCACTAGGGTTTAAACAGAAGGAACTGAGAAAGAGAAACTATCCAGTGTGAGGCAGTTTTCTGGGAGAAAACCTTGTTGATGCCAAAGGTCAGAGGAGAATGATCAGACTGCTTTGAGCTGATAGAAAGGCAACCGAAGCTCAAATAATAACTTGTTACAACCAAGGTACAGTATGTAGAAGAGAATCTCTGAATACACAACATGTCCAACGTGACGGGCTGAGGCAGCAGAAGGCCACAGCGTGTGCCACTCATGTACAGAAAGAAGAAGAAGCTGAGGCTACAATATACACAACTGACTCACCTAAACTGGAAATAATTAAGTGACTGTTTGCATTATTTTGAAATTCTTAAATGAATATTTACTCAGCCTGGACAAACAGTTTAAAACCACAAAACGTCCTATTGTCACAAAAGACTGGATCAGACCCTTGCTGAGGTGAGTTGACGGGGCTAAACCACCGAGCAGAATTTCATGAAAGCTGGTGGAGAGGTGGAGCACAAGCCCAAGCACCTCAATATTTAAAACTGTAAAATACTGGGTTGGATTTTGGTTGAAGATTTACTGTGCAGTGATGGATTGAACATCTTTCTGGTTTAATCTGACTCACAGCTGTCAGAAGAGATGAACATCTTCAATACACATTACAACAAAAGCGTGCTAGCTGAGGAATCTATGCAGGTATTCTTGCCCAGCAGCACTGGTGGGTTTGAGTCAGTCTTCCCTTTGCTTTTTAGCCCTGCTCACCACTCAGCTTTCATCTGTTACTAATTTAGATGACATAGAGCAGAGCCTAAATGCAATTTAATAGCAATTCATCATTCTTCTCATCAATCGTCAAAACATGTCTGAACAGAGTAAAAAAACCTCTTCTCTCAGATCTCAGCTGTCTCACACGGAGAAGCAGGAAAAGGCAGGTACACTCATGTTTGTGTTTTGGTGCCTCTGAATGACGGGAAAATTGCTGGAGGGTCGAATTTCAAAACGTGCCATCACAGCCCTCAACATTTGATCTCTCAGTGTGCCTCAGTGTGCATGTACGTGCCCAAGCCTGAAGACGGGAAAGGCATTAAGAGGACTTTTGATCGCCGCTGATCTTTTTCACAGCGCAGATTTGTTTGTTCGGGAATTCCTTTTGATTTCTTTTTTCAAACACACGTTAAATCCTGTCGTCACAGTTTCACTCAGACGGTCTGTTTAAAAATGATGCAACACTAATAAAATAAAAACTGACAATAGAAAAATGTCCACCCAAAGCCTGTGAGGCTGTAAAAAGGATGAGCGTGGGAGCCAAACTCAGACTATCTGTATGAGTGAAGCAGTTGCAAAGATTGATGGATTCTCAACGCAACACCACTGATGTGAGCTGCACTTTATTTTTTCCATGAGCAAAGACAGATTTGCGGTATGTGTGTGAAACAGAATTTGTCCCAGATTTTCTCTCTTCTTCTTCCTCCCTCTTTGCTCTCCTCTCTTCTCTGTGGGCTGAATAGAAAGAGCTTTGATGTGGCACTCTGTCAGTGTTGTGACCGCAGGCCCAAGAGGAACCAGATGCTCTTTGGACTGGCTTGTGGTGGAGAGGCATATATATAAATAAAAAAAAGAAAGAGAGAAGAGAAGATGGGTGCAGGGCAAGAGGGGTGGGAGCTGCCTTCATGCCAGCTAAGTTTACTATAAAATTACCTTCACCACAGCAGACAGCTTGGTCATCATCTGAAAACATCAGAAATTATTAATGAATACACAGAGATGACCAGAGAATATTCAACTGCTGACACAACAAATGTCAACAAATTTCCAACTTTGTTTTGTTAAGGAAATAAATCACATCATCGGCATACGTGTGTATGTCACATTGTAGTTTCAGGGTTGAAAGATCTTCTGTCTAAAACAAAATTGCAAAGTCAAGACTAAAAATATTACCTATAACAAGAAAACAAATATCAATAAATAGCAACAATTAAGCACATTTGTTGAATTTGTTAGCTCAGGCGGTTGAGCGGATGTTCTGCAAATCACAAGGTTGGTAGTTGGAACTAGATCCAGTACAAACTAGGTTTTTGATGCCACAAACATTCAGGTTTCAGTTTGTAGTCAGGTTGTTGTCCAAGTTATACTGACCAATCATATCTGAGCAAGCTTTGATTTGGATTTGGAGAGCAAAAGGGGAACATTACTTTGCCAAAGTGCAGTCTTGAAATTATCAGATATTTAGGGTTCAGGCCTAGAGAGCTGTTGGCTCCCTAGGCTTGTGGGAACCTAGGGGAAAAATATCTATTAATCAGTCAGCTGACAAGTGGCAATAGCTGGGTGAAAATGAAGAAAGCAGGTGCTGCACCAAAAAGTTCATTGTGATTGCTTTAGCCACTAGAAGGTTGCGAGGACTGGCTGCAATTTGTATGCAAGATGTTGAAATACTCCCTAATTATGCACCAAATAAAACCTGATGACATGAGTTGTGCAAGTTTACATATCAGACAACTGCAACAGCAACCTGCAAACTGTAAAGCAATCTCAAAGGGACTTTTCAGTTCAGAAGATTATTTTTTTTAGCAGTTTAACTTAGCTGTGTGGCTGAAAGACTTGTTGCTTTGGTGTTAGCAGCTTTGATCATAATGAATGGGCAAACTGAACAGTGCAACATAATATCCACTTCCAATCAGATCTGCGTGAAAGACTTTAGACTTTTTTTTTTTAAATCTTCTGACATGGTCTCTAAAAGAAGCTGTTATCAGAACAAAACTTTAATGTCAGCAGTGAACATCGTCACTTTCCAGCCCCCACAAAAACATTGACAATAGATAGCAGATGAGCAAGTAGATGTCTCTCACCACAAAAACATGACTGCATTTCATGTGACTCATGGACAAAAAAAGATGTTTTATTGAGGAACAATTTTTAATGTCCTGGGCAGAGTTTTAATGAGAATCGTAAAATCCACATCCAGAAAAAGGCCATTGGAGAATCACAAGAATGGAATTCACGGTTATTTAAACGCTTTAAGCAAGGGCAAAACTTAATTTGTCTACATGTGTTCCTTTGCCCCTTAACTTTCCCTGTATTTGACGAAGTCAGTGGTTTCCTACATTTCCCAGAAGGACTTATGACTGCACACCAGGAGGCAAGCCTGAACTTGTTCCTTGTTCAGCTGTAGCCTTTTCTGTGTATGCGAAGGGAATGATGGCAGCAGTAAAAACAAAGAAGCAGCCTGATCTATTAAATGAAATACTTTAACATACTTTAAAAGTAAAATACTAGAATTAAACAGCATAAGGAAACATGGCTAAAGCTTTGAATTCTGAGGTCAGTGAATGTACAAGTAATTAAACATGAACCAACCACTGCTCTTTATGCTCTGTTACAGATATTTTTTCTGCTGTTGGCTCTATACTTGTAACATGGTTACCTCAGGCACACAGATCTAGGTGGAAGCACTTGCATCTCCACCCACCTGCTGCGCAACCTCCAGTTGGGAGGAGTAACTAATCAATGAGCAGAAAGTTGGTTTAAAAAGAGGGCGGCCTTTGAGTGTGAGGAGATAAAATGGTTTGTTTCACACAGAGGATGAACAGAGGGGGTGCACCCAACTCCAGTATGAGATAAATAAGGATTATTTTGACTTGAGAATCATGTAAAGATTGAGTGCATACATATAGAGTTGGGAATAAATAGTCTGTGTAACTCAAAGATGGCACTTCACTAATAGCAGCCATAAGGCTTATGAATGCCATTAGATGAGTTAAAAAGTAACTTATTTAACATATTTCTCAAGTTATTTAAAAATAACTCAAAGTTAAGTGAAAACACTGGAATAAAATGCCCATCATGACCAATGTGTCTCCTCTCTTCTTATTCCATGACAACATCCAAAAAGATAGATGCTGAATTTCACACAAATAAATCAGAGAGTGGAAATATTTGAGTCGAGTTACTGAAAAAATAAATACAAATAAATGACATTAGAAAACAAAACAGACAAAATGATTTCTCTGAAATCCACTGTGCACCACCGGCTGGTGTTTCCCCTTGTTTCATTTAAGGACTCTTGAGCCGGATATTTGCTGACACAGCGGGTTCTCTTCCTGTCTTTGAAGGACACTCTGTCTGACCACAAGGCCACCAACAACCACATCAGCATCAGCTGCATGACGAGCCGAATCAAATCCATCTCCTCCACGACTCTCCGTAACGGCCCGCACTGTACCATTACAGAAACCTCATAATAGTTTTGATTTATGACCCCCATGTGACACCGTAGAGTTTGGCAGGAAACCTATGCAGCTCCGTCTTCAGCCACGACCACAGAAACATAAAGGCTTACATTAAGAATTTTCCTCAAGCTGCTGGCTGTTTCTGTTCTCTCGGAAAGGAAGGAAAGATTACGGCAGAAAGAAAGTCAAGAAAGAAAGTCAGTCTTTCCGTTATTGTCCTCTCCCTACATCGCTTCATCGTTGTTCTCTTTGTGAGGCTTACATGACATGAAGTGTTTATCTTACATGTCACATAACTGTTTATGCAGCAAACCAAAGCATGGCAATACAAGGAGTCTGTAATGGATGCTAGATGCTAAGTACAATGGAACGATCCGGCTGTTTTGATTGGAAGACAACCGAACCCGGAGGAGAATAACCAGAAAAAAAACGAAACTGATTTTGTTTATTAAGATGAAGACAAATCACAGAGAGCCATTTTTTGAGCGATAGTGTTTTGAGCCTCTCTGCCTGGTGAATGTCAAGGCATTTTAAATGATCTACAGGATCAGAATCACTTTAATCATCAGCATTCGCAGAGATTGGGAAACTGAGTGAGGATGACAGGTCAACTAAAGATCTAAATCACTCTGCATCTTAACCATCAGGCCACCAGGATGCGTCAGATTTAATACGCGTAAGATTATATTGCTAAATTAAATAACAACATTACAACTTTTCAGGTTTCTCCTAAATGAGAATGGTTACAGTGAGTGACAATGGGGTGATCAAAAACAAACACACACCATTTAAATTTAACTAATAATTACAGCGATCTCCCTTTCACAGTAGTCTAGTTGTGCACTTCACTGCTCGGCTATTCCTGCTCTGAACACATGTAGTTCATGTAAAGTCCTGCAGAGCACAGTGGGAAACATTACAGTTCACTTGGTTTGTGCTTACTGCGCTCTCTCATATCTCATATTTAAATAGTCAGTCCAAAGACCTTCATAAATGTTTGATCGCTGCCCTCTCATTGTCCCAGGGCAGTAATGGAGGAGCTACCCTGCAGCATGACTCATCTGTATGCTTGTAAATGTATATTTTTATTGGTTTGAGGTTCTCATGGTGAGCTGAACCTGCTTTATGAGCAGGATCAGTAATGATGTTTTGTTTTCAGATTCTTTCAGCTTATCTTGGATTTTAACAAAGGAAGACCACAAATTATTTAGTGATTTCGTTTTGATGGGTTCCTTTGCTTTGGGTTTCATCTGTGTTATGTCACTGGCACAAATATTGCCTCTGATTTCTGACATATTATATGGTCCATATACAAAAAAGCTATATATTGAGAAATTTCTGTCTTGTTGTACCTTTGGACAAAGACATACAGTACAATTCAGCACACGCTCTATTATTCAACTTGTACAATGAAACTGATATAAAAGCAACAGGAAAACCAGGAAATCAAATCAAATTTATTTATATAGCACATTTAAAGACCGAAGTACACCAAAGTGCTTTCTAGTAAAACCATGATACAGATAAAAATCACAATATAAAATATAAAATAATTACATAATCTAAATGCAGACCCAGATGTAAATGACCCTATATTAGCCTCAAATGCCAGGTTAAACAAGTACGCTAGACGTGATTTAAAAGATTGAATAGAATCTGATGCGCGGATGTCAAGAGGAAGATTATTCCATAAAGGCAATGGCAAAGGCACGGTCTCCTCTGGTCTTCAACCGAGACCAAGTTTGCACTAAGAGCAGTTGGCCCGATGATCTTATTGCTGGCTATACAGACAGAGGAGATCAGCTAAGTAATCAGGTGCCATATTATTTAGGATTTTATAAGTAAACAATAAAATGTTAAAATCAATTCGATATTTAATAGGAAGCCAATGTAAGTTGTCTAGAACAGGGGTGATGGAATCATACCTTCTAGTGCCAGTTAAGAGACGTGCTGCGGCATTTTGGACCAACTGCAATCGCTGAAGGAGGGAAGATTGGAGACCCAAGTGAAGAGAATTACAATAATATAGTCTTGAAGTGATGAATGCATGAATGAGTTTCTCTAGATCTTTGCGTGGTATATAAGGTTTAGCCTTAGAAATTTGGTTGTAGTTGGTGGAAGCTGGTTTTTTACCTGTTTATCTAGTTTGAAGGAACTATCCATGAAAACGCCAAGATTCCTAACAGCATCAGTGAGGTGATTAGCAACAGACCCGAGTGTACCAGTTAGTTGTCCCAGAGGCATATTTCTATCAAAAACAATAATTTCTGTCTTCTTTTCATTTCAGGAAAGACACACGTCACTTTCAAAGTAAAAGTTGCACCTTTTGAATATAGTAATAACATTTCTACTATATGAAAAAAAGGAAAAAATTTACTAAAGAATGAAATAATTATTTTTAATGACTTGATGATGTCAGTCTTCCCTTTAATATCATCATTTGCATTTCTTTGAACAACATAATGTACAACCCCCCCCCCCCCCCCCCCACACACACACACACACAAAATACAATACAACATGTTAATGATACTGACTCACATGAATCTTTGAAAAATTGAAAAATACAAATAAAACACTGAAATTTATTGCATTTTTTTTCTTTTTTTGAGAAATTCCAGCTGTTTTGTGGACAGTGGCTCTTTCAGACGTTTCACAGAGCTGCACAAGGAGGGGCCCATGCAGGGGAGATTGGCCAAATTTAAATCAGGAAACATTTTACAGGTGTACTTCTGTAATTCTTTGATTGCACCAATGACATCACAGGATTTTTGTTCCCTTCCTTGTGGGTTTTAAGGCTCATACTGTTATTAATTAAGGAAAGTGGCCACTTTTTGATGTATCTCAAAATATAGACATAAAAATTTAATATAAATCAAGTTAACATTATGTTTTAGAGGAAAAATTCAAAAGATGTCTATTCTATTATATTCATATCAGCAGGTAACCAGCTTGTTCAAATACAGAGGGCTTCTTTGACTCCGCCCACTGATAAGTCCTTTGTCCAATAAGATGTTTCCTGCCTCAAACAAATTGTTGTGTTACTGAAACCTATAAAGAACTTGTTTAGAGTTTTAAAATGGAGCTTTTTCCACCAGGCGACGAGTCAGATGAAAGTCGTTGACAGAAGAACTTCAGAACTATGTCAGTGGTTTATTTCATGTGGAAAAACCGTGGCAGTTTAAGGATCCTCTTTGGTTTCCCTCTTAAAGATCAAAGGATTGGGGATAATCTATTTGTCTGGGGCCCGCTGTCTCCACGACAACAAGATCACAGACAGGAAGCCTGTCCTTCCTTCACGGCCCCTTGTCATCAACAATACAGCCCCTCAACAGCGTCTGACTCTCCCATAAGTCACAGTGTATATGCGAGCGTGATTGTTTGCATTTTTGTGTAATGCAACACCAGAAAGCACAAAATGCTTTTTCATTTTTCTTCTGTTTTATGTTTTTGTGCAGTTGTACCGGGGAGTTGCTTGGAAAAAGGTTTTCATTTTGGAGTTAAGCAAAACCCGTTATATCTTTTTTTATCCAAGGGTGTTTGTGTGTCTGTTTCAATGTGTGATGCCAGTGAGAGAAAGCACTGTGCCTCAGTGAACTACAAAGCATCTTTTAACACTTCATGCTGAGGTCATTACAGAGCTGCCCATGTTTGTCCAACACAAGACTAAAAAGCGAGACCGAGCCTTTGTCTTTGTCTCAGAGAAGGCGCAAAACATTACCACAATGTATTGGCATAAATATATCAAAGTAAAAATGAAGTAATGGGATTCTTGCATGGAACTCTAAACACACTATTTTCATATTTCAAACTGCACCACTCCAAACAGTTCACAATGAGGTGGTAACCTACGGAGATGAAAACTGAAGCCAACGCAGAAGTGCTAAAAACTGCAGTTGTTCAACGACCACTTGAGTCTGGCTTCACAAGTGAGTCAGTCTCTACAGTCTTCTGTTTTAAAATGCCCAACTCTGTGTAATGTGTCATATGAATAATGATGTGGATTTGTATTAATTCTGCTAACAGACCACCTAGGAGATCTGTGAAGCAATTTTAGTGGATGAAATCTTAGTATTTTATTAGAGTGTTATTAAGCTGTAATTAGTGTAGCTAAAATGAGCTGATAGCGTTACATCATCTTGACATGCCCTTCTTATACAAAAAAACCAACAAACCAAACAAAACTAAGCTGATGGCCCACAAGCCTGAGGCTGGAGCCATCTTTTGTATACAGTCTATGCTTAGAAGTAATTAGAACAAAACATTGCCTCATCGCACAAAGGTGGAATCTTTTTTGTTTCATTTTTTAAGCGCCCATGAAATCATAGAGACTGGTGAAACGTGAACCTAGATATAAACTTTTAGGAAACTTATCTGAAATAACATAAGTGCAACAAATGGAAAATGTTATGTATTCTTTATAAACACATATATTGTAGTTTTACATTTTTAAGTATTTGTTAAAGAACCTTGGCCAACAAAATTAATTTCTTGTTTCTGCTAAAACATTTCTGGCAAGAAAATATTTGGTTATCTGGCGAGATGCATTCATGACATCTAGTGGAGCATTACACTCTGGATCGAAACATTGGAAACAACATGTCATCTATAACTATTAAGAAAAGCATAAACACGTCATAACTGCAGTAACTTGAACTACATCTTAAATTAGGCGCTGTTACACTGTGCAACACGAATTTCATAAGCATCCTTAAAGGTTTGCACTTGGTTGCACTGGCTGTATGCTTAAAAAGTGATGGATGGATGTGAGGTCAGAGTTCAAACACTGCCGTACATTCAAACCACCACATATGTAACCACATCCCTCTGATCTGATGAAGCTCCTTGTTTGAAGCATGATGACAGCTTGCCTTGTCATGTGTCGCTCTGTGGCAGGCAGAGGTGTGGACCCAGTATGCAGGACTGAACTCAGAGGAGGTTTACCGTTGGATTAAAACTAGGTAGGTACTTGAGCACTCTAATTAGGAAACACTGAGCAGACAAGACACAGCATCAAGGGAGATCACCACAAGGAACAGAAGGAAACTCAGGGCTTAAATACACACAAAGTAATCATGGAGATAGAGTACACCAGGGAACACAGGTGAACTAAATCAGACTAATGAGACAGAGGAAGCAAAGCACATAAGACAGGAAACAAACATAGACAGAAATCCAGACTCCAGACATACAAACCTGATGCAGAAAAAAAGGTAAACAAACAGAGATGAAACTGAGTTGATGACACTCATTTAACACAGTATAAAGACACGGCATGGGGAAACCAGACAGACACCAGCACACGACTGGGGAATAGACAGTGATCACAGGAAATAACAAAACAGATGAGACAAGGAAAGACGCATGAGGACAGGCTGATAAAGTGAAACAGGAAATAACTGAACAGAAATGCAAACTTGACGCTGAGACAAATACAGAGACGGAAAACAGAAAGACAGGGAGACAAACACGGAGACGAGACTGACTAAATATAAGGGAGAACACACACAGACAAGACTAAGACAGACTGGGCATGAAAAGGAACCGAATAAACGAAACTAAAGGAACTGAGAACTAGAAATGTAGATAATAAAACGTAAGTATTAGCAAAACCAAGAAGTAGAACCATGCATCTGTAACAAAAACTCAAAACACTGAATCCAAACCCAGGGATCCTACTATATATTATTTATTAATCAGTGTAATAACCGCTTTTTACACTACATTTTTTAAACAATAAGGACTGTGCAAAAAGTCAAAACAGGCAAAGCTAATAAGAGGCTTCGGTAGCAGCTCGATTTGGTATCTTTCCTGTGGAAATTATGTGTAGGTTTATTTTATGTGTTTTGTTCCAGCACTCCAACTTCAAGGATTTTTTTCTTTTGCACCAAGTCAGCAAGGAAACAATTTCAAGGGAAATGCAAACAAGGAATTTCATACTTAAAAAGGCTTGGAAAACACCCACTGACCACAGTTAATCTCGGTTACTGGAACTAGATTTTGGCTTGTTCACCAATATTTGCAAACTGGATTTTAAATCAAACTGTACTGAAAATCTTACTACTCATCTGTTCCCAAGTTTCCAGAAATCTAACTTAATTGTCTTTGGGGTGCTCTTTCTTTTGCCCCTTACAGCTCACAGTGCATGGCGAGCAATGTGCAGATGATCACCTCTCTCTCCTCCGAGGCAGTGCCTGATGGGAACAGTGTGTGTATGTGTGTGTCACAGACTTTTGTCATCTTCAGATTGTTTCAAGATGAATGTGAACAATATGATTCGGATGCCTGCAGGCCTTTACAGTGTCAGGGAATGTGGCGTCTGCATCTGATTAAAAATCTGTCATAATCTTGTGATTGAAAGATGGAATGAGGCCGTGGAAGCTGAGGGGATCAGCTGGAGAACATTAGGACTTAAAGCCTCGCAGATCTTGCTCTTCTGGGTTTAAGAAATAGATTCTGTGATGTCCGATTAACCAGATTTTCCCTCTCCTCTCCATCTTGTTTGCATAACTTCAAGGGCTAAGAAAATTGAAAAGATAATCCTCGTTCTTTTATGTGTTACTGTGTGCCTATGAGGCTCTTTGTGCATTATTGGACACTGGACATGAAGGAGAAGCAGTCTGTATGAGGAGATGAATATAAGCCACACTTATGAGCTGGATCAAACTGCACTCACATAAATAGTTTTTTAATGGCTTGTTTGAGGCACAAGGTGGTTTTGATTTTCCTGTCAGTACATTAACGTTCAGCAGTATCACTCCAGTCATATTATATGAAAGGTAGCCGTGGCTTTAGAAATGGTAATGATCCTTTGTGGGTCATATTGATAAGAACGACACTGTGCTTGGTTTCAACGTAATTTTATTCTTTGAAACCAAGCACACCATTGTTTTTCTTGTGACATTACCAATAATGTGTCACATGGCCCTCTTCCTATTGAAAAAACAAAAGTTGTATCCAAGATGGCCGACTTCTAAATGGCCACCAATGGTCACCACCAATCTTGAGGAGTTTGCCCCCTCACATATACTAATGTGCCACAAACATGACTTTAATATCACCAACCATTCCCATGTTATTATGGTGTATCCATATAAATGGTCCACCCTGTACTTCATATTTACTTGGTCATACCGGAGCCAAAGCACATCCTCCTCATGGTTTTAGCCAAAGGCAATCAAACACTGGCAAAAGTAGCTGCTGAGAGGGTGGATTGCTCAGTGGTGCAAAATGTCTCACCCTGACATCACACCCTCAATTGATGGTCTAATAACCCCAATTTCTGCCTTATTATGCCCAAGAGATGTTGCTGCATGCTATCCAAATTTGACACTGCTTACCCTGCATGACCTGTGGCTAATGCGACATCATTGGCATAAAATGGAAGGAGAAGAAGGTAAAGAGCATCAACAACAAGACTGTAGACAGAAATATCGAGGTAAACTTGCAATCCAAGACTACAATATCTTTGAACAGACACAATTCAATCTAACTGAAGAGCTATAGTGAATGAGCTCCAAAAAATGTAGCAGTGCATTTTTAGTGAGAGATCAGATTGAACCTTTGCTATGTTTCAATACTGAGACGTCTTGTGGTTCACTTCAAGAACCACTCACAGAGTCCAGGTGGGGTTCATTCACCCTCACCACATAAAGTGAAACATTGAGCAAAGATTAAAAGTCAGTTTACAAGATAATGATTGAGAAAAGCGATCGTGAGCACTGGACCTTATTGATGATCAGGCCAAAGTGTTGCATGACTCTTTCTGCCATTAGAAACTTGCAGAGGATTCGTCACTGAGCCTGAAGCCACTCTCGCTCCTTCACTACTCTCCAGCCCACACTGTTTCAAACACTTCATTACTGATGAGTTGCGAGGCAATGGATTTTCAAACACATCACTGACAACATCTCTTGGCAGGCTCGTTTTGTCTGGTCTCGCCAGCAGGTTGGAAACAGACTGCAGGAGCGACCGAGGAAAATGCTGGACAATATCTAAACTATCGCAAACACTTGTCTCATTATTTGTCAGGGTGCCCACGAGGATTTTCAAAGAAAGCCACGGCGCAGCTGCAGAACTCAGTGAAATATAGCATGCATTTCTAAAAACGTGAAGTCGTTTCATCTAGACTCCTTTTCTTTTTGGCCTCCCTCTTAAATAAAGGTAATTTATTGGCACTTTCAGCTCTCTTAACCCAAACAACCAGTTACCAAGGCAAAGCAATTTTTTTTTTGCTTATAGAGGACTTACTGTGTGCAGCAGCAGATAATTACTTTACTTTTATGCGCTTCAGATGGAGACAGTCATGTTTTCTATTGACACTATTATTTTCATGTGGCATTTTTTTTTACCCTTTAATTCAATGGAGCTTATTCAGTATAGTGTGCAGATAAAGAAAGAACTGTTTATTGCTTAATTTTATTTCTTTTTTTTTGTTGGTGCAGTTTGTTGCTCAGAGCAGGAGAAGGAATGCATTTATCCAGTGCTGTGACACATATGTTTGCACGCTAAGCCAAGTAACTCATCATTTACTTACATTTGGTTTCCATTTTTCAGATGCATATTGTTTTTGTCAACAGTGAGGCTTTCTCGCTGCTAAGCTGCTTTTGTTGTACGCAAAGCAAACTCAGACTCCTTGTATGTTCATCAGACATTCTCCTCAACGTTTATTTGAATATTCTTAATATCCTTATATTATCATTAACTTAAATTAGTCAGGTAGAGTACAAACTGTATAAACATGCCAGAATATCCAAAAGGCTTTACATTTATCAAAATGAATGCTTAAAAAAACTTAAATCTGTAATATGAGGATATAAAATAAAATATATATTCCAGTACACTTTGTTCTCAGACTGCTGGTTTACTTCCTAGAATATTAAAAAGGAGAATGGGAGGCAGATCCTTCAGCTTTCAGACCCTCTTCTGTGGAACTGGCCCCTAGTTTAAATATGGTAGCCAGACCCCCCACTACTTTTAAGATTAGGCTTAAAACTTTCCTTTTTGATAAAGCATATAGTTGGGTGTTTCCTCTTCACACACCTCTCGGCCTTAAAAGATTAGTTGTTTTTCATCTCTGGCTCTTCCACAGTGTGTCTTTTGTCATGGCTTCCTCCCCCAATCTCCTTGAGCCCAGTTCTGCTGGAGGTATTTTCCTGTTAAATGAGAGTTTTTTTTCTTCCTACTGTCACCAAGTGATTGCTCATCTGATTGTTGTTATTTTCTCTATGCTATTGTTGATTTCGCATTATATAAATAACACTGAACTGACCTGAATTAATCTATTCAACAACAAGAATAATTCAAAAAAGTTGCCCCTGTTAATCACAATACAAAACTTTGAACCTTCAATCTTCAGACGGAGTTTATAGAAACAGATTTTTGAAGAGTTGAAATGAAAATATAGTTTCATGTTACAAACTCAGAAGTGCCAGTTTTCAATGAGCAACAAACTTTGCATTCAGCCTCACCACAAATAATTTCCTCTGAAGATTATATGTGAACTGCATGCAACAAGCAGAGTAAGATATTCACCTACGTGTTCTCGTGATCTTTAGAAATAAGTAATTTGACTGTTGGGGTGTTTAGGAAGAAGGTGGAGATACAAGTGACAGGGCTGAACTTAGAATCAGCTGAAAGATGTTAGAAGACTTTTTTAGTAGCTGGGACATGTAGGGATACTACAGTCAGGTAACTGCACATTACAGTCAAAGAGCCTTACTTTGGTAATGAAACTCTTTATAGTTTAAAGACTTTGATGAATTAGATTTCTGGAGCCCTGCTGGAGGAAATTACATAAATGAAGTTCATTGCATGTCTTTTTAGAGTCCACTGAACAAATTTGTTGTCTTCAGCTGCAACTGACATGAACTCAAGTGAGGCAATTTGATTTTCATGTATTTTAAGTGTCTAAGTCTGATAAAGTCAACCAAAGGTCTTTGTGTCTTGGCTGCATCGTCGTAGGGCTGTGGAAACACGCCATGAGAAGAAGGGTCAACATACCGAACAGCGGTCAGAACCAGCATTAAACCTGTCATCATATCGTATTTCAGGGACGTGTATTGATGTCTTTGGTACTGTTAAAGAGTGGGCAAGTAAAAGATTTATTTAGTGTAAAGTGTTTGGAATACTACAGTGACTTTTTAATGGTTTATTTTGTGTAAAAAAAAAACCTCATACTAATAAATTCAATGTTCAATGTACTGTAGAATTTCTAAATACACGTGTGGAAAAAAAACTCCATTCCACCCACAAAAATATTTTTGGAACAAAAAAAGTTTGCGTGATAGTGATCAAATATAAGCTCTAAAAGTCCTAAAAGTGTCACGGGCTGCCGGGGCAGACTGTGTGGAGAGAGTAGAGGACCCAAGTGCAGACAAAACTGGAATTAATAAAAAGCGAGCCTTTATTTAGGGCTGAAAACTCACGAAAACACAAAAGGGCAAAACTGAGGGCAAACCTGAACATAAACTGGAAAACTATGAGTAGGACTCTCACTGTGACTAGACAAGATAACAACTCTGACTTACTATGACCAGACTGGGAAACTGTGACAAAGGGTAGGGAAGATAACACAGGAAGACTGAGGAATTAAATACACACAAGAGTTGATTAGGGGAAGTGGAGACACATGAGGACACAGCTGACTAGAATAAAAATAATTGATTGCATTTATACAGCGCTTTTTTTCAAGGCCCTCAAAGCACTTTACAATTCCACTATTCATTCACTCTCACACTGGTGGAGGCAAGCTACAGTTTTAGCTACAGCTGCCCTGGGTTAGACTGACAGAAGCAAGGCTGCTATATCACACCATCAGCCCCTCTGGCCAACACCAGTAGGTGAAGTGTCCTGCCCAAGGACACAACGACCAAGACAGACAGAGTAGGGGATCGAACCGGCAACCTCAACAAGATGAGCTTCCCAACCCCGTGAACCATGCCTAACCTTTCAGTAAGCACCAAACACTGACCCAAAGACTGTTAAAAATCATTACTACTCTGTGTTTGGACAAGGCAGCGTTTTGGCAAATGAAAAATAATGACACAGGGGAGAGTAAAATCAACCACATGAACACAGAACACAAGAGCCTTTTCACAATAAAACAGGAAATATGAAGACTTAGACACAGCAACACAAGGCTAGACAAGGAACCAAACACAGAAACCAGGGAGACAGATGATAAATAATCACTATCCTAAACCTCCACTAAACCCTAAATAAGAATAACACACAAACTTATGACCAAACTAACATGAAAACTTCAGAAAATTACAAAATAGAACTCAAAATCCTGGGTCAGAGACCCAGCCTGTGACAAACAGTCACGTCCGTATCTAAAAAAGATAAAATAATAAAACCAGTAAAGGAATACTGTCTCAGCCAGTATATATATATAATAATATAACACTATAAAATAAACAGTTTTTGTTATGTGATTGTAGAGTAAAGACAAGTCCTGGCATTCTTTTAAAATGTGAAAGTTAGGCAGTATTGACTGTTTCATACCCTAATGCGTTTTTGTGCAGCTTAAAGGGCCGGTGGGCTTGTTTGCAGGTGGTGAGGTCTCGAGGGCCAAATCAGATACCGAGTGACAGAGCAATCTGTATGAGCTCAAAGACAAACTATCGGCATTCCTCATTCGGGGGCGGACCACCCAAAAAGACCCCCATGCTGCCCCCTGCTCCCGCCTTCTGAGCTCACTCAGCCCTCCCCTCTGTCTTGTGTTACAAGGCATCGCTGATCTCCAAAGGAAAATGTCACAAAAAAGGAACTTGAACTTCAAAAGAGGACTAATCTGAAGTAGCCTGAGTTAATCGTGTGCATCTGGTCCACAGCTCCGAGGCTTCTGACCCACAGAAGTCTCATGCTGCTGGCTGCCTAACCATGCAGTAAGCACCAAACACTGACCCAAAGACTGTTAATTGTAATAGTACCAAAATAGTACCAAATAGTACTTCACTCATTATATTAGCAACTCTAAACGTAGGTAATTACTCATTCTTGGAAAACAGAAAATTATTTGAATCATAGACCACTGTCATATTTAAACTTGTTCAATATTCTCTTTTTTTAAATATGGCACACCCATCACCTAATAATTAAATTAAATAAAAACAAATTGCAATTGCTGGAGCCAACTCCTTAGACTGCCCTTTGTTACAATCAACTGATAAATTGGTTCTGCTCCTAATAATAAGTATGTTTCAGAGATATTTAAACAGTTATTTTGTAAAAACAACCAACCAAACAAAGGAAATTACCCAAAGAGACCAGATTCATGCTGCTGGATATTTTAACATGTTGGTCTCCGGAGCTTTTTTAGCTTTTTTGGCTGAAAACGTGTGCGCTGATGTTGGGAGTGTCACCAACGAGAGAAGAGAGAGAAGCAGAAACTGAAAAGAGAACTACACAGTCAGGTGACAATTATCTGTGGTTTGCCTCTTTCACGTTACCCACAGTCATCTGATCTACAGAGAAGTTACACATACAGCAAAAGCCCATTTGCACGCACATCTCCATTGCCCGACAAGCAGATTTGTGTTTGATGTCTCTGCTAAAAGACACTCTGCACACTCTACTTAAAACAAGCCCACACTATGCAGTGCAATTTGTACTACGCTTAAACAACGCTGAGACAAACTGAAAAGTTTACATGGAGACAGGCTGCAAAAAAAGACTTTGGTTGCCAGATATTCCAGCTGTGGCTTAGTGTCCAAGAATGATCTATGCTGAGACTCCTTTTTCCTTTGGCAGGTGCTAAACAAATGAGTCCAGATGTCTTATTTACCCATTTTTAGGGAAGTAGACTAATATACCAACACTGCTGCACTGCCACTACAAAAACCAGCAAAAGCTACAATAACAGTCTATTGATGTGAATGTGTTAGAGAGTTCAATTCAATTCAATTCGGACCTAATCACAAATCACGCCTCAAGGCGGTTTGTGTTGTAAGGTATTACACGACAATAATACATCAATAACCAGAAGACCCTTATGAGCAAGCAATTGGGAAACACCTGGAAAGGAAAACTTCCTTTTAACAGGAAGAAACCTCCAGCACAACCAGGCTCGGATAAGTGCAGCCATCTGCCATGAGGGTGAGGGGTGAGGGGAGGGAGACAGGGCAATAGATACGCTGTGGAAGAGAGCCGGAGATGGATAATAATTAATAATTAATGCAGAGTTGTTTCTATACACTTACCTAACTATAAGCTTTATCACAAAGGAAAATTTTAAACCTACTCTTAAAAGTAGAGGGGTTGTCTATCTCCCAAATCCCAACTGGGACCTGGTTCCACAGAAGAGGAGCCTGAAAGCTGAAGGCTTTGCCTCCCATTCTACACTAGGAACCACAAGAAAACCCACAGTCTGAGAGTGTAGTGCTCTACTGGGGTGACATGCAACTAAGAATAGAAGTTTATTGATCATTTTTAAAATTGTAGTTTCAAACACACAGACGAAGACCGTTCAGTTCAAATACTCATTTGAACTGAACGGTCTTCGTCTGTGGATGGAGTCTGGTGACTTGGCATCTGGGTGGATCTACTTAAGGACTTTGGATTTGGAGATAAATGCTGCAAAACATGGTTTGAAGTTGCTGCAAAAACTAGCAAGTGCAGATGGGGACAGTGGGAGGACCTTGAGTTGGTTTTGAAATAGCGCAATTGTTGTATAATATGGAAACAAAGATGGAAAAACAAATCACAATAATTGCTTAGTGGTGATCTTCAAAGCAGTTTGATGTGTTACACATCTGTGTGAGTAACCACTTTCTGATGTTGCATATCATGCAGTAGGAAAACGACAGAATAGCTGGCCTTAACGACCACTTAGGTTAAGTTTAGCTAATGTTAAAAACTGAAGCTGTCTCTGTTTTTCTGCATAATTTGAAAGCAAAACAGACAAATGATGCGTTTTCCTTGCATGTCATGTTCAGTCTTTTAGCTCAGAAACCTAAATAATGCTATACACTAATATTATCATAGTGAATCTGTAAGATATTTAGTGTTTCCAAATATATTTCTTATTCTGACCACTACATAATTAACACAAAAGGTGATTTTTGTGAGCCTACATTAGTTTAAATCAATTATGCCCTTTGAAGCTAACCTCTTGAACCCTCGAATTGCTGCAGATTCGTGGTATGTGGCCAAGCATTGTTCAAACCCATACAAGTTAAACTTAAATTCTAGTGGAGACGCCCATGTTCTCAAAGATACCACATATGTCAGACTGAATTAGAGGAGCTGCACATAAAATCAAGCGTGAGAAATCTGGTGCAGCCATAAAAACACTCAGATAAAGTGTTGGAACAAGCAGACATCACTGATTTATTTAGCTTTAGGGGCAAAATTGAGGCTCAAGAGGTTAAAATAAAGCCTAACTATTATGCATTTGGAGTAACATGCCCCTTATTAGTTTCACCTGTTCAACGTTTTTTAAACCACTGAAGTTTAAACGACTCAGAACAGCTATGCGAGTTATTTTAATGTCATTTACGCTGTACTGGATCAAATTATCTGCCATCATACAATATGACACACAGGAGCCAGATGTCACTGACATCAGTAATGGCAACGTTATATTTCTGTCTCTCCGGGAATAATGGCAGACACCTCCCCCCCCCCAACCAGACTGTCTGCATTCCTCACTGTGGGACAGAAGCATAAAAAGAACCCCCAGCAACTATCATATTTCATTCACCTTTGCCAAGCAGATAGCAACTCCTGCAACATTGCAACATGTGGCTGCCCCTGAAGGCTACCCGAAACCACATGTGTGAATCCCCTGCCCCCTCAGATGCACACACACACACGGGCAACCTGGTGTCACTGGAGCGGAGCAATTGAGGGGAAGCCAAAATCAAAGGTACAAATCTTGAAAATTAAAGGACTTGCAGATGGGCCATCTTTCCCCCCCCTCTCTCTCTGTGTCTCTCTCTCTCTCGCCAAGGCAGGAATGCTTCTCATTAAACAGCCGCCTCAACCAGGAACCACAGATGCAGATTAGAGTGGGCGTTCGCTGTTCGAAGCCTCTTTGGGCAAAACAAGCCAAAAAAAAAAAAAGGGTTCAAACCCTTTATGTTACACTGTGTCTGAATCGCATTGTAACTGAATGTGTTGTGGATTTAAGTCGGCTTCACTGTTGATGCACAGTAAGGATGAGCTGCACGGAAATGAGATCAATTATTAAATGGATGGCTCACAAAAATATGGTTAAGGTTAGGAAACTAAAGCTCTGGCTAAGAGTTTAGAGAGGCTCTTGGATACATGCTATGTATTACTCCAGACCTCCACGGCTTAACTTTATCCATAACTAAAGTGCATATGGAGCCTATTAATTTTTGCACTGGCACTGGACATAAATCATGTTGGAATCATCCAACATGGATGCTGCTTCTTGGAATATCACACTGGGTAATCCACAGGCCGCAGTGTAAACAGTTTTTCTTGAAACTATTAGTTGTTTGAAAGTTCTGCTTGCATAAAAAAGAGATGGTGGAGCGCAGAGAGAAATTGGAAAAGGTTAAAGAAGGTTGTAAAAATAACAAATTAGTTGGTGATAATGAACTTGGACACGGAGGTGTGGACTAGCCCCCAAATTACCTTTTAAAATTACACTTATGTGGTGTAAACAGAGGGATATGACTACACTTTTGGAAAAAAAGAGCAATGCTGGTGTTACATTTCTATTACACTCATAAAAATTAAGGTTTTAGTGGTTCAAGCTGACTCAGTCCACCACCTACTGTTTTACATCATCCAAATCGATTTCTAATAAGTCCTTGGTGCTGGAAATACTGGTTTAGGCGAGAGTGCCAGGTGGACAGAGTATTCAGGTAACTGCTCTTTCTTAATGTGCACCACATCATGGGTGCAGAGCATGCCTGAAAATGTCTACAGAGTCAGCTCTTTACTGTGTATCTAATTCATAAACGTTTTAATGTTAAAAAACGGGCGTTAATGGGCTTTGATTCAAAATGACGAGCCTGCTTCCTCTAAACTTTAATGGCAGTGTCTGACATCAGGCTGTTTTCCAATATTTGCTTCACAAGAGTTTACGAGTTTTTACTGAGCCGCTTTCTTTGACAGAATGCTTTGGATTCATGCTTTTAACATCTGCAGAAGCATCAGTGGAGTGCACTGTTTCTCTTATGCCAAAAAACACTGGACGTCATCTCGGCCAAGGCCAAACTGATGAAATTCTGAAATGTTTGGCCCTGGCAGTTTCACTAAGAAGGTGAGTCATTATACTGGCCCCCTCTCTATCAGTATCAAATCATCTGCAAAGAATCTTGGTGTTATTTTTTTTAACAGCATTTGATGTTTAAATCTGAACTTTTTAAGCTCATCCAGTCGTGTTCTTTTCATCTCAGAATCAGTATAAAGAATTAAGCCTTTTATTGTGTGCCAGTAACCTGAAACTTTTAGTATCCGCTTAAATTCTCTCTAACACAATTTAGTCGGCGTTCGCACATCATCCCACCCTTGCTTCCCTTCATTAGCTTCCAATAAAATTCTGAATTCTTTTTAAAAAGTTGTTTAAAGCCTGACGTGACCAGACTCCTGCACAAGTAACATGACTGCTGAGGTTCCAGCAGTCATAATGTGATTAAGATTAGGTGCTTTTGTGGTTGTGCCGGCTAAACTTTGCTGAGTCATTGATTTGTTTTAAAAGACTGCTGAAATCTTATTTTTATTGCTTAGCCTTGTCTTAATCAATCAGCCCACACTATAGTTAAATAGGCTATAGTTCACACAAAATGTATCTGTGGATGTATATGTGTAAGAAGGAATGTAAGACCGTATGTTGCGATATCCACTCGCCTCTAATTTATAGTCATTAACAAATTCATTAGACCAGTTGTTAGAAACATAAAAGAAAAAAATAATTCAGAAATCTGTCAAAAAACCTGTTTAAACCTAAAAAATGATGTTATTTTTTGGGCAAGTAACAAAGTTAATTTACATTGTTGTACCCACATTTGAGCCATTCACTCATTGAAACTCATTTTCCTGTTCAGGAATCCAAGTAGTAATTGTAATTTGGCATCTTAATCAAAAACTAATCATGCACTTTTACAAAACAGTAAACGCAATCACTCATGGATAACAGCAGTCATTATATTTTATCATTAAAAATATCATTTAGATTAAAGAACTTCCACATACTGGTGGATTAACCGTTACAGAAACATTAAAAAATGATTTTAGTTTTTATCCAGACTGTTAATTTAGGACATAAAATATGTGTTAAGCACTTTTTTGTATAATATATATAATACATATATATTATATATTATAATATATATATGGGGTTTTATAAATAAAGTTCCACTTGTTTCTTTGCATTGCTGTGCATCCTTGTTGGATAAGACAGATCTGTTGGTCTCTATAGTGACTTAAATATCTGTTCCCCCATAAAGTGGATGCAGTGTTAGGCTGAATGGGAAGAAAAGTATAAGAAGCTTACATCTGGCCAATAAAAGGGTGGGTTTAACAACATCTCTAAACTGCTGTGAACTGTTAGTGTTTGCTGCTAATGAACTGAAACCAACTGCTGGTGGCAGAGAGCAGCTAATGATCAGAGCTGGATAAGTTACCTCGATAACAACACTAACTGAATAATATTAAAGATATTTAATCATTACCCCACTTCAGTTTTCACGGTTAGCCTAACCTTAAGCAAATTTGTCAAAGTCAAAATAAGTGGTGCTTCACCTCTCGGGAACATTATCCTTTGCCTTTCCTCAGGAAGAAACAAGTCTATCACCATTACTGGAGAAGGTGTGGAGAGTCATTAAAAGACTGTCAGTGAATCATATCCCCTCCTCCTCCTTTCATCTGTCTGTGCTCATGACATGATGGATAGGAAATGCTAGCTCACATGTTTACGTTTAAAGGGCCTCAGTTATCAGATCCGTAGCCCAACACCTATGCACATGTTTAACTTGAGTTTGTGTCTGTGTGTGGAAGGTGGCGGTGATGGGCGAGGAGGAAGCACCCATTCAGTTTATCCACTTTTTTCATCACTCATGTTGGGTTTCAAGCCTTTAACACTATCAGGCTGGTAAATAATTCACCTTGTGAGCCATTTAATCATCCAAGTTTCTTTAACCCCCTCAGAAAGCCTGTGACAGCCGATGGACTTGTGTCATAGGTGTGTGTGTACACTGCAGGGAAAGGCATGTGCTAACGGAGTGTTTGTATAGAATTAGAGTCAGTGCTGTATCCTGTTTACATTCACACGCTGCGCCCCGCTGTAACCACCTTTAAGTCTGGTATAAATCAAGTGATCCATCTAGAGTTTTTAAAATTTCGACTGTGTTCCCTTGAATGTATTTTTTTAAACTTAGCAGATCAGCAAAAACAAGAAAACTAACCAAAATTACCCAAAGAAAACTTTGCTCTTGTGCACTTTCATGTAAGAACTATTTTCTACAGTGGCCCTGAAAGTTCAAATGCATTGCAACTTCAGAAACACCAGTAAATAGAAAAATTCTGCAAAAGCACATCTAACTATTTCTATTGTGTTTTATTCAACTTTTGTTGTGTTTCGTGCACCTTTTCAGCATTTTAAAAAATATTTGCTGGGTTTTTCTTAAGCTGCAGTCAATTTGACCTCTTAGGGCCACCGTAATTTCTTTTCACCCGACAATGTGTCATACCCCATTTTTACCCCTTGCAGTGACACGGTCGCCATCACGCCACCTGTTCCCTGCACAATGTGACAACTTTGAGCTGAAACAGCAACTGCTATGCAGGAGGGGATTGAAATCCATGTGAAGGAAGCCTGTCGACCTCGTGGCCCTCGTGGTGTTTATGGCGGCAGGTCAAACTTTAGGCACTTGTGCGTTCCTTGTCCGTGGCTGAGCTTGATTTATCTTGTGGGAGTTTGGAAAGGAAATGCCCATTTTTAATCACTGCTCGAGTCTTTTGTATCAAGAGTTTAAAGTCTGGTTTGATGTCGATAACTGTGCCTTCAAATGAGTTCCCAGGAAGTATGTGCACACAGCAAACCTCACACATCTTTCCATTACCCTCTTTGTTCTATTGCGGTCATTCACTGGGCTGGCAGCCACTACCTGGAAAATAAAGGTTTCCTTTGAACATGTCGGCCGCAAGATTAGTCTGATTCAATAAGCGCCTAAACTCTCTGCTCAGCCACCACATTACATGATGCTGGGCGCTTGTTGTTAGATAGTGAGTTCAAAACCGTTGACTGTGGTGTTGTTGACCGCTTGTGCTGGTTTTGAGACAAGGCCGTCACTGTTAATGGAGCAGCTCTCAGAGGGTCAGAGCAGCTCGAGGACGCCGGAGCAGCCGATAACAACAGCTCTGGGCTGATGTGAGTCATGTGTGAGAGGATGAAAGCAGAACGGTTGATGGTGATACTTAAAGCCATAATCGTAACATTCACGTTGCTTTGATTTTGGTGACATCTGTGGCGGAAAGCGGTCACTGCTGCTGTGTATTGTTTTACACAGAAACCCTGGAGATAATTTGTCAAAGATTTCACTTCCTTTGAAAGTGACATGAAAAAAACGCATCTTTCAAATCTAAAGACTGTTCAAAGATTGCACAATTTGAAACTGGAAAAGAGGAAAGTAGATAAATTTTGCTTTTGAGCAAGAGATATACAATATAATCATATACTTACTAAAGGCTAGAAACCATGTGATAAACTTGAAAACAGAAGAGAGGCAGCCACAAACTAGGATGGTTACAATGATGTTAATGTGTGCTTGAGTGATCTGGAACGGCTTTCCGGGACATTCGGTTAATAAGAAATTAGGCAGGTTAACCCACATTACTATCAAATGAGTTCATGTTTCATGTGCTACAGGCTGGCGGTGCACTGGGCATGCAGATACTTGTTCAGTAATAAGAAAATAATGAGATTTAACAGCCTGATTACACCTTTAACACATGCCTTTTCTCTCGTCATCCCCGTGATGTGTTCATGGTTCACATGTACAAAAGTTGTTGTACGCCACCATTACACCTTTTTAAGTGGCAGGTAAATTCAAAATACACATTTTTAAAACCGCTCAACAAATATCACAAAACACACAAACTGCTTCTGCCAAGCTTGTCTGTGAGCTAATTGTAGTAGCGGCTGCATTTCACTTTCATATGTGGAGAAAGATAGAGAGGACAGAAAAGGACTTTGGAAAAGTAAGAAGTGATTTAAAAAACTTGCATGTATTATTTTTTTTAAATTAAGTGTTACGTTAAATCAAGGGTAGCAGAAATCAATTCATGTTTAAGTGAATGATGCTGATTGGATTCACTGAAAAATATTCTACCTTTTTACTACTTTATTAGTGTCTGGGGGGTTTGGAAATCATCCGTAATCTGCAATTTGTGAAACATTTGCTTATATCTTGCTGAACACAGAGAGCAGTGCATATATCAGAGCAGCAGAGCAGGTCAGCTGATCACAGCACGCACACAAAGAAAAATCTACTGGAGCTCATAAAGCTAAATTATGGTGACTGGTTTCTTTGTTTTATTCACACTCCACACCCACTGGACATCTAATCTTAGGTGTCCCCCTGCAGAATCACACACAGTCATAATTACTTACACGTAATAATATTGATTCATTAGCAGCTAATGAACAAGTATTTCATTGAGCTGTTGATTCTTAATAAAGAATAAATACTGGAATTACTGAACATTGCTGTTCAGTGGTAGCATGAAGTGGCAAATGCATGCTAATTTCTTATTTTTTACAACAAAAACTGTCTACTTATTCTTTTTATGTCTACATCTATGCATTTACTGTATGTACTGCTTACACTGGTTTCAGAAAAGTATAAAGAAAAGTAAAACCGATGAAAATGACTTGAGTTTTCTGTAAACTGGTGTGTTTACTTACCTTTGCTCCGAGCAAAATGGGGATCATGTTTGTTCAGTTTTTGCACCTGTACAGTTGAGCAGATGGTAACTAGAGGATTTTTCAGATTATGTGACACTATGTCAAGCATGGAAGTGTGCTCAAGAAATATCAAAGATCCTTCATCCTCCCTACTCCAACACTGACAACACTGCTGAAAACTTGTTAATAACATGGTTCTTATCTTATCTTACGTCAAACTGCAGATTAAAAATCTATCTGTAAAACATGTTTTTATATGAAATTTCCCAGAAGTGAAGCTCTTGCAGTGCTGGTGTCTGGCTGAAGAAAAGACAAGGCCCACTTTTTATGCAGACCTACATCAATGCTGCCCTCCACACTCGGACACATACAGGACAAAGAGTCCAGGTGGAACAAGATCAAAGCAATACCCTTTAACAGCAGCCCAGGAAACAACAGCTTATAATTGGTATTTTAACATCTGGTGAAAAAAACATTAAGGATCCAGACTTCAATCCAATTGACATGCGCTGCTGTTTTCCCATAGCTGCTGCTCTCAGTGGAGTCATTGAATGAAATGTTTCTTTCACCTCCTTCCCTGTTTTGACAGGTCTTTATAATAATATTGTTGAGGATGTCTAGGCTGACACAGCTCTTGAAAACAGCAAGACATGCTGCTGAATCCCAAATAGAGACGATCCGTACCGACTTCACAGCCTGAAGTAATATACAGGGTGACCTCCCCTTTAGAGATTGGTGACCTTTTCTTCTCGGGAAGAAGCCACAGTGCCACTTGTGATGAAGCCATAATCTGGGAGGTGAAGGCTGAAGACAAAGTAGGCTGTCTTTACCTTGATGTCTGGATAGCTGGATTGGAAAAGGATCAGACTCTTTCGACAATTCTTTAAGTGAAATGCAATTCGTATAATTCATCACGTCGTGCATATAAATCTATTATATACATGTCATATAATGGCATTACACCATTGTAGTTAGGAACCCAAGTGTCCCCTGTGAGCAAGCACTTTGTGGGGAAGAAAAAAACCTCAGACAAGACCAGGCTGAGAGAGGGTGGCCATCTGCAAACAGAAATATTCTCAAGAGCTTATAACATGGGGTAGTGAATAATCTGATAATGCCATGTGGGTTTTGTTCTTACGACATCATGATCAACGTTAGGCCAGCAACAATCACGCTTTGTGATGTCATAGCTTAACAGCTTGAAATGAGGGGGTAGGATGCACATGGGCAAAACTTTTTTTAGGGCCTGCTGTCAAAAAAGACCAGTAAGTAGTGGTTTTTTTTAATATATATATATATATAAATACAGGGTCAATATAACAAAAAGGGTTTATTTTAATGTAAATGTCCTTAACCTAAAGATGAGCAAGTAGTTTTGGTGCCTTACCCTAACAAAGTTTTTATTCATGCTTAAACCTCAACTGTGTTTTTACTGAAAACATTAAGTCCAGTAAATCCAGGTTCACATGTAACACAAACCCCAGTCTGGTGGGTGAAAGTCCTGAATTTTATGCCTTCATCCACCACCACCTAATCTTTTATTGACTTGCTCTACACGCTTTCCACCACTCTAACCACACCAACACAGTGAGGTCAGACGCACGTTTCAGCAGAGGCATAAATGCACAGAGTGGACGACGGATCAGCTCTAACTGTAAGCTTTAACACAAAGACAAGTGTTAAGCCTAATCTTAAAACTCTTAAAGCCAAAACTGGAGCTTTTCCCACAGCAGAGGATTTACTGTACACATTTTTGGATTGACCAGGGAAAACTGCATTTCCGGTTTGGCAGTTGTTAAAACTCGTGGATTCTTTGATCAAATGTGTTACATTTCACCAAATCTACAAGTTACTTTAATCAAATCTTCTCCTAAACGATTCCACATTAGGACAGACTCCAGATAACATTTTTTAGAACCAGATTACAGTTGCTTTTCCTTTTCATGCCCTCAGCTACTCCCCAGATGTGGTCTCCCAACAAACACTGCCTTCAGATCCGTCAGAGTGATCAGCAGGGGAATTTCATTAAAGCGAGACTTCATGGCGGAGACTGATAACAAGAGGTGGAAGGAGGGGAAGAAGAGAACAGCGTGAACTGTGTTTGACCAAAGTGAGTCCCTCGGTTGTTATCGCTGAGGAAGACGGGAGAGTAACATGAAGGTAAGGAGGAAAGAAAAATGATTAAAAGAAAAGGATGGAGGGAAAACAGGTGCATCAGGAGTTGAAAGAGGAGGAAGAAGAAGAAGTGAAGAATAAAGAAAAGGAGGATGTAAGGAAGGGGAGATGAGGAAATAAGGAAGGAGAGGATACACGATGGAAGCAGGGAGTAAGGGAGGAGCAGAAACAGGAGAAAAGAAGGGAAAGAGTAGGACGGAGATAAGTAAGAAGGGAGCAAATGTTGTGGATGTAGAGAAAACAGAGCAGGTGGAAAAGATAAGGGATGAGAGAGGAAGGGGAGACAGTGACATAGGACGTGGAGAGTGCGGCTGGACTCCCCACTGAGGAGTGATATGATGGTAATCTCTCAGCTGGAACATCTGGTCTGGGCCTGAACAATGAGTCCCGCAGGCAGATTGCCGCGATCCAGCCGACTCTCTCAGTCCTCTGTAGATGGCCCGATAACCTACCTCAACCGGTCCGACTCTCGCCATCCTGATCAACAAAGACATACATTGTCTGTGGACACACAGGGTCACAGTTAATAAACCTACATCTATGCAGTCTGATGGGAACGGGAGGGGAAGCAGGTCAGATAGGGAGGCCCATGCGTTCAAGGTGATGAGTGAACCGCCCCAGGAAAATTCCTCAGAGATCCTCCTTGCATTAATGTGACATTCACTCCGAAGACGAGCCGTTAATAGAGCGTTATTTTACAGTCGTGTCACTCTAAGTGCCATCCCACAAATCAGTTTAATAACCCGAGTGTGTTTATACAGTACATAAACTGGAGATGCACAGTTGTTCAGTGATTTATACTTTTCTTCTTCAACATTTAAGATGCCTCAGAGATCATATCGGGAGCATAAAACTACTTGTGAAAAGACAGCAGAGGACAGAGTGACACACAGCACGATCAAAAAAAGTCCTTTTAGAGCTGAAGAAATTCCAGATGGTGCTCAAGTGGAGGACAACATCGTAGGAGACTATATGGCTCGTGCATGTCAGCAACTCTGATTAAAAGCCGTTCTCCGCCTGGGAGGAAATAAAACAAAAAAACCCAAAACAAAACAAAAAAACCTGCTGGCTTGGCCTTTCATTCTCATCTATCACAAGGAATTGTTTATATACAGTTATTTTATTCTCCCCAAGCGTGTGTGTATGTGAGTGCGAGAGAGATGAGATGAATGTAATTAAAGTTTTTTAATTAGACACTGTTCTTTTCTGGGAAGCCTGTGGCAGCGCTGGGTGGAGCCACAGTGGAGACAGGAGGTTTGTGGTCTGGCTGAGGGAACCACGCCGGCCTGGGTAATGGAAACCGGGTGTTCATTGTACACATATACACATACATGCCAACACACACTGTTGTACACATGCACTCGCGCCCACACACACACACACATAAACCAAAGCTGAAGAGAGAGTATGCACGCAGAGAAAGCCGCATAAACTTCTGCAGACATGAATCTGAATGCACAGCCCCCCACACTACTAATGTATGCCACATTCAAATACATATATTCATTCATGTGACGCGGCGCATTATGGAATTCATACTGCTGAAGCAAGAATTCCCTAAATAGTGTTGATGTGTGCTTCTGCACGCACGCACGCACGCACGCACGCACGCACAGGCAAGCTCATGCATACGGAAGAACATATAAGCACTGACACACAAACGCATAATCCTAATACAGGCACGAATGGGTGCGCACGCATGCATGAATACACATTTACTCGTTGCCTGTCACTCACACAAGAATGTGTGTTTGCACACAGAGAGCTCATTATAGATGCATGTAGCGCACAAAAACACTCAATGCAAGCGGACACACACACGGATGCACGCTATCCACCAGCCCCTCCTCGCTCAGTCATCACACATGCATGCACACGTGTACGTGCGTGCACGCACATATAAATGCGCTACTTTAAAAAGCACACAAAAAGCTCTCATCACACCAATCCCTAGGCGTGCACACACACACCAATTCACATACACATTACATTTCAACCTTCTTCAAAGATACTGACGTGCAGGCAGGCACGACACAAAGACGCACACACCCAGCCTCATTGAGCCTAACAATGTGATACAAACCCATATCCTGCATCATTCACTGGCTTTAATGCACACTCCCACACCCCCCCCCCACACCACACACACACACACACACACACACACAGAGAGAGTACAGTCCAGCAGGGCCAGGAAATGCAGAAAACAGATCTCGGGCATCTACTGACATCAGTGAGGCAAGGCTCGCCTTTTCCATTAGACACTGACGTCAGTTTTCCCACAAAAACGGCTTCACCCCAAACTACAGGCGATCAAACCTGTTGACAGTTTAAAATAGATCAATGTGAGATACAGGCATCAAACGGGATCAGCGCTGATGATGTTCTCCCCTTCCTTAAACTGTGCGGTCAAACTGTCATAAATGAGAACTGAGCTTCTCCATCTGCCCGTCACTGCAAACAGAAAGGAGACTGTAAGGCCCCGATGCTGCAACTGGCCTCGCTCCAACCACTGGAATCAGATGTATGTAAATATATGGAAAACACTGAGGTGTGAGAACGCATACATTTTCAACACACAGGAACCATATGTGCTCTTTTTTCCCCCTCCCCTCTTCTCCTCCCTACCCGTGAGCATCCATTAGAAACCGAGTAACTTTTATACTGATACCTATATCTTTCGCTCCGGACAGTCAAAGAGAGAGCAGGTCAAGCTGGGCAGCAACAGGTCAATCACTATGAACAGGGCACCATCTAGTGTTGCATGCAGAGTATGAGAGAGCTGCACTTATGTTTGGATTTTTTTTTTCCCCCTTCAAGATTAAAGGACAGCCATGTTGGGTGCACTCGCTGGCTTCATGCCGTGTGCAAATTGGCTTTTCGCTCACATGATGCTCGGGTCAGTGCGAGGTTCGTCGCATGTGTTAAAGTATAGAGATGCAAGAAAGCTGAAACAAGCTGGACAAACACACAAAGGGCTCAGCGGACTTGAGCGCTGGTTAAAGCGGGTGGGAGCAGGGAAACAGATGTGATTGTTTGCATAGGCCAGGCTTATAAACCAAACCCCGAGGTGCTGCTACATGTGCGGGAGAAAGGAAGTTTAAGCTTCAACTACCTGCAACATGTTGTGTTCCCCCCCCCACTCTCAGTGAGTCTGTTGTCTAATTTAGAGAAACATTTTTGAACAACTAAGTTATTGAAAAACACTTAAAAAGTACCAACCTAAAAAATAAATAAAAACAAAAAGCTTCCCCCAAGATCATTTTGGCTTAACAGGAGGGCAGGCACAAGTGGATTAACGATGGCTGCGGTCCAACTTTGAGGAGCTCCCGCCTCTTTGCTGGTTTGCCATCAAGGCTTACTGGGAAACTTAATGGATCGGAGCCACTTGTGCTTTCTCTGCTGTGACGAGTGGACACGCCTGCTGCTGTTTCAGGCAGCTCTTTGCTTCATGTAGCCATTTAGCAGACCAAACTCAATCATTGCATGTTGCTCAACTTTGAAGAAAAAGAAGATCAGATCTGTGTCCCGCGGCTGATCTGGGTGTGGCACCGTTACCTTCATGGTTTGATATGACAGGAAAAGTTATTCTGCATGACACATATCCCACGGAGCGTGCTCAGCTCGCTTCTACCTTCCAAAAAACCCCTTTGACAAAGCAATAAAACACAGCAAATGGTGTTTATTGTCAAAGTGTTGGAGTAGGACAATGTTATATGTGCATAATTCATTATTGTGTACTCTAATTGTGCAACAAACTAAGCTACAGTATATACAGACATCTATCATTAACTGTTGATAGCTGGATGACAGTTATACTGTATAACAGTAAATCTAGTTGGCCGGTTGCTTGGGCAGGACAACCTCAATAAAGGCGATCCATCAAGAGTCCCAAGACTTTGGTATCATCTGCGCTGAATGCAAAATGGTGACTCTTACTCTTACAGTGTAATATCAATCAATACAACTAAACACAGCCATTAAAAACATCCACGTGAATATACTCAATGCAACAAATGTTATGCAGAAATATCTCCCCGCCCCCCCCCTTTCTCTATTACACTCTCTCGTTTCATCTCCATAAAATCCAGTAAAGGTTAAACAAACATTTAAATGTTACATATCCCATTAAAGTAAAAGAGAATAATGTTATGAGAACCCTCAGTCTACATAGCAACAATGCTTTGTGAAAAATATATGTAGAGTGTGAACTAAACATTTACATGATTTTACAGGTGGAAAGGAAACATCGCTTTGACATAACTCTTTAGAATAATAATACAGCCCCACAGTCTTATTAACATGCTATGATCTCTTGTTACTCACTCCGATTGCTGTTCATGTGATGTCAGGCCACGCAGCCTGTCACAGGTTTGTGGTTGTGTCAGTCTGTATACATATTTATTTGTATGTAAGTGTGTCTGCGTGTCAGTATGTGTGTCTGTGTGTGAGTGTATGCACGTGTGCTTGCAGGCTCAACAGTCCCCAGAGTTATGCGAGTGTAGCCCGGTCTCCATTTTCCAGTCTCTCTGGTCGGTGGCGTCTCCCTGGCCTTGCTGGGAGGCGGCGGGAGACAGCGACATCTGTCTGCGGGGGTTGGCGCTGTGCATGGTGTTCCAGTGGCGCTTCAGATCCGACGCTTTGATGAAGGCTTTGTCGCAGGAGCCGCAGTTGAAGGGACGCTCGCCCCGGTGCTGCCGTTCATGGTCTTTCAGGTGGGACTTGTGCTTGAATGCCTTTTCGCACATTTGGCACGCGAAGGGCCTCTCGTTGCTGTGGACCCTTTCGTGCCTCTTCAGGTCGGGCCCCCTGATGAAGGCCTTGCCGCACACCACGCAGCGGTGAGGCTTGAAACCGGAGTGGATCTTCAGATGCTCTTTGAGGTGGGCGGCAGTGGTGAAGGCTTTGGGGCAGTGCTCACAGCCGTAGGGGCGGTTGGCGGTGAGCAGCCTCTCCTTTTTGGCGTTGTGGTCCATGGGCTTTGCTCCCGTGCTCTGGCAGGAGCCGTGGTCGCGGTGGCCATACAGCAGGTACTCCAGCTTCATGTCGCTGGAGGTCGATGAGCCCCAGGTGTGGCTGTGCGGCTCTTTGCCCATGTTGGTGTTATAGTTGTGCGGCTGAGACACGTGTGAGCCACCGGGCCCCATGCTATCCATCCCCTGATCATAGAAGCTGTTCTTCCTCACCTCCTCCATAGCCAGCTCCTTCAGGATGGCATCCTGAGCTCTCATCCCATGGTCACCCGGAGCCTGGTTTTCCCGCGTTTTCATGTTGGTCAGCTCGCGTTTCTGGGTGCACAAGTTATCCAGGAAGTTGATGCCCAGGATCTGACCAGACGACATCATCATATTGATGTCCTTCTTCCTCACAGCCAGCCTGGCTGTGTACATGTAATTAAGCACCTCCTCGAAGATATCCGAACGGATGAAGTCCAACTCCACGATGGAGTTGTCCTCGTCGCTCTGTTTCTTAAAGAGCTTTTTGAAATAGTTGCTGCAGGCGGCCAAGACACAGCGGTGAGCCCTGAACTCTATGTTTTCCACCACGACCACCACATCACAGTGCTCACCTTCCAACCTCTGCTGGTTGAGCATCTTCAGAAAGGTGGCTTTGTGGTCATAGTCGATATATCTTAGTAAATCAGACATGTTGCAGGACAAACTGGAGCAACCTGCAGAGGGGGGCAGGGAAAAAAAAACAAAAATCAGCAAACTTGTCAAATATTTTGATTCCCACCAAAGAACGAGGGCATGCATGCACCCTGCACAGCTGAGGGGTGGAGCTCTATTTGCATGCCACTTTGGAAAATATATACAGGTAGCGTATGCAGCGCGCCTAACAAACAAAGTATCGGAGAAACTTGCAACCGAAGGTGAACCTGTTCATAAATAAGCCCCCGACAGACAAGAGAGCAAACAAGTGGCCAAACAACCGATGCAGAAACCCCGAAGAAAAAATACGGCAGGGCCCAGAGCCGCAGTAGCGCTAATAATAAGAAGCAAAAACAGAAAAGTAACGGCAGCAGAAACAAACACGCGCACTATTCTCCACTTAAAAAGCGCGTTTTACCGCCGAGTTCGCGTGACAGTCGCGTCGCGTGCAGGAAGGATAACCTTAGCAAGAATATTTCACATTTCACTGCGCCCAGCCATTTTGGTCAGCAAGCCTCCATTGGCATGTTTCTGGTGCCTTTAACTGAGTTCACAAACAGCAGAGGAGACGGCGGCGAACAGACCGACAAACCTCCAAAAACCCGCCGCGCGCTGTTCCGCGCCGCCCGAGCAGACAAAGAGGAAATAAAAAATGTTATTACCCGAAGCCTGAACGCGATTCCCTGTGTTGTCACGCAAGGCAGTCGACGACGATCCAGAGCTGTCGTTTTTCCTCTTCCTCCTCTTGTTGTGACTGTGCGGCTCCACAGGAAATGCTGCATTGTTCTGCTGCCACCTACAGCACCGGAGCGAAGCGCGCTACCGAGATCGTCTATACACGCGGTGGTGACTCACTCTGCCGGAAATCAGACGACGTGCTGAATATATTGGTGATTTTTAAATATAATACAAGCAAACACCCATCAGATAGTCCGTCTGTTCACGTCTTGAAGTTAAAATTAAGAACATTTGATTACAAAAAGTATTTATTTATTCATATTAACTGAACAAAATTGCCAAGAAATGCAGATACACAGTGACACTCAATGAGACACGTGACACCCCCTTAAGGGACAATTCCCACTAGGATTTAAATACCAGGGACTCTCCACCATTTGGTTTTAGAATTGAAGAAGTCTGTTGGATGAAAGGTGAAATGTCTTCAAGAAACATAAAGAAGTCCACTCGCTTTCAGTCCAAGTCTTAGACATAACCTGGGTGTCCAAAAACCTACCTACAGACACAAAGTATCATCTGGGCTTGAAGCTTTTCTTTTTGATAAGCTTTTAGCAGGGGGAGACCTACAGGGGGGCACGGGGAAGCAACAGCCCCCAGCTGCCCACCACAACTTTTATGTTCATCACCCCAGTACAGTCATTTAAGTTCTTTTTCTGTATTTATTTTGGGGAACTTTTGGGGGGAGGGGGGTCTCATTTATACAAAAAAAATTCTTTGTTTTCTCAAAAGAGATAATAATACAATAAATAGATTTAAAGTGTTTTTGTGGATATTTTGTTGACTCTGTTACATGTAGGGCTTTTCACATACTTGCTGAAGAGGTATGTGCCCCTCCTTTGCCCCCCACCACACATGTAAAATTTTCTGTTTTTCGGTGGCTCAAGAGTTGGGTGTTCGTCTTGTAATCGGAAGGTTGCTGGTTTGAGCCCCAGCTCGGACAGTCTCGGTTGTTGTGTTCTTGGGCAAGACACTTCACCTACCGCCTACTGGTGATGGCCAGAGGGGCCAATGGTGCAATATGGCAGCTTCGCTTCGCTTCGCTTCAGTCTGCCCCAGGGCAGCTGTGGCTACAACTGTAGTTTGCCTTCACCAGTGTGTGAATGTGAGAGTGACTGAATAGTGGTATTGTAAAGCGCTTTGAGGGGTCCCAAAAAGCGCTATATAAATGCAATCCATTATTATTATTAATTAAGATGCTGAAATTTAAGAGTAGCGTTCACAAGATTAGAAATGAATACGTGAGGCAGAGTGGTTTAGAGAGGACAGGCTGAGATGGTTTGGACAGGAGGGATGGTAGATATACTGGACAAATGATGCTCAAGATTGAGCAGCCACGGGCGTTTACTCCAATATTGTTCAGCAGGAGTGTTAGTTCATGGGCTACAGCCCAGTGTGGTCTCAAGTGGGCTAGAATGCTAAAACAATTACATAATGCACCATTGTGCCACATGTTTTCTACTGTCACTACATGTGTGACAATTCTTAAAAAACAAAAACAAAAAAACATTTCTATTGTAGATTTTTAAGTGTTTCAAAAGTTTCCTTCCACCTGGAAATACTTTCACTTTTTTTATAAATTTCTAATCCTGTGTGTAATTAATATTCTTTGTAACCACTGTGGTGACATTCATGCGACTCTGAGGTGCACTTTAGTAACAAATGCACATTTACTCACACAATAAGAGACGGAGTGAGCGCTCTTACTCTCTATAAATCTTGGGAAATAACCGCACGTACGCAGAGGGGCGGGGCTTCCGCGTATTCACAGTAATTACCTCTGACTGCACAACGCCTGTCTTAATTAGCCCGCGGGCTCTCCTTTTAACAGGTCAATTAAGGGTTTGGAGCATTTGGTTTCATAAATAATAGATGGGCTGCAGCTTACAGCCTCAACCGCCTCCCATCATCATATTTAAACATTAATTTAACTTTAATTATGTCATTTTTAGATAATTTCACCCTGCTTAAGTTTGATTTTACCGCTTAAAGATCGATCCGTTTCTGCCGTGTGCTCAGCCTAATTGATTTTAGCATATTTCCATAAAGTGAAACTTTAAGATTTAATAATTTAATATCAAATTAAAATCAAAGTTACACATAATTTAAAATTAGCACAACTATTCAATCATATTTCCACTATTTTAACTATATTTGGAGATGACAAAAACTGATACTTAAAGAGGCATAAATGAGTGCTGACACAGGTTTCAGTACTGTGGTGGTTTTTATTATTTTAGAAGAGACCAGCAAATTAAAAAAAACAAAACAAAACAAATGCACTTGCCACTTTTGTTGCACCTTTTTGAGGAAAACACAGCTGTACATCAATAATACTCATTTTTTTGGATACATTAGAATGGATAAGAGGGGGGCAACACAGCTGATGTGTTCAGGGTGGGCGAAAGTGGAGGGGGATTATAGATCTCTCTTGGCTTTGAATGTAAATCAGGGGAGAGCTCGCCAGTCTGAACCCTTTGCCTCACAGTCACACAAACCTGGGACTTGTGCTGCAGCTGATCATCTACCCTGGAGAAAAAACAAACCCTCCACAGGCAAATAAAATCCATTTCATGCCCAGAAACCTTTGATTCCTTGACTTTTTTGCCAGGACATAGTCTCTAAAAACCTTGAAGTGGGGGAATCAATGAGAAATGATGAAACACTGATATAAAGGAAAATGCTATTCAAGTAGACATGACAAAAAAAAAAAAATCAACTTTGAAAGATAATTTGCTATTTTCCTAGGAAAGCTTTGATATGTACAGTACGTAGCTGTAGTGATTTCTGTAGTGACATACCTGCTGGATAACCACGGAGCTGTTTGAAGGAATGAGGCGATGCTTGCTTGTAAATAACGTTGGCACTTCTACTGCGAGGTTAAATAGTGTACGCTCTCTAACATATACAGCCTACAGCGATTTTAAGTTTCCGGAGTGATGGCTTTATTTCATAAATAAAACGTTGCTACAATAATTATTCTCAATAATCATAAAAATGCATCAAAGTCATATAAGGCAGTGAAAGCAAAAGGTTTTGCTTGCTGCACACAGGGATTTGGCGTGCAGACGGATTGAGGAACCACTTGGAGAATCACATGGTTTTCTGTATAATCTTGTTTGATAATGCAACGTTGCTTCCTTCTCATGCAAAATGCATTTAGTTGTTTTGCAGATGATGGCTGTGACTAGCGGCGGAGCTGCAGCACTTGGAGAGTAGGAGGCCTTTCTAGTCTTCTGAGAGTCCCGACGTTATATGTGGAGTTCTGGATGCTGGATTCTGGGAGGGTGCAGAGGTTTAAAAAAAAAAAAAAAAAAAAAAGCCCTCAGAGTTATTCCTGTAAGAGGAGAGGAAATAGAAGTCAGTGAATCCTGTAAGCTGAACATTTACTGCCACTGTTCATTCTGCCAAAGAGTGAAAATGAGCCTCACTTCAGCTTAAGGCAGTTAAGTTAAACAGACGCTCAGAGAAAAGTTAGAAAAATGCAAATATACAAGACAGATACACACAGGCTAGTCGGGCAACAGGAAATCCACAAAAGTACCATCCTGACAACGGATTCAACAACTCCTACACGTGTTTAGACCAGGGGTCTCAAACATGTGGCTCTTTTACCCAACCAGCAGCTGCTTGTAGCTTTTAGAAAAAAAAAAAAACCCCAACAACTTCACTTTAGACCCAATTTCCCTGAACTTTAATTACAGTAGCTAGCACAGTTGTATAGCACGGATGTATACACAAAAAAATGATTTATCATTAGTCCCCCCGACTAAGAATTATTATTTTATTTACTGTATTTAAAACTGCCTCCACTTAAACCCAGCTCCACTTTGTTGGTACTTGAAATAAGTAAACAATAACTAAACAACTTCAGTTATTATGGCTCTAAAATATCATAAATGCAACAAATGCTAATGCAATAAGAATGCAAAGTCCAAATACCAAATAATCATAAACATCTGCATAGCAGTCACAAGTGGTAAATATTTGAACTATTTACACCTGTTGGTGATGTTTAATGTTATTTATACTTTATTAGGTTAGGAGACTAGAAAAGTTGAGGTATTTTTTTAGTGACAGCTGGTAAATAAGTTAAAAACAACAAGCGCATCACTAATAGCTCAAAAAGTAGGCCTTATAATATTGCCTTTTTAAGTTATTTTAAAAAGTTAGGTGCTATCATTACTTATATCTTCACTCGTTGATTTATTGGTTAAGGGGAGGGAATATTTAGGAATCATTAAAATCACATAGTAACACTAACAAACTAGTTTATTTTCCCTTAAGAAGAACATGTTTATTGTTTTTACCTGTGGCGCTTCACAGTTTGACAGCTACTAATTTGTTTTGTTTTTTTTAACCACCATAAACCACCAAAAAAAGAAAAGAAAAAAAGAAATCATCATTGTCCTGATGAAGACGCCCGTCTGAGGCATCTCATAACAGTTTTTGTTGCGGGAAGTAAACATGCTTCCAACTGACATTTGTTTCCAGGTTGTGTTGACCGTCACAGGCGATTTGTGTCCATGTCACATTTCACTTTTTCAATCTGTCCTGAGGCTGGGCTGTATATTTTTTTGCTAACGGTCTGTCTGCATGCACGTGGCTTTATTCTATGTGTTTTGGCCTTTCATCCACACAGAAAATGGAGCTTCCCCCCCCCCCAGAAACTCTGTTCTGTGTTTACATGTGGACAAGGAAAACCAGGATTTTGGCTTGCAATGTCAAACTTGTTCACCTTCATCTTCTTTTCCAGTGTCAGACTGTGTCACACTTTATCGCCCTTACTGGTCCCCCTATGGCTACGATTGGCCAACATTTGTATACAGCTAGGCCTTGAGTCACCACCTGTTGATATCAAATCCTTCACACCCACATTAAATGGCATATAAACAGGAAACTATCTCACGCAATTTAAAACAATATAAGTTACATTTTGACTTCATTGTGGACGTGTTCCTAACATGAGAAACAAAAAAGGAAGAAAATGGTGATTTCCAATTTTTCTGGTTGCACCACCACTCTGTGTGTATCTAGCACCCAAGGGAAACAACAACTACCCAAAACACTACAAACATTTATTATCATGTTACCAGAGCTGTTCAAGCACACTCAGATAAGACAGCACACACGCAAACACAGGACTGAGGGCAAGGCTGCAGAAACAAAGTCAAGCATTCCCATCTGGTGAGTCACACAAGCACACACATGCACGCTCGCTCATCCCAAACGCAGCGCCTTGGGACCGTTTCAGTCAGTCAGAGGATAAAGGAACAAGTTTCACTGCCAAAAGGTGAACTAGAGTAAAACTTGACAGCGAGCACTTTCCAGAGACTATAAATGCTTGAGAGAAGGCAACTAGAATGACATGCTGTGCTGCAGTGAAATGCAAAGTTCTTTTATAACAGCTCCACACATGAGAAAATCCTCACAATACCCACAGTGGACAAGTTGAAACACAAATGGCTGTATTTGCAGAGTTTGTTGAAACGCCATAAGGACTGCTGACCTATTTTTCCCTTCGTGCAAAAACAGGGAAGTGCAACTGAAAGCAGAAGTGTGTCACAGTGTGCCCTAGAATCATCTCAGGGATGAACCCCAGGCTCTGGTGTTCATTTCCATGAAAAGCAGGCTGCTGTCTGCTGCAAAATTATTGCGGTTTTCGCCTTTGTGTCACAAACTTTTCATAGAGTTTTTAAAAGAACAATTAGTGAACAACTTTCAAATCAGATTAAATCTGATATTTTATGTCACATGCATATTCAGTAGTTTCAAAAAAGCCCTAAAAATTAATTTCTCCAAATGTAATCTTTTTTGTGACCTGTACAACTGGGTACACAAGGATTTCCTCAGCTAACATATATAATTTCAAATTTACAGAGCGTAGTTGAAAATAGACCAAAGCACATCTGTGTGCACTCAAGATCAGATTTCAGTCCATACGGGCGCGTCTGCAGTCGCAGGCTCGGAGCGGAAGCCGGTTCAGCTGGAATTTAATCGCTCATCCCTGCCTGTGCTCTTTGTGAGCTACCACAATGCAGGCAGAACAATATATGGAAGATCTTTTCACTCAATGTTTCACAACATGCAGGCATAATTTCAAACATTTTTCCACATGTGTGTCTAATAAATAAATAAGAATACACTTCTTATTTAGAAAACTGTAATATTAGCGCAGCAATTTAAACTTACAAAATATCTTTAAAAAAAGGGAGTAAAGACATCTTTAAACACACAGTACATGGCTGTAGCTCTCAAATAAAAGTTCATTGTGTTTCTCTCCAGCAGAGGGAAGTGTTGTAGCCATATTGCACTAGATTGCATGAGACTGCCGGCAGCATTACTGTAAATGTTTTTAAGCCTTGTCATTACGAATTGAGACTGTAATATCCGGCCTGTGTGCACACATGCATCTTCAGTCCTTTTCCCTGCAGAGGGGAATGAAATGACAGCAGCATGATGCATTAGTTGTAAGTACCACAGAAACAGGGCTATCTGCACCAGTGAGAAGAAGTGCTGATGGAAAAGCAGCATGCCTAAGAGAGGAAACCAGCTTGAAAGAACAAACAAGAAAAACAAAGCCCAGTTCAACCAAATTAAAACCAGACTAAACAGGACAGCGCCGGGATCGGGACTTGGGGCCTTGCTGTCTTACCTGGTTCAGTCCTCCCCCTCCTCTGGCGTGATCTCTGTCTCTTTATGTACCACTACTTTGGTCACTGACATGTCAGGGTGCTGTTCTTTAGCCTCCTTTATGGCCTGAGCCAGAGCCTACATACGGGAGTGCAGTGCCAAAAGGGATCACCAGGGGGAGACAGAGAACGGAGAAAGGCAGGGAGGGAGCGGGGATGTTGGATTGTAAGTCAGTATGCCAACAGGGAAGTCATTTTTAGTCACATTTCTTATACGTCCAGAACTTGTTAAGCCATATGATGAGTTAATTTGTTTAAAATGTCACGTTAGCCCATTCCTGTCCTAAATATCCTGACGGTTACTAAGTCACCGCTCAGCACTTGACCTTTTTAATTTACCACACAATCAAATAATCAGCTTTGCAGAAAGAGAAAAATAATGAGTATGGGTAAGCAGAGAAACAGTATGAAAGGACTAAAAGACCTCGTCATGGTCGATGTCTGCGTCTCCGGTGATAACGATCCTTTTCTCGATTCTTGTCTCCGATATGCCTCCTTTCACCGTCTGACCAACAGAAAACACATAAAATAAGATAAGATAAGATAAGATAAGATAACCTTTATTAGTCCCACACGTGGGAAATTTGTTTTGTCACAGCAGGAGTGGACAGTGCAAAAGTTATGAGGCAAAAATTAGAATACAATAAGAATAATAGAGTACACAACTGTACAGAATAGAATAAAATAAAATACTATATACAGTAGAATAAAATAAAATAAATATACAATAGATAAAAATAGAATACAAATACAAATACTATATACAACTGAGTAAAAATACAACGATGACAGAAAGGATTATTGCACTTAGTATTATTGCATATGTATGGATGTGTGTGCTTGATCAGTTAAAGTCTTTATTATGGAGTCTGACAGCAGTGGGGAGGAAAGACCTGCGAAATCTCTCCGTCCCACACCGTGGGTGCCGCAGTCTCCCACTGAAGGAGCTGCTCAGTGCTGTCACAGTCTGCTGCATGGGGTGGGAGATGTTGTCCATCAGGGATGACAGCTTAGCCGCCGTTCTCCTGTCACTCACCACCTCCACTGGGTCCAGAGGGCATCCTAGAACAGAGCTGGCCCTTCGGATCACCCTGTTCAGTCTCTTCCTGTCCCCAGCAGAGATGCTGCCGCCCCAGCAGACCACACCATAAAAGATAGCAGAAGCCACCACAGAGTCATAGAAGGTCTTCAGGAGTGGGCCCTCCACTCCAAACGACCTGAGTCTCCGCAGCAGGTACAGCCTGCTCTGCCCTTTCCTGTAGAGGGCGTCTGAGTTATGAGTCCAGTCCAGTCTATTGTTCAGATGAACACCAAGGTACCTGTAGCTGTCCACAGCCTCAATGTCCATACCTTGGATGTTCAGTGGTTGCAGTGGAGAATGCTTGTGCCTGCGGAAGTCTACCACCAGTTCCTTGGTTTTACTGGCGTTGATCTGGAGGTAGTTCTGCTGGCACCAGTCCACAAAGTCTTGGGTCAGACCTCTGTACTCCTTGTCGTCCCCATCAGTGATGAGGCCGACTATTGCAGAGTCATCAGAGAACTTCTGCAGGAAGCACTGGGTGGAATTGTGGGAGAAGTCTGCAGTGTAGATGGTGAAGAGGAACGGAGCCAGAACCGTTCCCTGTGGGGCCCCCGTACTGCAGACGACCCTGTCCGACACACAGCCCTGAGTCCTCACATACTGTGGTCGGTCGGTGAGGTAGTCCAGGATCCAGGTAGTGAGGTGATGGTCCACTCCAGAGTTCACCAGCTTGTCCTTTAGAACCGAGGGAAGAATGGTGTTGAAGGCACTGGAGAAATCAAAGAACATGATTCTCACAGTGCTTCCAGCGGTCTCCAGGTGAGCGAGGGAACGATGTAGGAGGTGAATGACGGCATCATCCGCTCCAATGCCAGGCTGGTAGGCAAACTGAAGTGGGTCCAGTGATGAGCTTATTAGGCGCCGAAGCTGAGCCAGTCACTGCAATACTCCCGTCAGCTCGTCATAAGAAAGTCTTAATCTAGGTATCTGAACTTGTTTGGCCTTTTTTGTAGCTTAAGCAGCTGATGATAATACTAATGATGATGATAATAATAATAATAATAATACTACTACTACTAATAATAACAATACTAAAAGCACCGATAAAAACAAAACTGTAATAACTCATGAAAATAAAAACCAGGGGATGGATATATGCATCTGTTTTCATCCCCTTGGGCAGGCACACACTTGCGATCACTTGATGAGAACACTTTCCCGGCTTATTCAGCGATTCAGGTTTGAAACTTGCCAGAAAGAAGAGAGACGCTCAGATGTACAACAAGCGTGAAGAGTCTAAAGCATAGGTGTCAAACTCTGGCCAAATTTGGCCCGCAGCCTAATTACATTTGGCCCGCGAAGCCATACCAAATTACTATTAGAGCTGGCCTACTGGTGTTATACAGCTAATATATATATATTGTTTAATATTAAGCTTTGCTTGTTCCATAAGAAAAGATTCATTCTTATATCTGGAGGAAGATTTTTTTTTTTTCAATAAATATTAATGTTAGCCCGCAACTTTGTTCCAGTTTTGAATTTTGGCCCACTGTGTATTTGAGTTTGACACCCCTGGTCTAAAGCAACAACAGATGTGCCCTGACCTTTGTGATGTGTGTGGTTGTCGTGGTGCTGGTGGTCTCTGAGGTTATCGTCTGAGCACTCAGCAACACTCCGGGGTCTGCATCACCGTTAGTCTCAACCTGTTGATACACAAAACACTCTACATGAGCACTGCACATAAAACCATCTAAACACAGCAGCAGTACTACCTTCTTTAAATTCCAATAAATACTGATTAGTGGAAACCTCAAAGCTCAAACTCATTCACGTTTAGTTCTTTTTCAATTACGTTTCAGCCTCAACTAACTCCTGAGAAAATTATCTGGATTGTGCTGCATGCTGCTACATGTTGACTTTTCCCACCATATAGTAGATAACTGTGTGTGTCTGTTGCTGTGCAGGTAGTGTTTTTCAGCCAAGTCTGCAGCTGAAGACAAACAGTGAGACAAACTGCAGGTCAGACGATAACTCTTGGTGGTTTTAAGTGAGCCACACTGTTTGCTATAAACAAACAAACAAACAAACTGAACCAATCACATAACATCCTTGGCAGAGGTAGACATACTTACCCCCCTGCAGTTTTTAAAAGCATGCCTAAGGGATGCGAGTACCCCATTTAACAAACGCTGACTTAATCCATCGCTAATCCATGAAAATTTATAGTTGAGCTTTAAAGCTGCAGTAACTCCAACTGCTGCAGTTCCCATCAGCTCTACAAAGCTTCAAAAATGTGTTTTTATCTCATTTCTTACTGCTCAGACTTTCCAGTAACTTCAGTGTTTTGACTCACTCTCACTGGTCGTCTGCTGTCACAGCAGGCAGTTGCTGTACCTTTTTTCTTTTTGCGTTTCTGATAACTGTTCTCCATTAAATGCTGGCTGCTCACCAAGCAGATTATAGTCAGAAGCTAGCAGCTGAACACAATGCAGCTTTAAGCTTCAAAACAAACATTTCTCACAAGAGGTAGTGGGGAGCAAAATGGCGCTAAAAGTCGGGTTAATATTTGACCTCCCAGGCAAATGCAAACACTGCACTCAGTGAACGAGTGCTGCTCTGCAACATGATTGTCAGTTCACCTCAAATCCTGCTGTTGCTACTGCTAAATTTCTTATACCAACTCGTACACTATTCCTCCATCACTGCCATCCAATAACTACGACAGTCACACATTGTGGTCACATGTACCTCTGCAGCTTCATAGGTGATCGTTTTTGTCTCAGTGTGGATCACGGGCATGTCTTTGGTAGCCACTGCGGTAATGTCGGGACTCTGTTTGACAAATACACAAAACAGGGACAAATAAATGCCTGCAGGGGAAGACCAGCATTATGAAAAGCACCCTACCTGAGTCAGATGTTATGCCTGAAATCAAATGCTACAGGTGTTCACTGTTAACTGTGTGCTTCTGTTCTTAAAATAAGTAAATCACATTGACTAAAATAATGCTAATAAGCTAAGCCAAGGATGGTCACCGAGTGCCTCAGATCTCTAAAAGAGCATGCAGTCATGTGTTAGTCCCTCATCCAGTGCAGGGGAGGACACTGAAGAACGGGAATCACAAGTTTTCTATCAAGTGTGTGCACCACATCAATTAAAAGGTCAGCTGATCTGCACAGCAACAAACTGCGGAGTTAGGAGCTTGAGAAATAAATCCATGCGTTTGGCAGAGCTAGATCGATTACTAGTGGTGGGCCGTGATGCGGGGGGAGATGGTGAGTCTGTAATAATGAGGCTGAGGCGTCTGAAGCTTATGCAATGTTACCTCCAACCGAGGCACAGCAGAAGGCGAATTGGAAGCTGGTGTGTGTGACCTAAGGAGTTCAGATAGAGTCCCTTTGTGTGGGCTTGTCTGGCCTCGCACCTCAGTTTCTTTTTCCAGTGCTTTGCCCTCTACAATTTCTTCTGATGCCATCATATCTCCTCTCCCTTCTGACTCATTTTCTTCCATTTTTTGCAAATTCACTTCTTTATTGTCATACTTGTGAGGTACTCCCTTCTTTACAGCCAAGGGTTTAACCTCTGCTTCCTCCGTTTCATCTTCTGGGCTTTCCATCTTAACATGGTAATATTTCTCTTTTTCAAACGGCAAACGGTTTGACATCTCTGAAAGTTTCTTTGAGTCATCCTCTGTACACTCAGGGGCCACTGGAAAACATTCCACCACCTCTTCATCCACCTCCATACCATCTTCTGTCTTTACGGGGAATTCTTCTTTGAAAAATTGTACCTCATCAGAGAACTGAACCCTGTTCTTCACTTCTGTGTGCTTCTTCTCCCCTGCATGTTTAAAAGCTGCAAACTTCTTTTCTAAAGACTCCAAAAACCTCTTATTTTTTTCTTCATCGGGTTCCTCCTCTGTTAAAGGCAGCTCTCCTTGCTTTCCATAACCACTAATATAATCAGGAAGAGTAAATCTGAACCCATCATTGCCATTTTTTAACATCGGTGCCTCCACCTCTACATCTGTTAAGCTTAGCTCCCCAGCATTTTCATGGCTTGTGGCTCTGCTGTAGGGTGCGATTGCTCGGCCTGTACAGCCTCTGTGGTCTGGATATTTACCGATGGCCCTGCAGACTTGGCTGGGAGTGCCTCCGTCTCTATCACCGGTTTCTCCTCCTGACCAGCTGGTGCCTGTGAATGATAATTATATCATTAGATAATGTCAAAATTCAAACACACAGGGCAAATTCAAACCTGTAAAGGGAACAACTGTTAGTTATGAGCACGTGTACAACCAGTACAACAATTACATACAACCTGTGTTCCAATACTTATTTACTGTAAGGGCCAGAGAGCAGTGGTCACCTTTTGAGAGGAGGAAACACACTCCAACGTAGACTAATGGGACAGGAAGATGGATGGACACAAGAACAGAGAGAGAGAGGTGAAGAGGGAACAGTCAAAAGTCACAGTCTGGATTTAAAGAGCCAAAGGAGAGAGCATGGAAAAGGAAAAAAGGGACTGAAAAGTAAATAATGTAATGATTGTATGGAATACCATTATGTAACTTATTAAATGTGCTGACTTATGACAAATCCTAAATCCTTTAAACAAAAATCCGGTTTTAGAATCACTAAATCCACTAGGAGCAAATTTCCACTAATCTGCTTTTCAAAACTGCTCCATAAGAACAGTGAAATCTCTTCTCGGGTAGATCCATACAATTCCCCCCCCCCCGACCTGTTTATGAGGCAGAGGGGATTTTGGAGGATGAAAGCTGCAGCAGTGGCACCGAGCCAGGGCTATGAAGTCACCGCTTTCAGGGAACTGATAACGGAACCGAAAGAAAGAAATGGTGTCGCTTAGCAGAGCTGTAGAAACAGACAGAGACCCAATTTCTTCCTTTATCAGCTGCGGGAGTTAGCTGCTACTGTAAGGCAAGCTGTTAGCTGTCAACAAAACTCAAAAACAAACCCAAAGCAGCTGCACTGAAAAAGAAGCAGCGGGCCCGACTGCAAAAGAAACCAGCGGTTTGGCAAGAATGCGTGTAAACGCTAGGTGTTAAGGGACTGTTAGCCATGCACGGGGCTTGAGTTATTAGACCGGTTTGGTCGCTGCTGGAGTGAAGGCAGTAAATGGGGCTAGGCAGCGGGTGGTGGTGGTGGAGATATGAGGGGAGGCAGCCAAAACTGAATAGTTACTTTTAGTTTTCATACAGTACCACAACTAAAGATGTAGTTGAAGATTCAGAAACTGTAATCTGAGTCAGGCTGGACTTTGACTGCTCAGACTGGACTTCTTTGAAAGTGAAGATTTCTGCTCTCTCCTGTAGTCCATCAGAAGTCTTCATATCTTTTACTTCCTTTGTTGACATACTGATGAACTCTGGAGTCTCCGTCTTCACCTCCTCAGAGATCCATGATGCCATAGCCTTCTTAGGCGAGTCAATGCCTTTAATCTGAGTCATGCTGTCTGTTTTTATCTCCACCTTCGGACTCAGCATCTTGGCGGCTGTAGTTTGAGCTTCTGTAACAACTGAAGTGTCTGCTCTGGGGATTTCTTCCTCTTTAGAAGCCATCCGCATTACATGCTCATCAGCTTTAAACTCTCCAGGGACAGCACTTTTCTCTTTGCCCTCAGTGTCTGATTTATCCTCGGCGTCCTTCAGGATAATTAGCGTCCCTTTCTTGTCGCTGATGGCTTGGGACACTTCTTGTCTCATAGCTCCGGGGCTGACCTTCACCACCAACCTCTCTGACACCTCGTCCTGGGACTCAGGGGTTTTCTCCTCCACCTCCCTCAGGGTCCCGTCCATAAAGACGTCGTCGTCCATAGTGGTTGACAGACTAATCCCATGAGGCCCAGAGGAGGTGGGCCCATCAGCTGTCATACTATCCACCACATATTTCACCAGATAACTTGCTGCCTGGGGAGACACTTGGCTTATTGGACATGGATCGTTCAAGTTAGTAGACAGAGGACATGACAAAGCCAATACACAGCAGAAATAAAGAACGCACAAGGAGAAAACACACACACACACCTTTTGCTAAACAAACTTAACATAACATTTTACATATTTCAGTACATTTAAAGACTGGGCAGTCCTAAACACTGGCCATAGGTTTAATTTGAGATTTCTTCTGTTGTTTTTCTGTGATTTGCTAACCAACTTTTGTGGATGTGGTCAAGTCAATTTAAATTCTTACAACAGTTTAATGGTTTGTTCAACTACAATCAAATCTGGAAAAAACATGCATTTGCACCACAACGGCGTCCTACTCTCAACGACCACAGGCAATTTGCAGCTCTTAGTAATCACACTTCAATTTCTCCAAGAGCTGCAAGTTCTAGTGTCCCTCCGCAGAGACAGAGGTACTGTCACTATAAGAACTAATGAGTCTTTAGTGGTTTCTAAACTTGAAAAGACAAAAAGGACGTTTTAAAAGCTTTCAAACAGCGGCCAAAGAAAGCTTAGAGAGTGTTGAGGGGGAAAAAAAAAAAAGCAGAAATTGACAGAAACACTGTTCTTTCAAAGAACCACAAGCTACAAGTAACTCCACATAGATAAAGGTAAAAACAAACAAACAAAAACAACAAGTCTCACACATGTTCAATATTAACTCAGTGGAAGCAGCTTACCTCAGTGATTTTAGGTTCCACCTCTTTTGTCTCATCTGCTGCTGGCTCATCTTCTTTAGTCTGCAGAGGGAACAAAACATAAATAGACATTTAAAGAAAGTCACATATATTCAAGAAAAATACAAGAACGGGCAGAACCAGTGGAACCGCATGTTCCATTGTGGCAACTCTGGATCCTAAAGCTCCTTCACCTTCTTGCCTTTTAGTCAGACACACTGGTTGTCAGTGACTCGTCTTCAGACTTTAATTAGTGCCGCTCATTTGTCCTGTGCAAGTCCATCAGATAATTTTACACATCACAAGTAAAGGAGAAACTCTGATAAAAATGCACATGTCACTGAGCACAACAATCACACCACTGATTAATGACTTCATCATCCATTACCGAGACAAATTAATATGATAATCAGTTACCGAAGACATGAGCTGACAAGAGGGAAAGAGAAACACACTCACTGAAATTAACTTTATTCAGCTCTGAATAACTTTACAGATAATTCTCCTCTGTCAAGGTGCCCATCGTCTCCTTTCATATGCACTAAAACCATTTGGGATGCAAAATGTGTGACCACACTTGCACCGTTTGAGAAAAAATAAAAATCTAGGCTCATTATGAATATTAAATTTACTGCTTTATGAGTCAATGTGCACTAAATCCTGAACTGACTACTTTTTTTTTTTTAAAGCAAAAAAAACCAAAGGAAATCTCCTTGGTGATGTCATGCTCTACACACACATGCCATCATTCAGTCTGCTGTGGTGCTGCAGCTTACATCCAGCTCCAGCGGCTCTATCATTGGTGCCTCATCCGATCTAGGTGAGCGCATAGGGGACGAGGAGAGTCTCTTCTCCCACTCTGTCAGACCGGGCGTGGCGATGCTTCCGTCGGTCTCCAGGAAGGAACGCTTCAATTCGCTGATGTTGGTTTGGTGCTTGACGACCTCCGCCGGAGGCTCTGTGTCCTAAAGTGGCCGATCAACCGTGATACAATGATGAGGGCAGGAGCAGCGCGGAGGGAACGACGGCCATGCTTCATGTACGCAATGGTAGCTTGCATTTCCAAAGAATTACCAAAAATACGCGGACAGCATAAAATGCAGCTCGGAAAAGATCTGCGACGTAAACTTCCGCAGACCTAAATCAGTTGCATTATTTGCTTCCTCGGCTCTTCATACTTATTGTTCACAGGCCTGTTTAGGACTTTGTCCAGGCTACCTGTGCAGCAGCTAGCACAAAACGCAAAACAAAAGCAAAAAAAGGTACACCCACATGGCAGCTGTTAAGAAAGTAGCAGCTTGTACTGAAATGCTAAAGAAGCATTTAAGACTAGCTTAATTTTCTGGGGCGGGGGGGACTGGTTTCATGCAGAGATTTACAGATTTAGTTTCATAGGTTTAGTTAAGAAGAACACTCCCAAATCTCATTCAAGGTTAATAATGACCTATTTCAACTTAGCCTGTTTTGTCATAAGAATGCATTTGGATGCTCACAGCAAGTCTAAACCCCCAAAATCTCAAATACTAGCAGCCACTCATCAGTTAGACACATCTGTTACCACTTCGATTACCAGTTAGGTTTCCTCTTACCAAAGTAACCTGCATGCACATTTCAGTCATGCATTTTTTTTCTTACCAACCTCTAGCATCAGATTACTATGTCTGATAAAAACGTTTTCCCCTTTTACTCGTCTTATGAAACTATACTGCAAAGACAAGAAAGGGGGAGAGGAACTGTAAATAAGGGAATTAGATGCTTTATTAAAATCAAAATAGTTTTAGGAGAAACTGGGAGCCTCGGTTTGTACAGTATGACTGACAAATGAGGGTAAGCTTCAACGCACTGAAAAGTTACAGGTTATGAAGAACCTTGAAAACTGAAATCTGAGTCCTGGGTGTAGCAACAGCAGGAAATTAAACATAACCACGACTCCACAAAAAAGCAGCAGAAGTCTGCGCAGTGGATTTAAGCAAGAGTCTGATGTAAGGTATGATAGTGAGCAGCAGCAGCAGCAACAGGCAAGCGAAGGCAGATGGATTGAACAAAATGACTGATGGCTGATTTGTGAGCGGCTCAGTGCATCTGATGTCGGTGTGATGCACTGAGCAGGGCTGCGAAGCAAGCCCGGTGTACCTGCGTCCGCATCTCAGAGTCCTCATCTGCTTCAGACTGGCAGCAAGTAAGGAGGAAAGCATAGAGACAGTGAGACAAGACAGTAATGCGCTATTAAAGAAGAGACGCAGATGGAAAAAAACAGGTGAAGGGAAAGAGAAAGCGAGCAACAAGGACAAGCAAGCAGAGGTAAGAGAGGGAAGGAACGGGTAAAGATAATGAACAGAAACTGACAGTTAGCTAATCCCCGGCTCTGAACAACTACAGTCCACGACAAAATATGTAACAAGGAACTGCAGCCATGTCCACCTTTGGATCTTTCCACAGGTTTAAAAGGACTGACAGCAAGTTTTATCAGGCAGCTGATTTCATTTCAACTTTCCAAATCAAAAAGTGGAAGAAACTGAATAAACAGTGACTTTCTCTGCTCTATACTACACAGCTATTGAGCTTATTCTTAAATCAATGAACAAGTATTACCAACATCCACAAACCAAGTGGACGTTGACTTGTGTGATGAGTTTTTCTTTAAAAAGCTCTCTTTTCTGACTTTAAGTGTAACCACCAGTATTTAGCCATTAGCTTCTAGCAACAGCTATTTCTGATGCTGCCAGACTTCAGAAGCGATTAGATAGAAACATCCAAATTAGTTTGGGATGGTTATGTCTCCCCCTTTATGGCCAAAATGAGCGTATTACAGGAGCTTAAGCTAACAGAATCTGGCAATATTTTTCACTTCAGATGATGAAATCAGACAGACACAAGAAGCCTGTCTGAAATCCTCTTCGTTTAAAAAACGCTTTTGTTTATAGGTATTACAAATTAAAGTCTATCATCAACAGACACTGCAACAGGTGCAGGGCTTAGCCAACAGTCAGTATTAATGGAGTCTGTAGAAAAGACTGATAAAGAGATAAAAGTGCAGATACTGTGACATGCATTTTAATACATAAAAAAGGGAAGGAACTAAAATGGCATAACAAGATCCAGAGCACGACATACACGACTTTTGCATTTTCGCAAAAAACGTTTCAGTGGTTACCAGACCTATAATTCACCGGCACTTCCTTGCTTTTCCTTTTTATTCTGTATTTCCTGCATGCCTTAATTATGATGGTTTTCTTTGTGTACAAACCTCTGTAGCGGTCATCTCTCCATCAAAGGCAAAATCAGTTTGTTCGCTGTCAGTCTGCATTCACAGACACACCCAAACGGGTCCAAGTCGAAAGCAAGAAAAACAAGAACAACCAAACTTGTGAACTTTTGACTATTTGCATTTATGCTCTACAGAAATTCTTCATAGCCACAATAATGGGGAAGATGGAAATGCATTGGCTGTTTGCACTGTCAGCTACAGATTATTAGACAATACTGCAGATACGTTCTGCAAAAGAACAACCACAAAACAAACAGTTAAAAAGCAAATGAAAAATAAGCAGAAGCAAAACAGACTCAGAGGAAGATGAAACCTTCGGTCAGTCACTTTGACATTTCAGGGTAACATTTGATATATATTTTTTAAATCAATAATACAAATTTGTGATTACGAGAGGCTACATCCTGGTTTATGTCAATCACTCCACGTGGATATGACATTTGCTGTGTAGTCACTGTACAAACACAAAACACTTGACAGTAAAAATTTGTTGCCGAACAGTAACCTGACTTTCAGGCCCTCCCCCTCCTCTCACGTCATGCATGCTGGGGTGATTAGGATGCATTTATCGGTCACCGTCTCTCTGCATCACAGCGTGTATTACACTACACTCATAATTGGTGACTGCAAAGAGTGCTGCTTGAGGGAAAGGTAGCACATCTTTGCACTCCACATGGCAAGCCTCTTCACCGAAACACTCGGTGCCCTTTTCAGCTGATGTTCTGTTTGAATGATTCATTTTAATTAGTGCTGCTCTTCTGGACGCAATGCAGAGAGACTGAGTGCAGATATATATGGATGTGTTCCCATGCAGCTGGTATGGATAACGGTTTAATCTATAAAAGCCCTGAATGTACATGATAACACTGAGATGGGTTAGCCACAAAAGCCGTGTTTTTCTTTGTGGGGTTTGGTGAAGGATTAGTGACTAAATGAAGACAGGTGACTTCTTCTGATACTCATAATCTGTAAACACAATGTGCTCATTCAGATAGTGAAATAGTCACATGATGAACTGTTTTTTTCTTCAGTGAGAGTTCATGGTAACGTGTCACTGAAGCAGCTCAGAAGCTCTTAATGTCCCTGACTATTTGTGTCTAACCCTCTCTTTAAACATACATCAAATATGAGATGGTGAGACTTGCAAGTTCATCTCCGTGTACTCGTGATGCTGATGAGGATGTAGTCTACAGGATGAATGTGACTGGGCAGAGATGAGGTTCTGAAAGTAGGAGACTGACAGACACTGGGACAGACAGTCTCCAGGTCGGCTCTGAACTGGTGAAACGGCAGAGGACACGGTAAGGGGTTAACCGATATCATGGACTGTCATTCTAAGCCAGGGGCGGGTACTGGAACATACAGGCGTCCGCAAAACACACCTCCTCTTCCTCTGAACTGTCATGGTCATGGTAACTCTGGGCTAGGGAGGCGGTCAGGGAGGCTGCCTTGGGCTCCAGGTAGCAGAGGCACAGCGCCAGCGGGAAGGAGAGGGTGAGGGCATAGGGCACAGAGAAGGAAGTGGAAAGCAGGAAGAAGAAAATGAAAAGGAAGCAGGGGATGAGTGAAGGTGACTTAATGGGGAGGAAGTTCTGCGCACACTCAGGAAGGAAGCGCATCTCTGACAGGTCAGGGAATGTGATGTAGCCATCCTCATCTAGGATGGACGACAGGTCGGGCAGGTGCAGGGAGAAGGAGAAGAGCGTGCCGCCCCGGCTCTTGCCCTGCTCCAGCCTCTGCTTGCGGGCTGACAAAAGCAGAGCCTGCTCCTCCAGCAGGGCGGCTTTATGGTCGGCGCGGGCTTGCCGGCGGCGGCACCCGGTACTGCTCTTGACTGGACTGACTGATGAAGCCCGCTTGCGGGCGTTCTCCCTGTGCCTGCGCCGTACTTTAGTTGATGAAATGGGGGATGAAGGGAGCGAGAGCTCAGAACGGAGGGGGTCAGATGAGAATGCATGAGGGGTGCACTGACGGAGGGAAATGACAATGAAGAGATGGCCGTGTGTGTGTAGGGGAAAGGAAGGGGGCGAATAAGCATGAGCACACACACGAGTATAGTGTGAGGGTCAAAGGAAAAACAAGAAAAGAAAAGCTAATTAGTAAAGCGCACAGAAAATGAGAAAAAGCATTTAGGCCTTGTCTACTGCAGAGGGTTAAGCTGATAGCAAGTGGGAAATTCTCATCAGCCAAGAAGAAGTCTATTAAGAAAGAAAGCAAAATTAAAATCTCAGAAAGGGCTTAAAACATAATAACTGCAGCTTCTAAGAAACAATCTTAGTCTTTCACGTGTAGCACCTCTCTGAATCAAACAGAAAACATCCAATGTCTCTGAAGTCCTTGAAGTCTAAATGTGGACAGCAACTTACCTTTGTGTCTTGTCTGAGCGGTGATGTGGCAGCAGGTTCTGGTGTCTCTGCTGTGTCCTTCTTAGCGTCCCCCTCCTCAGCCTTCTCTTCCTCTGCTTTTTTCTCAGTTGTTACAGTGGTGATAATGTCTCCCTTGGCAATGACTTTGGCTTCCCCGTCAGCAGCATTGTCCTTCATCAGGGTCTCGTGGTTCTCCATAATTGGAGCTGAAACACCAGAGGACAAAGATGGATGTGATGGCCAACTGCATGTCATTCACTGTGAAAAAGCTTTGGTTTGCTCCTGGACATTGCTGCTATTATATCCTTTATGCATTTGTCACTGTGCTGCTAAACATGCACCAAAAATTTAACAGCTACGTTAACAGTCAGGTGAAAATATTTTTCTTCCACTTTCCCGAGGCATAGCAACTTTCTCTTGTACAGAAACACATCCAAGAATCTCTGTCTCTGAAAAACCAACACCTCACCTCCATCTAAGCTGCGGGACATGTTGTAGCGTTTGCTGGAGGTGCGTTCAAAGAACGGAGCAGGTCTGATGATCTGAGAACTGGCCCTGCGTGTCTGAGCCTGTGTTCTGCCGCTGTAGCGAAATTTGGAGCCGAGAGTCAGGAACTTCTTTGGGGGTGCCTCGGGGGATACGAGCCTGTCAGAAGTTACCAACACTCACATTATTCAAACCAAAAATAAAAACACAGATTTAAGCATAGTGCTCTGAAACGCTAACTGCTACTTTAGTGAACATTCCCCAGAGAGCCGTGGGGCTGAGCACGCTACTCAAAACCTCCCTTCTTTTTTTTTTGCTTAAATGAACAAACTTCGCATGTTTTCAAAACGGCAACAACTATTAAGAGTCTGGACGATGCTTCTCTCACGACATGAATTCGTGTATAATGATTAGCAGTAAATCTGTGCCGACAAAGCTGTACGATCACATGTCTGATTCACAAATTCATTTGGGAAACAATGTATTATGCATGGTATTGAGTGGAGAATAAGCTTGAGCTGCCGAGGTGCACATATTATTTATAATTAAAACTTCTCAATGCTGTGTTCTCATCACAGGTCTGTTGCTTTTTCTTACCTGAAGAAGGTGTGGTGTTCCACGCAGACTTTCCAGAGCCTTTTGGCAGCACGATGATTTGGAAGCTTGAAACCAATCGTGCTTTCAAACTGCTCGAACTGCAAGTGAGACAAAATGCTGTGGTATGAGTCACCATGGAGATCCCTTTGACAATCACAATTCATTACTTTTCCCCCTAATCATATTAATGTGTTTTTATAAGGTATTTGTCTTTAATTAAAAGGATAACTGCTTTGCATTCTAGCTTGATAATACCGTAATGAATTGTGTTCACTTAAATTAACATTTGAAAACAAAGAAGGAAATTCGCCCAACTTTCTTTTTCCCCAAAGCGTTGCTGAACTTAGCCAGTAATTGCTAGATGCCCAGAGGCAGCAGCAGTTATTGGCTCTTCTCTACTTCATGAGATTTCTGCAAGAACTGATGTCAACTATTCTAGGAATGTTTGGTTTCATTCTTCTTTCATACATGAAACAGTAACTGAACTGTTGATTTATTGTCAAATTACTGCATGAAGTCACTTTCATTATTACGGTTAGCTTTTGAAAGTACTAAATATAGTAAAGTTAAGCTTGATGGCGTTTGAGTCAAGTTTCCTCAGAGTATCAGTGGTACAGATGGTGTGTGTGTGTGTGTGTGTGTGTGTAACACCGATAAACGCTCTCCCCGGTTGCTCTAGACACTGAAATTAATTCCCTTTGCAGTAAAAGTACATGCACTTTGAAAAATCCAGCAACTAAGCACTGTCACATTTAGAAGGAAGCTGATGTTAAAGTATCGTTGTCGAGGAGCTACAACCTTGCTTGCTTCTAAATGTAACTGTTGTTAGTTGTTTGCTATTTTTAAGCTGTAAATGCAAACTACTAAAAATAAATAAAATAAGGTGACACTGTGAAGCAGAAACCATTGCTTCATTTGTTTTTGTGCAAATCAAAGTGACTACAAGTGCACTGAAGAAGCAACAACAAGACAGCCCACATAAAGGGAATGGTGATGGCTACAGACTTTTGCTGTCTGATGTGAGGAAATGGGGGCTATTAAGGGAGAGTTGGACTGAAGAGCTTCAACCCAGCTGCACAACAAGCATCTGCTGCTTTATGTGAGGAGAAACAGGATGAATGGTGCACGAGCACATCTCCTGGTATTTTGTCCATACTCTTGAGACACAGCAAACATTCTTGCAACAGCATGTACGGATGCGCCATCCTGGAGGAGCTGCACTACCTGTGCAACCTGACAGGGCTGCAGGTACCAGCAGGTCATGCTATCAGCAGTGACAAGGGCACAAGTGAAAACCAAAAGTAATCAGGAGAGACGACGGGAGGCGCAATGGTTTGCTGCCACCACCCGCAAAACAATTCTCTTTTTTGGTGCTTGTCTTGTTGTTGCCACTGTGCACCAAGGTAGAGGAAATGAATTCACACTGGTTAACATATCCTAACCAGACAGATTGACATCCCTGAAGTTTGACTGACTGTGTGCAATCTAGTGTCCCCTTTGAAAACCTTTGAAACAAACATGCTAAACAAGACAGCTTTAGTTTAAATGCAGATGCCTTACTTTGTTTAATACTTGCAAAAGCTAAGAGCAATAATTGGTAAAGCTGCATTCAATATTTAGAAGTGCAGCCATTCAAAAATAAATCAAAGTTAAAATCATCTGCCTCTAAATTACATATAGTGGTTCCATTATATTCTTAACCCTGGAGGTTGTTCAAAAACTCATCAGCTCTTAGAGATGTTTCATGAAGTCCAGAAGAAGTGCTACCCACTGCTGCCACAGGGTTTTTAGTAGCTACTGGCTGAATGCAGACGCCCAGCCAGGCAACTGAGAGCTAAGTTGTTGTTACTCAGTCTCTCTCTACTCCAGCTGAGTGGTCCATTGCTCTTCAGAATATTGCTTTAGTCTCCAAGCAAGAGGAAGTGCACACCAACATACCTCCATCCCACCATTCGACTTAGCAATCAAGTCAAATAAAGCGTATAATGGATGGCACGATCAGGCCCATGACTGCTTTTTTGCTGTCCTTGTGTTGTGGATTTTTAAAAGTGCTCTATAAATATGTATTTTTTTAGTTTAAGCATAGTGAAATCCCAGTGCTGTACTTTTGCCACAGATCTCAATGACACATTTTACAATCACCCAATTCCCTGCCCTAATTTTATATTCATATTTCCAACATAAATCAGCTACAGACTACAATGCACACATAGCAGAGATGGGGTATTATGAATGTAGTGGCAACAACACGTGTTAGAATTTAAATTACTGGTCTTTATAGCTGATACACAATTTCAAAAAGGTTTCTAGTTTATGTTTGCTGCTGCAAGAAAGTCATTTCCAGTATCTTCATAACGTATCTTTACCTCGCCGGGCCGGATTTTGATGTAGAAGTTGTTCCTTTTGTAGGAGATTTTGAGGATTTTGGGCCAGGCGAATCTGTTGATCCGCAACCTGTCTCTGTAGATGAGTAGGCCACTTGCACAAACTCCCAGCATAATCTCCACACCCTCCGAGTCCTGGAAACAACACAAACATCAACACACGACAAAGCAAAATATGGAAATACGTTATGTTTGAAATATTGTTTACAAGATGTTATTTAACACAAAGTCCTTGACAAGCTTTACAAAGAAGTTCACTGACCACGGCACCGTTTTCTTTTTCTTTTTTGTGGTCTCTAAAATATGAACTTCCATAGACTCTACAGGATATACGGGAGGCGTTTAGGTGACGGTGCACAGCAGGACAAAGTGGAGTTTAAGATAAGAGCCAGGTTTGTGATAATAACAGGGTTAAGCAGGCAGGTGGAGAGTAGATTCAGGCATATGGCACTCTAAACTCTTCTATGCAGGCTGTGTGGAGTTTGGATTAAGACTGAAGGGGTTCCAACTGGCAAAAGGAACAGTGAAGTTTCGGGAAATGGTGGATGAAGCACAAAAATGACGCTCTTCACTGCACAAAGCATGAGATGAGCAGGTAAAAATGAATGACGACGTTTTGAAAAGGCAGGCGCTGATCCAAAGCATGAACAACCAGCCTTAAGTGATTTGTGGGGTGCTTAAAATGACACCTTTGAAGGAAACCATGCACAAGTAGAGACCACATAGACACACACTCTCATTCGGGCAAAGCACATGGAAAGCAGCCTCTTACCTCTCCCTCAGCTGGAGCCAAGCATTCATAGAGATTCCCTACCAACTTTGCATTTAGTGAGAGAGGAGAGAAGACAAAAGAGGGATGCTGGTCTGATATGTACATCTTTTTCTCGTGTATCAAAACTGTGACTCACAGAAGCAACACTGAGCATTGATGTCTGCTCGTTTGATCAAGGCCGCTTCCGCATCTCTGTCATCTCCTCTATTCTGATCTAAATCTGTGAAGGCAATTTCCTCCCCATCATGTGCATCTAGACCCTTTTTTGACTTTCAAAGCACATTTGATAACAGATTCATATCAAGAAGACTGATGGCTGTAATTTTCTTTTATGACAACAGCGGCCCCGCTGTCCTACACCAGCTCTCTGTTTTTACCGCCCGTTTTCTAGTGACATATTTGATCCAATCTGGACAGTAGAATAAAACAGATGGGAAATTATCCAAGTCAAGCTGGGCTCCAGACCCCCTCCCACCTATCGCCCCTCTTAAACCCATCCCATCCCCAGAGAGGCAACAGTGACACAATGTCAGTCAGTCAGGGGAGCAGCGGTGGCATGTTAAATTGAGGCATTACTGTGGCAGCCATGATGTGTCTGAAGCAGCAGTGTTGTGGTAGCAAGCGTCAATACCGACTGCATGGGTGATGTGTTTGTATAAGACCTCACACAGAAAACGCCAAAAACAGTTTACGTCCACATTCTGAAAAACATGAATTGTTTTGAAACACCCACCACGTCTGACGAGGTGAAAGTCCTTCAGCTCCACCTCTTTGTTTATAGTAACAAATTAAATAACTAGTTTTTACATTTTGGTGTTTTTATCTTAGGCCTCTGTGATATCGTGGTAGCTAAGTCCATCTTTTACACAAAGACTATTCTAACCTCACATAAAGGTGAAGCCTCTCATTTGTGTAAATTAGCGATATATTCATGTACTGGTGGGAGAGAGACTTTTAGACTCTGTGCCAATGTTAACTTCATATTTAATGAGTAAATATGAGACTGAGCGATGGTTGTTTGCTTTCTTGCACATGTCGACTGTAAAGAGGGGAAAAAAGTTACTGTTTGGTTTGCATGTATAATGAAGCACGCTGTAAAAACTCACAGGTTAACCTTTAAAAAAAACAACTAAATCGATTTCCACATTTGACTTCACATTAACCAGTTAGGTTGAATTCTATAGACTGATATATCATTGTGTTGTAAGAAATATTAATAAATAAATACTTAAGATTTGTTGCGATTTGCTACCTTAGCGTGGTGGAGGTCCACACCGTACATGGATAGCTTCTTGGCATTTTCCAAGAAGTGCATCTCGGCATCAGCCGGTGACATCCCCCTGAATGCACACAACAGAGCACGTCAGACATAAACACGTAAGGCAAAGAGATTTAAACCTCTCTTTTTTTCTTAAAAGCAGACTTAAACCTTTCTGACCAATGTGACAAGAGAGAGAGAGAAAATCTCTACATGGATTATTAGCAGGATTATAGCTTGAAAGATTTTGGAAAAAGGCTGTTTTCATGGATGTTTTTAGCTGAAGTTCTATTGAGAATTCTAAGTGTATCCATTTTTAGATTGTCTAATAGGGCTGCCACAAACGATTATTTTGATAGTCGACTAGTCACCGATTATTTTTGCGATTAGTCGACTAATCAGATCATCATCCATTAGACGTAAAACTACAGCTTATTGCACCAGCAGCATCTGCTCTTATATAACTATCATTAGCTTACAGCTTGAAGTGTTTAAGGTCTGTGCTAACTAAAAATAAAGACAAGATGATAGTTTATTAAATTTTAATGAAATTTGCAGATTGTTTCGGTGAAGTTTAATAAACTCCTTGCTATCTAAACTATAACAGGACACTGGAGTATATTCTGGAGCATCTCACACTTCTGATAATCAGCTGTCTGCTTGACGTTTATTCAGCTGTGTAAAAACTATAACTTTAATCTCAGACAAACTGATTTACTCAGGAACAAATAAAATACTAAAAAAAAAAAGCCAAACAATAACATTTTAAGTTATCTAAGTGACTTATATATATTTAACCTGAGTAGCGAAAGACGGCGGTGGGTTTGAAAACGATTTGCGGGGAGTCCGGTGTTCTCACGGCGCTAGTGAGCCTAGCCCCCGGCTCGCTAACGAGCTAGTGGGTAACAGATGTCTCCGAAAACGTCGGAGCGCTTTTGAAAATATGTGGTGTCCTGATAAACTGAGCCGATATTTGAGGTTTACACAGCTACATTCTCGCCTGAAAATATGTTAAACGTTTATTTTGTGACCCAGAAAGAATAATAAGAGTAACATTAAAACTAACTAGCTGCCGCCATTGTTGGAAACTGCGCTGGGCCGCGCTATGAATTCTGGGACACAGCTGCTTCTTCTTCTTCTTCGGGGTTTAACGGTAGCTGACATCCTTGTACATGCAATGCTGCCATCTTCTGTTTCAGTCCGTTATTACACTCTTAAATCCTGCCACTTATTCCTGCGTCTTTTGTGATCGTACAAAGTTTCAAACGACACGTCGACTATTAAATCAGTCGTCGACGATTTTGATAGTCGACGTAATCGTGACTAGTCGACAAATCGTGGCAGCCCTATTGTCTAAGACCCTAATCCTGGAAATGTCACTGCAGCCAATGGACCAGCATCAAATTACAGACAAATCATTACAATAAAGGGGAATGAGGGGGCTCAAAAGAGAGACTTAGGTCAGATTGTGAATGTTCACTCAGATTCACAGATTGATTCAAGGCCTAATAATGACATAAAAACTAGATGTGCAATTCAACTTCAGATTTATGAAGAATTTGATCAGAGGACCTTATTACACACATGTCATCACTAAATGCAAACAGAGCATTTTATTAGTAGAAAAAAAATGATGGGTCCTTTTTAGTGCTGTCAACGTTAATTTCGTTAAACTGACGTTAACGCGCTAACTCACTAACGACATTAACATCATTTTAACGAGATTAACGCTGACAGCACTAGTCCTTTTATGTTCTATGTATCATATGCGATCCATTCAGTGAGACGAGAAAAGCAGTTTATATTTTCTAAAAACATTCTACGAACATGTCATGTGTCATTTCCACAGAAGAAATTTAAAGTGACATGTTTATGACCACCAATAATAAATTCACTGGACTATTTGACACCCTTCTGACTCTTTCTATTAATAAATAGCACTACAGATACTAACTTGTAAGTCTTGTGGAGCTCCATGACCTTCTCCTCTAGCTCTTTGGTCTGGTTGGGTGCGAAGCGCAGTTCACTGAGGTAGTCGCTGGCGAGTTCCTCTGAGTCATAGTCTCCAAGTTCGGACTGCGCTGTATACGAGCCCAGCACCGTGTGGGTGGCAAAGGAACAGGGCAGGCGACCTGAAACTACATCATCCCTCAGCTGCAAGCACAGGTAGTACCTGAGAGAATGAGGACAAAATATACAATATATATGTAAACAAAACTGCAATTTCGTGTTTTTAAAAAAAAAAAAAAATCATATCTAATGTCTGGATTTTCTCATTTCTTTGAAAACTTCCTGAGATTTTTAAGTGCTAGAAGTACATTTTTATGCATCCAAGTCTATAAAAGGTTTATAGAAGAACATAAGCAAAGGACAGCAAAACCGACCTTGTGATGTCCTCAGTCAGTTGTGAGGGGTCTGGTGGGTAAAACTTTACATTGAAAGCAAAGTTCCAGGGTCCAGCTGAGGTATCGACAGAACATCAAATGATTAAAAATCAACATTCAACAACATCAAAGGCTTCACTTGGAAATTCAGAGGATATAACAATCAGGTAGCTTCACTGGATTGCTGCACTCACTCCTGATCTGCTTCTTCAGCTCCTTGGAAGGATCCAGCCAATTCTGCGAGACAACCACAGAAGATGAAACATGAAATCATCTCTAATTTGGGAGCAAATTACCAAGAACTCAGAGGGGGAAATCCTGCCTGGTATGCATATGTAACAGTTATCTTATAAATGTCTTCTTGAAAGAAACATTTAACTTCATTTCCTACCGTCGATGAACCACTTTCCAAGTAAAAATATATAACATGTTAGTTAATAAGATTGCCTTAAAATAAAAAAGTACCTTTTGATTCTCTACATCTCTATATGTAATGCCAAAATAGTCCTTCTCTAGTAGGTTGAGGTGATCACACACTTTATCAAAGAGGAACTGGCCCTTGGCTCGTTTCTGTGAACAGAAAAAGAATAAAAGCACATGTTGAATGCAGAGTCATTTGATGGGTATACTGATGTGAAACATTTGAACATACAGAACACAGAAACTCATTTAAAATAAACAGTCACACCAAATTAGATTAGTAGGATTGTGTAATTTCTTTTAAGAGTTTTTCCAGTAATGCAAACTCTTCATTTGTCCTGATTTGCTTAACAATTACCCACAAAATAATGATAAACACAAACAATAAAGCAATATCATTAATCCATGTTGCAGCTTAAAAAGCTATTTTACGCTGCCGTGGGACTGCGTTCCCCTTCAAGTCCTTCTCTTCTTATTGTTATCTCAATAATTAAATGAAAGTGAGCTCATCTCTGCAAAACCCCATTATGAATATAAATTTGTGAAAATGAAGCAAATTATTATTATTATTATTCTGCTGCGTGATGTAAGCCTGGGTACCGGAGACACAATCCACCAACCTGGCAACTCTGGATCGATTCCCTCTATAAAAAGCATAAACACACTTTCAAATTCCTGACCATTGGTTGCGTGAATGCATTACATCGATCGACTGCACATCTGAGTGCTGGACGTCATCAGCTGGAGCTTTGTCATCCCCCCCCTCGTGAAGAGGTTGGACTTCCAGTACTCATTTGACCAGCTCACAGAGGATATTTTAAGGCCCGAGTTGCCATGACACAGACGTCTTCTGCTTGCACAAAACCAATGCCAGCTCGTCACGTTTGGATCGGCTGAAGCCCACAGCCACAGCCTAACCTATCCAGAACACGGCTATTTATCTGCCACACTCACATGGATGCAATAATACATCCTGGATGTGAAACAAAGAACTAACGGGTGTGTGCATGAGCACACACACATCTTTAAATAAGAAGATTCTTGCATGTGTGTGCGCGTGTGATTTTAACAATGCTGGTAGAGGTGCTGGTGGCAGAGAGTTAATCCTACCAGAACATCTCCGAGGGAATTAGCACAGTTATGTCAGACTACTGCTGCCTGGGTGTGACAATCTCCTCTTAATGCAACACTTAAAGCTGGCTGGCTTAAATGACACAGACAAAAAAAAAAAAAAAAAAAAAAAAAATGGCTGTGATATGCAAACAGAGGTTTTCAGATCAGTCAAATAAGCTGCCAATCATTAAACTATATCTATAAATAAGCTAATGGGGTACTGCACACGTATTCCTGGAGTTCTCTAGCAGAAGAAAGACCAGAAATCAGAAGTATACTGATCTTAAATTGTGAAAGCTTGATCAATCAGGACAGTGAGACCGTCACAGAGGTTAAACACTCCTAAGGATTAAAAACTGATTGTGCATCAAACCATGCATTATGGTTCATCTGTTACTTTAATTAGTTTTCTAGTCATTTTAAGAACACTTTCAGTCATTACTTGACCTATAAAATGTTAGACAACACATTTTTCCAGAGTCTTTGTTCCCTTCAGGCATCCTGTGTCATCCAACTGACTGTCCAAAAGCCAACAATAATAATTTCACAAAGATAAAAGACTAAATTTGATTAACTGACTATCAAAATAGGCTAAATAACTGCCTGCCAACAGACTCACTGACTAATCACTTTAGCTCTAATTAAAGCCAAAATTTAGCATGAATTCTCATGTCCTTTAGAGAAAGGATGATTTAACTGAAAGCAATTCAACACATTGTGTGGGATGTTTTTCTGCCTCCAACAACCTTTGAAGTGAGGGAGAGCGGTTCAGCTGTTCTGTGTCATAGAAAATGATGGGAAACGATTATTGCGGACATTTTTCCCCCCACAGGAGGAAATTAAATTGAGCTGGAAAACTACAAGGTCAGGAGGATAAAAATGTCAAATCCTGACATTCTGGACCAGTTTCAAGTCTGGACTGGGAGGAGGAGAAGAACTCCCTGGCAATTATGAGGGTCTTCTGACATCAGCTGTACTACTGTGTCAAACACCATAAGCTGACCTGGCTTTTGTCCGGCTCACCCTCAGCTGCAGGAGCACACAGAGCATTTTTTCCCCCTAAAGCTGAAATTTAATTCTTCTGACTGGTCATGTTAGTGCCTTAACTGCTGCTATGAAAAGCCTTACAGGAAGCAGCGAACTTATTAGTCTCCTGCTTTATATCATAGTGATTGCAAGTATTAGTCACTGTTGTAAACAATGCACAAATGGAGACACCTTTACTGTGATTAAGAGCATTATCAAGCAGGTGTCATGCACGCCACTGCATCGATTAACACAGCCTGATTTTGTAGCATTACTCGTTAAAAAGGTGTGCAGAAAAGTAAATGTCCCGAGTAGGTGTAAAATTTCTGCACCCACAAATTAAAAAATATAAATAAAAAAAAAGCACTGCTTCTTAACACAGAGTGTCACAAAATGTCTATGTTGTGCATTTCTAAGCAGAAAACTGCACTGTAACAATATTGTTATTCATTTAACCAGGAGTGTCAAATGAAAGGCCCTGGGTCCAGAATCAGCCATGTCAGACTCCAATTCGACCCACTGGAAGGTGTTGGAAAATGTGAACGAGTGTATAGATTTTGAACTTTTACAGCTTTTCCTATGAATAAAGCCCCCCCCATTACCATTTATACTACACCAAAGTAGTAAAGTAATAGATAAACAATTGAATAAGATAAAAATTCCTGTTTTTACAATCTAGCACCCTCACCCGATGTTGGCTTCATCGGGTGAGGGCCTCCAGCTCGCACTGGGAATGAAGATCAGCACCTCCAAATCTGAGGCCATGGTTCTCAGCCGGAAAAGGGTGGAGTGCCCACTCCGGGTCGGGGATAAATGGTAAATGGTAAATGGCCTGTATTTATATAGCGCTTTACTAGTCCCTAAGGACCCCAAAGCACTTTACATATCCAGTCATCCACCCATTCACACACACATTCACACACTTGGGGATGAGTTCCTGCCCCAAGTGGAGGAGTTCAAGTATCTCGGGGTCTTGTTCACGAGTGATGGGAGAAGGGAGCCGGAGATCGACAGACGGATTGGGGCTGCAGCTGCAGTAATGCGGACGCTGCACCGGTCTGTCGTGGTGAAGAGGGAGCTGAGTGTAAAAGCGAAGCTCTCAATTTACCGGTCGATCTACGTCCCTACCCTCACCTATGGCCACGAGCTGTGGGTAGTGACCGAAAGAACGAGATCGCGGATACAAGCGGCAGAAATGAGCTTCCTCCGAAGGGTGGCTGGCCTCTCCCTTAGAGATAGGGTGAGAAGTTCGGCCATCCGGGAGGGGCTCAGAGTAGAGCCGCTGCTGCTCCACATCGAAAGGAGCCAGCTGAGGTGGTTCGGGCATCTGACAAGGATGCCCCCTGGGCGCCTCCTGGGTGAGGTGTTCCAGGCATGTCCCACCGGGAGGAGGCCCCGGGGCAGACCCAGGACACGCTGGAGAGATTATATCTCTCGGCTGGCCTGGGAACGCCTTGGTATTCCCCCGGATAAGCTGGAGGAGGTGGCTGGGGAGAGGGAGGTCTGGGCCTCTTTGCTTAGGCTGCTGCCCCTGCGACCCGGCCTCGGATAAAGCGGATGAAGATGGATGGATGGATGGAATACAATCTAGCATTAAAAAAAAAAAAGTTTTTCTGGTTCAATTCGGTCCATGGTAAAAAAGAAAAGACAAAAAAAGTAACATTTTTGACACCAACTAAATAAGCACTAACTTCACGTTTTATAAGTACGGGACAGTCTAGGCAATGAGCTACGCTTGAGCTATGAGCTAAAGGTTAAATGTGAATTTTCTCATTTTTGCTTGATGTTTTTGTATAATCAAACATTTTAGACGATACAATTGTCAACTTTTCTCTGCTTTATATTTCTTACTCCACAGAGTAGTTCATATCCCCTCTAATACACCAAATCCACCGTCATCTGGAAGTATTCCCTAAAATAATGGATCTTAGTGTTCAGAAATAGTAAAGTGGGGCAAAGAAAGCCTTTGCTTTGCCCATCCTAGCAGGTGGGCAGCACTGGGAGCTTACAGGATAGTAAGCAGATGGGATGCAATAAGTAAACACTAAGTATTAAGATGAAAAAAGAAAAGAATTTAAAATTAGAAACTTTATTTAATTATCAATTTTTCTCTTTTGTGAGCTCCTTATAACTGACTGTCTATTCATAATAATCTGAAGTAAACTCAATTAAAATAAACAAATGTACTGATACATTATAAATAAATCTCATAAGGTAACATGTTTGAAAGCACACGATTAGGTCACATCTTGCTGCTGTCTGGTGTAACCCTACTGATTACACACACAAGATCAGTTTGCTTAAGAAAAGCATCAATAACGTTTTCTGTGAATCTGGAGGAGTGGACTTCAGTCAGAAAAAACCTAAAACAACAACCCTTGGTGGTAAAGGTTATCTCAGCTTTGGCTTAAAGACCTTTATCTCTTAATATTAAGCTTACTGTAAACCATTTACAAGCCAACCAAGCCAAACTAAAACCAAAGATGCTGCTTAGTTGTGTTTGTGTTTTGGTGCTTGAGCCATGTTTGGTAATAACACAGAAGGCACGTTGCCTAGCAGCAGTAAATTAGTAAATGGCCTGCATTTGTATAGCGCTTTTCTAGTCCATAGGACCCCAAAGCGCTTTACACTACATTCAGTCATCCACCCATTCACACACACATTCACACACTGGCGATGGCAAGCTACATTGTAGCCACAGCTGCCCTGGGGCGCACTGACAGAGGCGAGGCTGCCGGACACAGGCGCCACCGGGCCCTCTGACCACCACCAGTAGGCAAACATGGGGTTAGTATCTTGCCCAAGGATATTTGGCATGCAGCCAGGATGCAGCCTGGGATCGAACCACCGACCTTCTGATTAGTGGCTGACCTGCTCTGACCTGCTCTGCCACCTGAGCTACAGCCACCCAGGGTGAGATACCCCTTTACCCCTCGTGTGACCCTCGTGAAAAAAGGGTCCCGTTTGGGTCCCTTTTTTCACGAGGGTCACACGAGGGTTAAATTACCTGCCATTTGTGAAAGAAGGCTTCAGAGTCATGTTTTGAATTTTTCAGGTTGTGTAACACATTTATTAAACATTTCAATAAAACATGAAATGTTTTTAATTGAAAATTCTCAAAAATGTCTTTGTTTTCTTAAAGTGTTCATATTTTAGATCATGTGTAGCTCTTTCAGCATAAACTAAAACAAATAAAAAAACTTTTCCTGACTTAAGGTTAACAAATCTGGACTGATCCCCCACTTCCACGTCACCATCCTTAATAAAAGTCCTTCCAGTGGCACAGTGGGCCTTCGTAATCATGCCAACCCACTGTGTCAATGACACCGATTCCCTCCAACAATTGCCCCCATTGCCCCAAACCAGCCAGCCAATCCCTCCATCCCAGCCCCTGGTGGGGAGGAATCCACTAAAGGAGATTTGCAGAGGGGGGTCTGCTTCTCTTTTTCAGCCTGAACACGTTTTGGGAATCCTACAAAGTTTCCTAACTTTGACAAAAGACTCAACTTTGCTATGGAAGAAATATTTCATGAGCCAAATGTCACATAAGTTCAGAAGTCAGACTTACTCCTGAATTAATGACACTCAGACAGAAAGAAAGACTGTTTGAAGGGCAGAAAGCAGCTGTTTGGCTGTGGAGCTAAACTCATATTTACAACAGAAAGGCATTTGCCTCAAAGGCTCTATTAGTTGTGAGGTTATTCCTGAATACTCGATACTTAAAGACTGCAGCTTATCAGAGGGTCCCACTCAAGCGAACAGTTCTGCTTTAGAAAAACTTTACAAAGCAGAAATAATAAGATAATACAAATGGAGAAATTCAAAACAGTCTGACACAGTTGGTCAAAACCACACAGCAAACCGACAAATAAATAAATAAATAAATAAATAAATAAAATTCTTTGACAGATTATCGAGCTCTGAAAGTAATGACTCCATCCACACTAGGGCTGAACGATTATGGAAAATAATCTAATTGCGATTTTTTGCCCCAATATTGCGATTGCGATGCGATATGCGATTATTTTTTAAGGTCTTTGTGTTCTGTATTATTAAACAAAGACAAGCAATACATCACATAGTATGGCCAATACTATATTACATTAATTTTAAACTGTTCTTTCCTGGAAGACAGACCTCTGTTATGATGACATGAGGTGATGCATGAATTGATGACTGACATTTTTATTTAACTTCTTCAATCACAACAGTATATTTGAACATACACAATAGTTTATTTTTAGCTTACAAACATCTGAGCATAAAGTGCTGACAAGGAACCCTGGTGTAAACATTAAAATGAAAGTCAGTACAATGTGCAGATTGCAGAAATATACATAAACAAAATCAGTGGCTTTACCACACTCAGTTTTTCGACATCTGTGAACTACTAGACAGTCATTCAATTAAAAAATAATATTAAATAAAACTAATAAATAAAAAATACACACATCTTACTGATCTCTGCAGTCAGTAACATTACACATAAAGTGCAAACATAATAGCAATTGTATAAACACACACACAAACACGCCTTTAAAATTTAAAGGCGTGAAATTGGACGGTCTAGTTCTGATTAGCGTCACCGCTGTCTCGGTGGAGTTTAATAAACTCGGCCGTCTGCTTCTTGCTATCTAAAATATAACCAGACACTGGCGTAAATTCTCGACTGTCTCATACTTCTGTTTAATAAGTTTTCTGTTTGACGTTTAGTCAGCTGTGTGAAAACCAAGGAGGAACCCACCCGGGGGATTAATAAAGTTTTATTTTATCTAATCTAATAACTTTAATCTCAGCCAAACCGATTTACTCACGAACAAACAAAACACTGAAAAAAGCCCAACAATAACATTTTTAGGTTGTCTAAGTGACTTATATATTACGTTTAACCCGAGCAGTGAAACTCCGCGGTGATCTGAAAATGATGTGCCGGAAGTTGTGCCGTTCTCGGCCGCATCAGTAACCCTCGAGCTCCCGGCTAGCTGTCGAGCTGGTGGGTAGCAGACGCCTCTGAAAACGTCGAAGCACTTTTGCAAATATGGGATATCTTGATAAACCGAGCAGATATTTGATGTTTACACAACTACTTTCTCGCCTGAAAATATTTTAAAAGTTTATTTTGTGACCCAGAAAGATTAGTATGAGTAATTTTAAAACTTAGTAGCGGCCGCCATTGCTGGAAACTGGAGTTTGGCTGGGCCGCGCTATGAATTCTGGGATATGGTAGTAATTTGGACAGCCTTCGGCGCGTCGCTGTGACGTAATCGGTCTACAAATGCGGCCTCAGGAGGATGCAGCCCATGAATTTGGACATGTCCAGAGTATAATCGCAGCCTTTGCGGTTAGAAAATTGCACTTGATCATGTCGCGATATTATCGCAAATGCGATATATCGTTCAGCCCTAATCCACACCCCGCCATGCTAATAATGATTAACAACCAACTCATGCTCCATTTCTTCTCCTCCCAAAATATCCCATTTCCATATTTAATTTCCCTATATTATGATAAAAGCCATGCTTCTAGGCTAGTGTGGGGTTCCGAGTTTCACATTTACAACACAAAGACACATGTTTTTCCACTGATTGTTGGCTCTCTTTTCCTCAAAGGGTTTATTTCTGGAGAGCAGATGAGCTTTGAAGTAAGAACTGAACATTTAAGAACCATTACATGAATATTTTGTTCCCCCCTACAGACTACCCAGAGAAGGTTTGGAGGAAAAACAAAATCCCATAAAACAGTTTGACAATGCAAATGCGAGTGTGCAGAGAAAAGCGTGAAATCACTGCTTCTAAGCAGGGCCGTCAAAACAGCAGCTTTATTCTGTTAATACAACGTGCAGGGATCATAAAAGTAACACACAGATGAATTCTGGGTAATGGAGAAGACCACTGGCACAAGCTATCAAATCATGTGAGTACTGATGATTACTGACGCCCTGACAGGAAACATTTGTTTTATATATTAAAGCAATACGTAAGGTTGCTCACATCGTTCAACTGTAATAATAATAATAACAATAATAATAATAATAATAATAATAATAATAGTGCAGTGGAACGCCATGAGCTGCATTTCACATGCAGAAGGAAAAATAAAGATAACTTTACTTGACAAATGTGATGGAACAGGGCTCATAAACAAGTTCTTATATAAACACGACATAAAGGGAGCCAACCAGCCATTCAGCAGTCAGAGCTGAAAACACTAGAAATCAGCCGATTCTGGTCCCCACCAGGCGATCGGAGTGTTTACACACATCTTCAACCTTTCCCTCTCTCTGTCTGTAGTCCCAGCCTGCTTCAAAATGGCCACCATCGTCCCTGTACCCAAATCCTCCACCATCTCCTCACTGAACGACTGGCGACCTGTAGCCCTGACCCCCATCGTGAGCAAATGCTTCGAGAAGCTGATCAGGGACTTCGTTTGCTCTGCACTACCCGACTCACTGGACCCTCTACAATTCGCATACCGCCACAACAGGTCCACTGATGATGCCATAGCCCTGACACTACATACTGCCCTCTCGCACCTGGAGAAGAGAGACACGTATGTGAGAATGCTGTTTGTAGCTTACAGCTCAGCATTCAATACCATCGTTCCCTCGAAGCTGGACAGGAAACTGCAGGATCTAGGACTGAGCAGCTCCCTCTGCAGCTGGATCCTTAACTTCCTGTCTGACAGACGCCAAGTGGTCAGACTGGGCAGCATCACCTCATCCCCCATCACACTGAACACTGGTGCTCCACAGGGGTGTGTACTGAGCCCTCTCCTATACTCACTCTACACCTACGACTGCACAGCCACTAACAACTCCAACATCATTGTGAAGTTTGCGGATGACACTACAGTGGTGGGTCTTATCACCAACAGTGATGAGACGGCTTACAGGGAGGAGGTCAGCGCCCTGACCCACTGGTGTCAAGACAACCATCTCACCCTCAACGTCGCAAAGACAAAGGAGTTGATAGTGGACTTCCGGAGGTGCAGAGAAGTACACACCCCCATCACCATCAACGGCGCTGCTGTGGAGAGAGTGAGCAGCTTCCGGTTCCTTGGTGTACATCTGGCTGAGGATCTTACGTGGTCAGTACACACAAACAAAACAGTGAAGAAGGCGCAGCAGCGCCTCTTCTTTCTCAGGAGATTGAAAAGATTCGGCATGAGCCCCCACATCCTCAGGACCTTCTATCGCTGTGCCATTGAGAGCATCCTCACTGGATGCATCACCACCTGATATGGCAACAGCACCGCCTACAACTGCAAAGCTCTCCAGCGAGTAGTGCGGTGCTCTGAACGGATAATTGGAGGTGAGCTTCCCTCCCTGCAGGACATCTACAGGAAGCGGTGCCTGAGGAAAGCGGGAAGGATCATCAAGGATTCCAGCCATAAACTGTTCAGACTACTTCCATCAGGAAGGAGGTTCTGCAGCATCCGGTCCTGTACCAGCAGACTGAGAGACAGCTTTTTCCATCAGGCCATCATAGACACCTCAGCTTCACTACTGGAACTTCAACATTATGCACTCCATACTGTACAGTAATGCCCCTTGTTTTGCACAATATCCAACTGCTAACCTCTGTATATTCTATTTGTGTTTACTCCATTTAATTTTTAAATATGTACACACACACACACACACACACACACACACACACACACACACACACACACACACATTCAGTAATATGCATACACTCTTATATTGTACATATATTTATTCATATAATTCTCAGATTTAGCCATTCTTATATTTTGCTTGTTCTTATGTTATTGTATTTTTGCACACCTCTGTTGCTTGTGAAGCTCGCACACAAGAATTTCCCTCACATGTACTGTACCAGTGTACCTGCACATGTGATGTGACAATAAAAGTGATTTGATTTGATTCTTGCCTTCTCTTTTTGGACCTGAACAGTTTCCATGTGGCTCGAGTCTCTTACATATTAAAGTAGTGACGAAGCTGATGGAAACAGAATATTTAAAATGACCACCACTCTGTGTTAAACTTAAAGCGTCTCACCTCTACATTGAGCGTGAAGTCTAAGCCATCCAGCAGAGTGACTTTACACTGCATGATCTTCACCTTCTTGACTCCTCTCAGCGGAGACCTAGACAGACGACTGGTGGATGACCTGTGGGATACCAGATCCTCTTCCTGCTGCTCCTGGCAAAAAGAGGAAAATGTGTCACTTAAAAATAATGAGAATAATACATTTACAATAACAGTTTTCTACATTTGGGATAGAGCTGAGTGGAATTTCCTTGTTAAAAGTAATGAGCTGCTTCTACCTTGTCATGCTAATTGTGGATAGAGGCATTAACGTCTCTAAATGTCCACCAGAAGAGAAGTTTCCTTACCTAAATCACCGTTAATGTAAACCTAAAAATAGACACTGGGACCCTGACTGAGTGTAATCAGGTCCCACTGAGAACAGCTAGGGGTGTACCGCCATTTTGTCTTAAGGAGAGAAAATCCAATTTTCCACTTCGCTGAAAACAAAGCCTTTGCTGACTGACTTTATGCTGAATAGACGCCGTTGCTTCGAGATATTTTTCTTTCTTACATACAGTGAATTTAATTCCCCCCTTTTATTCTGATGAAGAACATTTCTTATCTTGCTCTTCAAGCCATTTTCATTGCATTGTTCCTGCAGTATCTACTGCAGCTCATGTGGACTACTCTCCCCGTAGACTCATTTTGATGTAGTATTAAACAATAGAAGCAGAATAAGATGACTCTAAAGAACACAAGAATGAAAGGTCAAGTTAACATTTCTAGGAAATACCACAAAACACATTCTCCCCCCCCCCATTTGTTTTGACGTATGACTGGTGAGAACAGGCACCACAGATGTATGAAATCACAGTTACATGTGCACCCTGCTGGAGAACGTGCCTCGCAGGGAAGGCCGACAGTGTTGTGTCAGACTGGTGCAATTTCCCCTCAGTCTTGCTCCTGGCAATTCCCACAGCTCTAACACTGATGGTGCATCACTGATCATCCTCAGTGTGGAAAAACAAGGGGTGCATAATGTTGCTGTGTGAATTTGAAAGAATCCTGGGGTCGATTAGCTCAGTGGGCAACACTGCAAGTTATAAAAGAAGATCATATATATGTATAACTATTCCCCTGGAGCTACTTGGATCTAGGAGAATAGCAATGTTCACTTTGGACCAAACCACAAACTGTAGCCTGAGAGGTGAAGCCAAAAGGGAGCTGCCTTAGCATTTTCTCTAGTGGCCAGCAGGGAGCGACTCATCTATATGCAAAAAAGAAATCTCAGGTAGAAACCTGTAAGATAATGATCCCACTTCTCACTTGCCTTATTATCCCAGCAGGTGCTTTCCTAATCACTTTATGGTAACAATTGCCCATTCAATTGCTTCAATTCCTGATCCCGATTTCGATAAAAGCAGATGACGGAGCAGGAATGCTTTAGGACATGGCTATGCTGTGACTGACGAGTCACTACTGTGTGAGCACGCAGTGTCCTCGGTTTCTCAGAACACATGTTTGTGCTGGCCATATTACACCCATCTTTTATATCCAGTCTCTGTATACATCTTAAATATCTCACCAAGTGCTTGACTAATGTCTGAGAAATGCAGCACAAATAAGCATTACCCTGGGAAGACAGGGTAGTAATTGGATTCCCAGTATTTTGAATCCAGCGCCATCAATAGTCCAAGATTTTTGGTTTATGACTAAAAACCCCATTCCTAAGGACAACTGAGGCCAAAGGGAATATGCTGCTCTTTTAGCAACGCTAAATAGCTTTATAAAGATTGCAGACACAGTCAAGTTTTAGCATCTGAATGAAAGCAATGCTGCGCCCATGTAAAGCCTAAAGCTGAAATTAAAATCTGGCTACCACAGAAGTGTTTAATGTAGACAAATGATATCAATAACATCAATGCAAAATATTGTACAAGTCAGACTTTGTTAACATGAAAACATGTCATTTATTTCATCACCGTTTCACCACATTACCCTGCATTGTATATAATTAATTTATCCATCACATCGCCCTGCGACTGCTGCTCTCTCATTACAGCCTGTTATGATTCACGTGTAAGCTTCTTTTCAACAAAGGCACCATTTAAATCCTTCTCCTTTCCACATCATGATAAGAACCTGCTGAATGAGTGGGGTTGTGAGCCTGAGCACATTCAAACTATGGTTACACGCTCCAACATATTAAGAAGTTCAAAGTTCAAAGTCACCAAAAAAAAAAAAATTATTGAACATGGATTTAAAGTTTTCTGAGTGAGTAAACACATCCTAGACGTTTAAAGCAACACAAACACTATGTAGACTGGGAATGTGACCTGTTAAGTTGTTTGAGATGTAACTTTTTATATACATTTTCCACTAACTACCACAGTAAGAGACCACATCTACAAGCATGTGCAGCTGGTGAAAATGTTTTTCTTTCAAGTAATAAATTAGAGAAGCAGGAGGGATCTACCTCACACTGAACCTCTGTAGTTTGGAAGCACTGGAAATTCAATCTGTAGATCGATTAAATAGTGAGCCAGAAGGCTGTTTGGGCCAAAACCTGAAGACAAGCACTTAGTGCTCAGATAACATCAGTAGCTTCCCAGGCTTCATCAGATATAACATGGATAGGCTACAGGGTATAATATTATACTACCAGAGATCACTGTTCTCTGGTTTTAGACTCGTCCAGCTTCTTTGTCAAACATGTAAAATCATTTAAACATGTTCATGCGTCGAAGTGGTGTGCAATCTTATGGATACATTTTAAAATACACCAAAAGTCTTCATCATAGTTCAGACTCAACTCAACGGGTTTAATTCCAGGTTGTTCCCTAAATTCTTCCAATCATTGTCCCCACAGCTGCAGGAAGTTGCAAATTGGGAGAGATGTAAAAAACAGTCAGTACAACAAATGATTGTTGTGATGATTGCAAATAATGCCAGGTTTCTACTGAACTACATTCATAAGTTATTCAACATAACAGCAAGGATGGCTGTGGCATCCTTGCTGTTATGTAGACAAGTTATTTAGAAAACCTGTGAAAGAGGCAAAACACAAAGACGGCAAAATAAAACAACTAAAATCATCCCTCACCAAACTGCCCGTGCGTGTGGCCGATCAGTGACAGTGACTATATCTGTCAAACTGCCTTAGTTGCTGTAAAGCCTGAAAACAAAGCATCCACAATTGAAGGTTTCTTGATCTATCCGTCTTCCCATTTCTAATATATAAAGCTCTAACTGAACACCAGGCTTTCCTCAAAAACAAACAAATGCATCTGACGCATGGTTGTAACCGCCATGGAGGACTGAGGTCACGTCTTCACATTCTCTCCCCCTCCCCACGTTCATTTCCATTTTTTCCTCACAAAGCCACAATTCATTCAGAAGAGGGATGAATGGTGTGTAATGTTTTGTCAAATTCAAAAGGATCTATACAATGTTTACACCACAAAAGAATCATTCTTAAATAAAGTGGCAAAGTTTGTTTTGTTTTTTTCCTAATATTAAATTCAGTAAAAGTATGTTTAAAGGAAAATTATGGTGGATGCGATGGATGGATGTTCCATTTTTAAAAGAAGTGACAGTGGGTGGATGTGGTTACAAAGAGGCTGACCTGTTCTTTCCTGGCCGGGGTACTGTGTCCGACGGCGGCTGGAAGCTGCTCCGGTTGGTTCTGAGGCAAGGCGGGTTCGGCTGCCACCTGGCTGGGTTGGGATGCCGCTTTTGCTTTCCCCTTTTCTGTCTCCTTATTCTCCTGTGGCTGCTTGGCCTCCGAGTCGGCGCCTGATTCAGTTGTCATGGTAAATCACACTGGAGTGGAGGAAAATTGAGGGTAAAGAGGAAAAGTGGATGAGTCAGCTGACTTGTTATGAATTGATGCAGTGCCGCTTTTTGGGCCCGTCTAACGATAAGCTCCCCTCTGATGCAAATGCAGAGATGTGGATATTGTTTGACAGCAGAATAGGCATGAATGCAAGTGGCTTTGGTGCACTCACGTCCCCCTTTTAACTAATCACAGTAGTGTCAGTAGCTGACAATGCTAAGGGCTTGGACTGCTTGTACCATGACGTCAACAAATTCTACAATATATCCAAAGCTCACTAAGGGGAATTAAACAAATTTAAAATAATATCTGCAACTGTAACAAATATCTATTTCTGCAAGTATTTTTTTTATAAATTGGTTTCTAAAATATGAGAAAAAATAAGTCTAGGAAAATGTCTGAATATATTTGCCAATTACTTTTGTCAGTTTATTAATCAAATAATTTATGAACTTCTGCAGTTGTTTCACATTCTGATAAAAGCATCTGTGAAAAATTTACATGTGTAAATCAATTAAATTGGCCTAATTTGCTGATTAGGAGGAAATTAAGTGAGAAACCATAATAAAACGATTTAAATTGATTAAATATTTGAATGAATCCGATGGAAATGTCAAACATCTCAAGCTCTCCAGTGTGGAGCTCCACTATTTTTTGCACAAGACAAAAAAAACATCACTTTATGCTTCCTACCTGTTGTTCAGACAATTCTGGGAATTTGAAGTTGGAAAATATTTTACATTTTCGAAGCAAATATCAAAAATAAACAAAAAAAAAATCAAACTTAAATATATTAATTCCACAGAGGAAAACTAAATGAAAAGCAGCAATTCACTGGAGAAAGCAGAAAGTAATCTGCCTTTTTCTTATCTGCAGTTACTTTAACAACACAAAACAGCTGATTAACTCTGTATTAAAGTAAAAGCCCCCAGTTTCTCTGTAGTGTTTACACTCAGGAATCCAAAGTGTCTGAGCTGCACCAGTACGTGTTTTTCATGGCATGACCTTCTGCTTCTGTGAATAGCAGCATACCAGCGATGGATGTGGTCCCAAGGGCCTGAGGCTGGGTAATGAGGATATATCTAATGGCTAGATTTGACAAACAAAAATGACAGAAAGGACAGCTCACACCGGAGGCTAACTGTACCCACAGTCTTTGACACTGGGATGTGGGGTTTGGAGGCTGTTTGTGTGTGGAACGGCATACTGCGCCTCTGCTGCACAGAGCCTGGGTTTTGTAGTATGGATGCCTGTCATTCTGCTGCTGGTATGCTTTTCCCTGAGCTCTATTTATAGGGCTGTGTTTACTGCAAGCACGGAAGATTCCAAGGAAGATCTACTTCTAGCTGTGGGCATGGTCAGCACTGTCTGGATCAACAAAACCAACACTTCTTAGGGGCCATCCCCAAAATAATCAAACAGTCATTAAGAAATGGCAACATCTGCAACTCAAACGTTGAGCACATTAAAACAAGATCACATCTACTTGGTATGACTGATTACATCTGATTGTTACAAGCCTTTCAAGACATTTTACCAGACTGGAAAAAAAAAATCTCTGAAAACCTTAAAGATTTAAATTTGGCAAACACGTCCAGCTCCATGCGTCTAGATTATCAACAGCTGGACTACATGACCTCATGCCTCGGATGCGTTGTTCATCTTGCACTTTTTAGCTTCAAAATAGTTTTGAGCTGAATAGACTCAAGGTTGTGTTGTCAGCCCCTTGATTCAAAGCCATTTGGTATTAGCTGCTAATTCTAATGCAGAACGATGCTTTACTTAAACAGGCAATTGCTTTTTGAATGCCAGAAAATATTTCATCTTTGCTAATGAGCACTCCTCTTAAATCCTGATGGAATTGCTTCAAACTAGCAGTTCAAAAATAATGCAAACTCAAACTTTGCCAAGTAGCAGAAACACTTCAAACCAGCATGTTGTTGGTCATTTAATGGATCAGAATGATGCTGATATAAAGCAACAGTAATTCATGGACTCAAATCAGTGGAAACTATGCTTTCTAAAAAGTCATGAGCATTCTAAGCTCTAAGGGTCACTGAATGCAACGTGCTGATCAAACACTTTTCAACTTCAGACCTCATAAAAAGGGCTATAAAGATGACCTAATCAAGATTAAAAGCCTGAGCAGCAGCACTTTGAATAAACGAATAAAGTCACAAGGTCCAAATTCCAACCCATGTTTTCCAAGTGAAGACGAGAAATGTAAAAGACCACTGAGCTGAATTCAAGCAAAAATCCTGTCAAAACCTCTTTCGCTGCAACTTTGTTGTGTCATGTGCGGCAGAGTTGAGGCGCGGATCACTAATCAGCTGACAGAAGATGGCTGCGTAGCTAACCTTTGCCTTTCTTAATCCTTTTATGAAAAAGGAACTATGGAAGGAGTGGTGGAACGGAACATCTTAGCACCATAGAAATGGAGGAAGAATAAGTTCAGTCACTGGTGACAGGCACTCTTCACAGTGCAACACAACAGCCTACACAGTAGTCCTGTGTGTGGCCCTCCACCATGGACTGGTACATAAATTATGCATTCAGAAAGAAAGCCATGTATTGCCTGGGATTTCTGCTAGTAGCTGCCCAATATTGTACCAATATAGAAGACAAGTTTCAGCCAAAGTACTTCAAAAATGTGTGTTTGGAAAAGAAAGGGTTCAATGCCATTTTATCAAGTTCAAGTCTTTTTGAAGGCTCTAGTAAACTTACAAGATTTACCTTTTAACAAGTATATAAGGACAGAAATAGACAACTCAATGTGCTGACAAAGCAACTAAATTACTGCTCATCCTCTCACCTCAACTTCACTAATGTATGTACTTGATCTAGAATCAGTTACATGCAAAACATTTTGTTGACTGGGAACCGTCTCTAAAACAGAAGCGTATTATAAAAATGGGAAGTTTTAAAACATCTGTTTGTTCCCCCTGTAAATTCTGGAAGTAATAAAAGTAGAAGTCAGCACTTACAGAAGAAAAAAAAAAGCACTTAGTGTCAAAGATATAATCAAATTTACCTCTTGGATTAGTAGCTTCACGGTCAAATGTGAGCTGATGAAAGCAGATATAGTCTCCTCAGTCACACCTTAAGATAAAAGCTAATACTCTCTGTGTTATGCCTTCCAAGGAAGGACAAGTAGAAACCACCCACCTCTGAAGAAACATTAATACTGCTTTATCATGCTTCATCCTTCTGTGAATCCAAAGAGGCCCACAGTTAATAAAACCTGCTGTCTGTCACTGGACAGACCAATAAAATCCCACTGAGCTGCAATGGTTGGGTTGTACACTGCAGTGGATATTCACATCCATCCTAAAAGTGCAGCCAGGGTTTTATCGGTGTGTAGCTGCATTATTATATAATTGATCACAGACACTAAATACTGTAGTAGGACTGCCCATGCATGCAGACCTCCATTTAAGGGCCATGTGTGATTGTAATGCACACTGCTGGAAAGGGGCCTGTGCACATTAAGTCTCATGCACACACATGGGAGGATGAGGGACTGCCATCTGTGCCGAGTGCTATTAGCCAGAGTACACCACAGCTGGGCCCATCCCTGCCGCCCCTGCCCCCACAATCATTACCCCTCAGGGACTTATGGAGGTTACATGGAGGGGAATAGTCTGCGTTGCTTGACACGTCAAGGCCCATCCCGAGCAGGCCTGCCAAATAAGATCTGACCATTTTGCATGGCCGCAGGGCCGACAGCTGTCGCAGACCAAAACCCAGCCGCTGTAACAAGATATCACGTAGCTGGTCTGGACATTCAAATTAGGCACCCCTGCAGATCCCCAAAGTCTCATCAACTGTCCTGACTAAGAAAATTATTGACATGTTTTTGGAGAAGTCTGTGGTTTAGTAGATTTAGTAGATAAATCAATTAAGTTTATTACTTAAATAGTTATTTATCAAAATAAATAACTTAAGTAATTAAAACATTTTTATTTAAAGCTCTACCTCCTCTTACTTTACTAAAAAAAATTAATTAATTAAAAAAAATGTTGTTTTGGGTTTGTGCTGTACTTGTGACACAAAAAGACATCTAAAGATTACCGCCATATATAAAAAGCCAAGTGCTGTCTTAACAAATTCAATTACCAGATTAATCAAAAAAAAAAAAAAGATTAATCACAGCTTTAGAACTTCCTAAACCTTCAAGACTTCTGCCAAAAATGCTGTCCAGCATCATCCCAGGAAACTTCCGAGTTTACTGAAACACAAAAACCTGATTGGACATCACACAAGGTGACAACAATGAAATAGAGGTCATTATTGCCATTTCCAGTTAATCAAAAGTTGAGTTGAAAACCTTCCTTACAACATTTTCATATAGCTTTGTGCATTTTAGTCGTGCACTTGAGTAAAGAATTTTACACGACCCAGATGTTTTATACCACACTGGGTTGAATGTTCTCCTGCTCTGGTGTAGGAAAATTTGAGCATGTCAACAGTTCTGACAATTAAAAACATGGGTTTCATTTGAAGAGCCAGCAAAGACATTCCAAAAACAACTCTCTGTAAAAGGTCCCTGCAAGACAATAAATGCGTGAAATTGTAAAATCTTAGACTCAGCAAGCATCTGAGGCAGATGGTTTATGGCTTCTGTGTGTACGCTCCATTGCCAGTTTACAGCTTAAGAGTGCAAGTCATTCAAATGATCCCTGTAAGGTTTCGCTGAGACTTCCATGAAAACGGCCTTGTGACATCTGATCAAATAGTATTTGCACATTTGATTATATAATTTAGCAGCCGTTTCAGATGTCAATTTTAAAAAGCCCTTTGGTTGAACCCTCACAAATCTAGCTGACACGTGAGACCTCAAGAGCAGAATTTGGGGAAGGTAGACTGGTCACATGAAGGTGACTCCAAGCAGGGAGCATTTTTGCTGAGGCGGCCATAAATCCTGTCGGCTTTCTGCGTTTACATTACTGTCTTTAGCAGTGAGGCCTCCGATGATTCGGTGGGCAACACAGCTAGCTTACCGGTACTGTTATTGCATTCTGACTATGCACACCGTGCGACACAATCAACGCGGGATTGTTGACATGCAGTTGCTTAAGGCCATGGATGACTTCTGTGAAAGGGTAACACAAACACAATCTGTCTGATAGGATTTGTTGGAGTTAGTGGCTCTCGATTGAGTTGTCTGCCTTAGTTGACAAAGGGAAAAACCCCTGTTAATGTAAAAGATTAGAACTAAGTCTCTGTATATTGATGAGAAGCTAATAACTTCTTATACTGTGGCCGAGACGGACCAGAAGAGATTAAGCATTTTAGGAGATTTACAATCAGTAAATCTGACTTAATTACTAATAATGCCTGCTGGCACTAATAAAAAAAAAAAAAGTTAAAATAAACCTTTTATTTCCCCGTTTACGTTGTTTACTGTGTAAATTTGAAGGCACATTTGCTCATTATGTTTTTAAATTAGTTTTATGCTCACTGGACAGTAATAGGCCAAGAATGACTAACTTGAAAAATACTGATGGAATACCAGTGCATTCCCATTAAGAGCAGTCACTACATGGCATTGTGTCTACTAGAACTTAAAGGTAACATAATTCTACAACCTAATCCAGCTTGATGAGCTGTTACAGACAACAACAACAAAAAAAAATACAAAGATACACTGATGTCTGAGTGAGCTAGCAGAGACATAGTCATGTGGTTTACTATTAAAAATATGTTTTAGTAATGATCAGATCATTACAAAGCTATTCATGTGATTTTTGTGTTACAAAATCCTGATGATGAAAGTGCTATAATCAAGTCACCTGTCTGTCTAGACATTTTTACATTATATATACACACAAACACAGTTGGACAAATAACTGATGAGTGACATTTAGAAGTAGAAAAAAGTTACAAATGGTCATTGCTCATCTTTGTAGCCTTTGATATGAGAGTCACCATTTGTATCACAGCTACAGATGTCAGAGCATCTTATTCTTTAGTATATGAGACAAATTATGGTTTATATATGTATAAATACAAGCCAAAAATCATGATTCAACAATACTGACCAATATAAATTTGGGTCTTCCTCATATAAAATCAATGGTCTCAGCAGTTTTTGTTGAGTGAAATGAAAAGACTGCCTCCTCCATTGTCACTGTGCAAACTAAAGCTGTAAACAGAGGTGCAGCCTCAGTAAACGAGTTATGAATCCCTGCCTACAAGGCCCACAATGTTCTTGCCTCTCAATGCTACTGCAACAGCAGCTTACTGTGCATCTTAATTAAATTGTCAAATCAGTCTCCAGCCATTGCATGCTGTGGCAGCAAGGATGTAAGGATGCTAAAAGAGGATCCAGACCGTGTCATCCTGCCCGTAACCACGCCTACCGCACTGCAGATCAAAAACACCGAAGTGTGTCGTCTTAACCTCGGACAATCTGACAGTTTTAATCCATTAATTGTCTGCAAATTGTAACACTGCCTGCCAGTGACTCAGCGCTCTCCTTCACTGATGTAAAAACGGGAGGGATTGAAGGTCGGACAAGCATCTGTATCGTCTCATTTCACCAATTTCACCCACTTTCTGGCCCCGAAACTTGAGCACGTTAGCCAGCTTCACCTCAAGCGGTGCGCTTCTTTAAAATATCCGTGCATACCCCGACTTTTAGCTTCAGATTAACCACCGCTGCAGGCAGCTCAGTCGGCAAAAAGCAACATTTTCTGCTTCAGTGTTACGCGCCGAATGGTTACAATGTGAAACCACAGTGGGATTAAAAAAGAAAGAAAAACCATATGACCCCCGTTTCTGACTCGGTTAACCACGTCCACTAGACTTTTTCCGCCTGAGTAGATACAGTAAAACTGTACTCTAATGTTAATCATCTGTCATCGGCTGCGGGTGCTGTGAGCACGCGATCGAAAATGTGGCACGAGACAAAACCTCACAAAGAGCCGTTCAAGCAGCGAAACTTGCATCTTCTCTAAGTGAGCCTCGGTGTAATGGTACAAACGACAAGCAGCGAAGAAAATGGGTTTATTACCAGACACGGCGTCCTCGTTCAGCTGGTTATGCGAGTTGCATTCGTAGTGGGCTTCTGTTTCCTGACAGCGGTGCTACTCTGCTGCAGTTCCCCTCTCCACCAGCCTATCAAACTCCACTATGCAGCCGAGAGTAGAATTGTGGGATATCAGAACAGCCGGGGCATTATTTTAGCAGCACCCTCCTCCCAATACACATACACGCACGCGCACAGCAATTGATGGCACGAGGTTTGTTGTTTTAGTGACGAACGACACTAAGAGTCATCTCTATGTACGGACATGAGATTAAATTAAAGTCAATCAGTGGAGGAATGTAACAAAGGAAGGATGATGTGCTCAACTGATTGTTGAGTTTAAAGGTGTCCGTGGGCCGTTCTACAGTCTGCAGGGTATTTTCTGTCCCACCCATGAATTTGAAAATAATGCATGCGCAAAAGACTAAAGGATACTTTTGTTGCGTAAACTGCACTTTTCCTGAGAGAATTTTTTTAAAAGCCTTAAAATACAAAACAGTTCTTTGAGAACATTTTCTCAACTTCTTTGTAACCAAATAGGATGTTAAAATGACTTAGAAATCCACTTAAAAATAGTTGACACTTTTTTTTACATCAAGATATTTTAAAGAATAATTTTGCAGCGCTGTTACCGGAACTCATTTAAAGGAAGAGACAACACGGTGATAGACATGCAACTTGTGCTAACACCATGGGGACACTAAAGGCCCTCTTTGACATATTTCGTATTTTTCCAGTACTTTCTGGCTAGATGGAGTGTGCCACTCCAATCAAGGCAAAACACTCTTACTCATATTCCCCAAAGAACACAAATCAAATTCCAAGTTTCCTTGCTTTATTTCCACTGCTAGCATCTTTTCCCATGAAAACACTAACACAAGTGTGTGAATGTGTGTGTGAATGGGTGGATGACTGGATATGTAAAGCGCTTTGGGGTCCTTAGGGACTAGTAAAGCGCTATATAAATACAGGCCATTTACCATTTATTTTTTACAAGCACTTTGCCCTAACAGTGATCAGTCTGTTATTTGCAATCCTGTTACCATAAAACAAATCAATTTAAAACAAACATATGCTACAAACATTTAAAATATTAATAAAAAATACATCTGCGGTCCTTGTCATATGTATGTCATCTGTTAAGCCATGTTAGCGTGTACAACCCCGTTGCTCTAACATGTAATTTTCAAAATGGTTTAATCTGTTGCCTTTATAATCACTTGAATTATTATGTGTTTGTGAAAAATATTTCAAAATAGATACAAAATTTCTAAAATAAACTGACTATTAAAGAGTTGGGCAGGATAGATTTCAAAAGTTGTTTAAATTAATCTAAATTAAGTCTCATCTAAAATTGAGTTTTCAATGTGAGTAGGACCATTTTTAACTAAATGGTCAAGAATTCATTAAACAATTTTGTTAAAAAAACAACAACAAAAGAAAACAAACTACTGTGTCAAGCATAGCACACAGCAACCAAATCTCATAAGTAGGGCTGAACGATTATGGAAAATAATCTAATTGCGATTTTTTGCCCCAATATTGCGATTGCGATGCGATATGCGATTATTTTTTAAGGTCTTTGTCTTCTGTATTATTAAACAAAGACAAGCAATACATCATATAGTATGGCCAATACTATATTACATTAATTTTAAACTGTTCTTTCCTGGAAGACAGACCTCTGTTATGATGACATGAGGTGATGCATGAATTGATGACTGACATTTTTATTTAACTTCTTCAATCACAACAGTATATTTGAACATACACAATAGTTTATTTTTAGCTTACAAACATCTGAGCATAAAGTGCTGACAAGGAACCCTGGTGTAAACATTAAAATGAAAGTCAGTACAATGTGCAGATTGCAGAAATATACATAAAAAAAAAAATCAGTGGCTTTACCACACTCAGTTTTTCGACATCTGTGAACTACTAGACAGTCATTCAATTAAAAAATAATATTAAATAAATAAAACTAATAAATAAAAAATACACACATCTTACTGATCTCTGCAGTCAGTAACATTACACATAAAGTGCAAACATAATAGCAATTGTATAAACACACACACACAAACACGCCTTTAAAATTTAAAGGCGTGAAATTGGACGGTCGTTCTGATTAGCGTCACCGCTGTCTCGGTGGAGTTTAATAAACTCGGCCGTCTGCTTCTTGCTATCTAAAATATAACCAGACACTGGTGTAAATTCTCGACTGTCTCATACTTCTGTTTAATAAGTTTTCTGTTTGACGTTTAGTCAGCTGTGTGAAAACCAAGGAGGAACCCACCCGGGGGATTAATAAAGTTTTATTTTATCTAATCTAATAACTTTAATCTCAGCCAAACCGATTTACTCACGAACAAACAAAACACTGAAAAAAGCCCAACAATAACATTTTTAGGTTGTCTAAGTGACTTATATATTACGTTTAACCCGAGCAGCGAAACTCCGCGGTGATCTGAAAATGATGTGCCGGGAGTTGTGCCGTTCTCGGCCGCATCAGTAACCCTCGAGCTCCCGGCTAGCTGTCGAGCTCGTGGGTAGCAGACGCCTCTGAAAACGTCGAAGCACTTTTGCAAATATGGGATATCTTGATAAACCGAGCAGATATTTGATGTTTACACAACTACTTTCTCGCCTGAAAATATGTTAAAAGTTTATTTTGTGACCCTGAAAGATTAGTATGAGTAATTTTAAAACTCAGTAGCGGCCGCCATTGCTGGAAACTGGAGTTTGGCTGGGCCGCGCTATGAATTCTGGGATATGGTAGTAATTTGGACAGCCTTCGGCGCGTCGCTGTGACGTAGTCGGTCTACAAATGCGGCCTCAGGAGGATGCAGCCCATGAATTTGGACATGTCCAGAGTATAATCGCAGCCTTTGCGGTTAGAAAATTGCACTTGATCATGTCGCGATATTATCGCAAATGCGATATATCGTTCAGCCCTACTCATAAGTGGACATTTTTATTTGTTTAAAAATTGTTTAAAATAAAGAAATTTTAAAAACAATTTCTGAAGCCTATATTGTTCACCAATATGCTCCATTCATTTACCTAATGTGTTATAGAGGCAATTGTTGTTTACAACACAAATAACAAATCATTGCCAAAAATATCATCTTTATAACACTGGAAAAAAACATTCCACCAATATTGGCATTCGTGTATATATTGTCTGATATGTGCCATTTCGTGATGTAAAGTAATGTCTTGCTTGTTAGATACAGAGCTGGAGACACAAACTGAAAATATCTATATCAGAATGCTTTTAGGCTACAGAAACAGGATTGGCCACAAAAATCCAACATAGGTCACGCTCCAAGAATTAAAAGCATAAACATTATCACTATGCCATGTTCTATATCAACATTTCAGAATCTTGTGCGTGCGTATAATATAAATGTGTCTAGACAGAGCGGCGACTTGAATCTCAGTTCAACAGTGTACATTAAACTGTGTTTCACTTTTCTACTTTCTGATATTTATGTAGCGGCTAAAGTTACTTTGCAGACTAGTATTTCAATTCAACTTTATTAATATTGAGCCAATTTACAACCACAGTCACCTCAAGGCACTTTATATTGTAGGGTAAGGACCCCGCAACAGATATTCAACATATATAAGCAGTAATAAGCTTAAAACACACGCTTCAGGTTAAAATAGTCACCACCATTAAAAAAAGCTCACTTTGACCATCCACAGGAACAAGTTTTTGCATCAGTATCATTTTCCAGAAATATAACACTGACAGGAACTGCACGACAAGCACTTCCACTATTTACATTTCAAGTACATTTTCCATGAATATTTCTGGACAATGTAGGACATTTACTCTGTGGTATAGTAGAAATTTTACTTGCATAAAGGATTCAAATACTACTTCTGTCACAGAGCTGAAGCTAGATAATCTCTATATCATCCACTGCCAACTGAAAAACAATCTAAGGCACAATAAAAAAAAAAAAAAGGAAATTATGAGGATGTGAACGCAGCGACGCAAACGCACATCTGCAGCGCTCTCCCAGGCATACATATTGGTTTGTGTGCATTCACAAATACAGACATAAAAGCGAGTTCTTAATTAGAGTCTGGGTTGTTCCCTCTGGGGATTTGTGGGTTTTGCCTCCCGCCTCCCAGTGGGAATTTGACCCAACTCGATCACCCATTTGACTTTTCTTTCATTGAACTGCTTTCATGCTGGATGCCCACACTTACAATATGCTACACAAATATAAACATGCAGTCGTGAACACTAATGAGAACTTTCTGCTGAATTCATACATAAATAGTGACAGTGACAAAGTGGGCGTGCTTTCCACATAGCAGAACAACACACAGTGACACTTATATACAGAAAGCAGACAGCTGCTTCCTCATTCAGTCTCTCGGTGGACAAGTCATAAAACAAAACCATAAAACAATGTTTTATATTTAGTGGATATAGTAAAGTAATTAAACTACACTATATACAGTCTTTTTATTCAAACAACTCTTACTTGTGTAGTTAGGAGATGATGTAATACCTGTAATATATAATAAATGTAAATGTAATAAATGTAATAACTTAAAGGGCTACCAGCCTGAGTGTTAAAGTGATATGTCCATTAACCACAAAAAAGTGAAAGGATTTGCTTTTGTCACATACCCTTACCACCAGTGGAGATCAGTGATGGTCTGTTACACGCCCTCCCCTTCACGTCCTGTCTTGTTTTTGTAATGAGTACTATAGCTTATGCTTCCAAAACAAATTGTTGTGCACATTACCACAATGAGGCTCTCTGAGAAAACATAGTGTACAAGAGGCTGTAACAACTAGCTACAATATCTTTTTTTCTGTCCAGCTAAACAATGGTTATCTACATTTAGAGCTGGTGGAGTCTGGCGCAGTATGACCAGACTGATTGTTTCAGACATTGCTCATCAGGGCCTGTCTAGCCAGCGGGTCGCGGCGGTATGACTTTAATGCAGTAAAATAAGGGATGAGAGCTTGCATATTAGCTTGTCCCTACAGGAAATATCAATGCACATTGAATACTTGAAGCATTAAATGTAATGGAGCTTGGTCATTAGATAACAAATAAAAATGGTTAAATGTTGAACATTTAAGCTGCTTAACAAAGGCAAACAGACAGTACTTTATTGCTGGTCATGAAAAACTACTTAAAAAAATGTTGCCAATAGAAGATAAAATATGAAACTTGTTTCAAATCAATCATCCTCAAGGGGACAGGGCCTTCTCTATTGCTGCTCCTAATCTGTGGAACAATCTTTCCCAGCACTGTCCACTTTTAAAACACGTCTTAAAACTCATTTTTACTCTTTGGCTTATGACACAGTCTGACCCTGATTTTATTGTTTTAATCTAATGTGCTGATTTTATTGTTTTAAATGTGTTTATATATATATTACTTATCTTATATTATTATTACTATTTTTCTCATTTTTTTTAACATGCTCAATGTATCATGTTTGGCATGTCAAGTGTACAGCACTTTGTGTTCAGCTCGTGGCTGATCTGAAAGCGCTATATAAATAAATTGCTTGCTTGCTTGCTTGCTCCCACTTTCATATTTGAGGGTAGGGAGTAGCTTAAATATATTTTGGGTAGTTCTGTAATGAAGTTGTTACAGTCTGTGATGGTAGTGACATTGGGGGATTATCCCCTAAACACCTCATGAGGTGGTTTTTGGCTACCACACAGCAAAAAAAGAGACCAAAATACACCATCAGAAAATTGATCCTTGTTAAAGCAGACACTAATACTGGGTTGGATCCCTTTTTTGCCTTTAGAGCTGCCGTAACTCTTCATGGCAGATTCAACAAGCTGCTGGAAACACTTCTCTGAGATTTTGCTCCATTTGACATGATAGTACTAGAGTTGCTGTAGATTTGGCAGCTACTCATCCATGATGCAAATCTCCTGTTCCCCCACATCCCAAACATATCTATCAGACTGAGATCTGCGAGTGTGGGGGCTATTTGAGTAGGGTGATCTGATTGTCATAAAAGCAATTTGAGATGATCTGAGCTCTGTGACATGGTGAGTTTTCCTGCTCGAAGCAACCATCATGTGCACACTGTGATAATAACGGGATGGACAAAGTCAGCAACAATACTCAGGTAGGATGTTGCGTTTACACATCTTGTTTTTTTAAACACTAAAAAATGCCAAGAAAATATCCCCCACACCACTACACCAGCAGCAGCATATTGTTTATGCCAAACTCTGACCCTAGGGTCAGAAATCAGGACTAAGAAATCAAGAGACATTGACAACCTTCTATTGTCCATCTTTGGTGAGCTGGTATGAACTGTAGCCTCAGTTTCCCATTCCTAACTCACAGAAGTGGAACTCAGCGGTCTTCTGCTACTGCAGTAAATCTGCTTCAGTGTTCAACATGAACAGGGGACTGTATAGACTAGGTCTTAAATATGCTAATATTTTAAGCCTGGCTTTGTCAGAATGCCTTTGGTTTTTGTCAGCTGGTAGCCTAAAACAAGCTCCTCAAAGTGGAAGAGTATCTATTGTAGGCAGGGTTTTCACAAATCCATGACTGGTCTGATTTAATGTTAAATTAACAGCCAGTTTTGAAGTTCCAAAGCAATGTTCAAAATGTGTTACTGTCTCAATTGTTTTGAAAATCCAAAAAAAATTCTAAGTCCATATCCATTAGAAGGCAGAAGGTAAACAGAACTGTTCTGCAGAAAAATATTTAAACACTTGTGGGGTTTTTTAATATATAATTGTTAGCTCAACATGTAATAAAACAGGCTGCGCGTGTCACCCTTTCTCAATGGTTATTTAAATCTGAGGCAATAAAGCCTTGGCCTTTAACTGTGCTGTGACTTTCTATCTTCACATATAATTACTCACAGATAAGTGAGTGCACATCGGTGACTCTTCCAAGTCTCTAGAGCAGCCCTTGGTCAGCAAAATGATTAATACCACGCAAGACAGCCAACATGTGATCTGTGGACTCGACTTAGCTTATGTGGCTGCTTAACTCTTCACTTTTTTCTGCTGTGTACAGACACCGAGTTCCCGTGCAGGTCGTCTGCTGAGAACCCTGACCTTGAACCCAGTTTACTTCTAAAATCTTTTCTTTTCTTAGAATCAAAACAAGTATGAACAAAAGCAGATAACATAAGACAAAAAACAATAGTTAACAACTCTACCACTGTCTCTTTTATTTCAATTGACTCAAAACTGAAATGTAATAGAAGTTGCATTCAGCTGATCTTCTTACATTTCACTTTCATTTAACACAAGAACATAAAAAAGTGAGAAGTAATACTACAAGCCCTAGTTTTTTGAGGAAAAAACTTTTTCCTTAAAATTCACACTGTAAAGCTTGTTAAGTATAAATATGTCTATATGCTCATTCTCTATAATCAGGAACCTCATGAAGTTCATTACAGCAATCCAATTTACAGTACTGTGGTCAGAACAAGCAAGCTGGCACTTCATCAATGTACAATTAAGTTGAAGCATGTCCCTTACAGAACCTGGCAAATCACCCGTGTGATCCAATTACAAAAAGAAGAAAGAAAATTCCAGCAGTTTCAGCAAATCCCAGGTCCGGGGGAAAATAACTGCTACTCTAAAATGTGCCTTTTTTGGTTTGTTTTTTGTTTGCCAAACACAGGATCACTTTCCATTTTGTCTGCTGGGTTTTCAAACACAGTAAGAGAAACACTTCACTAGATGATATTTCTATGCTTACCTGAACCATTCCGATAAAAAGGCATTTTTAATCATTGCAATCTGTGGCTTTTATAGGGTTTTTTACAGTTCCATTATTCAAACTATGAATGCATTTTTGAGAGTTTATGACTGCGTTAGTTCGTCTGTAAATTACACTTTGAACTGAATGAACTCAAATCAAATGGGCTGAACTTCACCTCCAACCAGTCACGACTACCATCCCCTACTGTCCAGCTCAACTCAGCTGCAAATGCCTTCACTCCCAAAGGGCTGCAGGTCAGCAAGCACACAATGGAAATTAGAGTCTGATTTTGACACCCCACACTGGGCAAAAGCTTCCAAATCAACCCCCTACCCCACTTTGCGCACACCCTCATTCCACTACACCTCCTACACTTTTTTCAGCTCTGGCTGAAAGGCACACGTTGCAGATTAAGAAGAAATAAAAATGAAGTAATAATAAGATACTTGCTTTCTGCATGTAGGAAGCACATCTTATCTCGAGGCATCATAAATGAGGGCTGTATTTACAACCTTTGGAATTCACAGTTTTGCCCATCAAGTAACTTTTGGTTAGGAACTGTCTGAGTAAGCGAGGGGCGGCACGTGTGCAGCACGTGGCAACAAGGAGAGAAAAAAGCTTCCTTTTTTGGCTTTGCTGTGGATACCAATTCGTGAAAAACAAAGCACTTTAAGGAGGATTTCGACTATGTAATCCAAACCAGCCTGGTCTACAATAAATCACACTTTTTCCTCTCAACTGTTGCAATTAAATCTAAAATATTTATCTGTGTTGATTTCATGAAAACCAACATTTCCAATAAGCACTCAACACTGTTTCTCAAAGGGAAAAGCTCTTTTTTCCCCTTCCCAGCCAGAGTTAGATGTGAAACTTAATCTACCTGCAATAATTATGAAGCTGCCATCAAAAGTCAATGAGCTTAGCTTAATATAGCATAAAGGCTGGAATGTGGGGGCAGGGGAAGCTAACCTGTCTGTACACCTCTGAAGCTCAATAATTAGCAAAGGAGCTCTTGTTTAATTGGTACAGAAAGCTAGGATTAAAAACAGCAGCCTGCGCTGTGGTTTTATAGGAGAGATGTTCTAGACTATTTCCTGGAGTGCTTCTGCGAGACAGAGGAAAACCAGGGGATACTTCATGAATAGGTGAGCCTTTCTTACCAATTTGAATATTTGTGCTAAATAATGCTAACCAGGTAGCATCGTTAGCCTAAAACAGATTCAAGATTTGAGTTAGAGTCAACCTTCTCATCTAAAATCATTTAACTCTCAAGCGCAGAAACCCACTTAACAAAAATATGAAGAATTTATTTTATATCTACCGAATATAAAATATTCTATCCAATAAGAGTCTTAGCTTTACTCTGATGTAAACTGTTGGAAGTCCTGCCCAGCATCCCATTGGAGGTTAAGCTGAAAGAGTAACCTCTTTGCTGCCTGTGACTTTCAGGGTGCCATCGCGCAGACTACGGCTTTATAAGGCAAAGACCGCTCCAGACCACTTTCAAGTGGTTGGGCATGCTGGGAGATAACAATGCTCCCAACAAGCTTATCAATGCACTGCAACAAGATTGAGTCATACGTTTTATCTCCTCCAGCCTCTGAAGACAGCAGCGCTGCACTCACGCGTTGGGTTCAACTTGCTTTAATAGACTGAACTAGACTGTACACCTGAAGGCACAAAGTCTGTGATTATCACTGATTAACACTTTGCTATCGAAACTGTAAATAGACTGGTACTTATGTAGTGCTTTTCTACTCAATTGAGCACTTAAAAGTCGTTTTTACTACAGGGCTCTTTCACCCAGTCACATACATTCAGACAAGAGCTTTTATCCAACATTCCTCTCTCTCTCTCTCACACACACACACACACACACACACACACACACACACACATGCACTCTGATGGATTCTGAGGGAGAAACACAGATCCTGCTTAAGGATATTTCGATGTGCAGACTAAAGAAGCCATGGATTAGACCACTGACTTTTCAATTAGCTGATGATCTGAGCAACAGCAACCCCTTGATCATTATATCTATCTATCTATCTATCTATCTATCTATCTATCTATCTATCTAGAGAGAGCGAGATATAGATATATAAAAACTCACAATTTTGTATTAGAATTCAATCTCACTATTCAAAAGCACCCAAGTTTCACTAGAACTGCAAAAATAGATTGATTTGAAACACTCACTTTGGTATAACAGTATTCAAAAGCATATATTGCTTTCCACAAAGATAATGTAATATGAGCTTTTAAAATCCAGCATGTGCACCATGGGAAAGTTGTGGCTTTAATGTAATAACCATTTCATTCCATTTAAAGTGCACAGACAATACTCCAACCTTTGCCTTACTTATCTATGAATCGTTATAACAACAAGGGTTTGCTGGCTGTTCCTTTTAACCTTTAACCTCTTACTTCTGAGTCACACACCTAGCCCTTCCACTGGTTTTCATACAGCAGCACAATGAGTCACAGCAACAAAGAGCAGCAGGTAAAATAATGTATTCTCCTGCAGTCCAAACCTAGTGCTATTGATCATGTACTAAACTGACAGCAGCATTGATGTAAATTCCTAAGATGAATAGGCAGAGATAGGATTCATCAGCTACAACATTACATCAAAACAACAGTAAGAAATCTGTCTTTGTGTAGCTCTTAAAGCCTTAGATGTGTGACGTGAATGACTCTTTTTAAACCACGATGAAGAGATTTTATCTGGTTTTGCCTGTATATAGTGTAGAGGCAGCTAACAAAGTAAAAAAAATAAAATTTAATACAACTTATAGAAAATCCTCTGATTCTCAAAAGGCTATACAGGCAACATGGGAAACTCTAAAGGACTACTCCATTATAACATCAATGTAACCTCAGACTTAATATCTCATGAACTATGCATGTTTGAAAAAAATATACAGCTTTGGAGTTTTGGTCACAATTTGGAATTTCCCAGCTGCTTGCCTGTAATTACAACCTTCCCATGTTCCACTGGTCCAACTTGGAAAAAAAATCAACAAGCAACATGGACACCCAACACATTTAAATAGCCTTTTCCATGTTCCAGCTGTGTCACATAAATCACAGCAGCTAAGACAATGTTTTATTGGCTAATCTGTAAGTGCAGCTTGCCATTTTCAATTTACGTTGTACCTTTTCCAGAAAGAGCTGGAGGAAGAGCATGCTGGAAAACTCTTGTTTGGAGTTAATGCCTTTCCTTAAGTGGAATTCATCCTTTAAACAGGTCCTGGAAAACTTTCCTCTCCTAATAGTTTTATTAGCTTTTGCACATTTTTTGCCAAAGTTAGAAAAGATCAGCCATTTCAAAAGGTGCACATGTCTGGATTTTTCTATATGGTGATCTTCTCAAAGTAGTGGTCAACACAAACTTACAAATTCCCGGTGAAGAAGCAAATTAGCAAAAATTTTGTGGATTAAACTTTTCATAAATAATACTTATTTTACCTGCTTTGAATATTTAAACTGGCTGTATTATTATCATCATAGCAATGTATGAAATAAAAACAATGCAGCAGTGAGAGGGATGCTTTTAGCAAATGATTGAAAGAGTTTTATCACCCAAAGCTCGCTGAGGCTTTATTTGCCTTTGCAGAATGCAAACTGTTTACCTATCCTGACAGGAATGTTAGCGCTAAAGTAGCTTTGCTTGGGCACCATCTGCAGCTGGATATAGAGACAGCCATTTCATCCAGCAGTTGGTAGAGACCAAAACAGTGCTGAAAGAAGTCAAACAGACCTTATACTCTCCAATTCTTTGGCCATGCATAACAAGAAAACAAACATCTCCACGCAGTCACGACAAACTTGCTGGTTGGCTGAAGGCAAATTTTATGTTACTCAGAAGCTCGCATATTTGTGTACACAGAAAATGTAACACCAGTGTAAATGATCCACTGTGACGACTGGGTATGTAAAACAACTGTTAGCTAACAAGTTGAAAAAACAAAACAAAAACAAACAATATGTTAACTTGACCCCAAGCAACCAAAATAACAAAATATATACTACTGAAGTAAAATAATAATAATAATAATGATAATAAAAGAAACGATTTCATAGGAGTTAATGGGTTTAAAAAAAATCAGCTAAAATGTGTTTTTAGTTAGAAGGGTTTAAAAAAAACTATCAAAAAAAAAAACAAAAAAAACAAAAAAAAACAACAACCCAACCATTCTTTGTGGTCCAAGTTGTCCTTAACGACAACGCTAACATATCAGTGAAAGACACAAAATTAAATAACACTACTTCCTCTGGTATGACAGAGTGAGAACATTTTGGCCAGTCCAAGCCAGCTCATGGGGTACAAGAAATGTTAAGCCTCAGCAAAATGCTACCAATCATCCGCAGAAACATCAAAGACTGCACACACAAGCAAGTGAACAAGACAAGTCCCACGGACTTTGGCCGGTGTTATCTCCTCAGTCCTGTACATTCAAACTCATCATTCGACCTTATAAAACTGCTGAAATTACTCAAGTGCAAATGGTCAGATGGCACTATAAAACGCACTGTCCCATATTAAGATACATACATATCTAAAAGATTAAATATCAAATAAAATTTCATTGCAGCCATATGGACCTCCCTATTAACAATGCCATGAGATGAATGTTCAGTTCAGTGTAGATGAAAGAGAATATTATAACAGAAACGTCTTCTCTATTTCAAGGAGAGGAAACACATGCTGTGACAACTTCCCCTTTCCGAATAGCCTGTCTGTGCCCAGCAAACATTTAATCAGGTGTCTGTGTGTGTCTGTGTGTGTGCGTGTCAAAGAAAACAAGAAGTGCTTCCTCAGCAGTTATGAGAAGAAACGAGTTAAGAAATAGCCCGAGAAAAATGCTGATGAGGAGATTATAGACGCATTCAGCAAATTGTAAAAGACTTGAGTCAAAAGTGTGACACAGAACTTAGATTTATCGAGGGCTTTGTATTTGTATCGGGAAGAAATGGATCTGACTTGTTTTCACTTTTAAACAGCTGTTACACGAAGTTTCTCAATGCTCCGTCACGTTAGATTTTCAAAATAAAGCGAGGTAAAGTATTGATCGCGTCTGTTTGGCCCTTTACTCTGCAGTATAATGTGTGAAGTGGCTGCCGCTTGAAACGTATTTTGTTCTAACTCCAAATTATTCCTTGTGCTTGTCTCTCTGTGTGTTTCACATTGTTGCCCATAAACACTTGTACTCACCGTTTGAAATGTAACAGATCGCCGGGAAAGCAGCAGGTCAAGTTGTGGTGGAAAGCCCGGTGATTGCAACGGAAAAAAGACATGAAAAATGAAACAGAACATTACTAAGATATGTCAGACGACGAGAATAGCCCTTTAGAAATATTAACAACCACATATAACATCCTAATGCTGCATTAATTACAAAAAAAACCCGACTTAAGTTTGCTCGTGCTCATATAGTGACAGCCTGTTTTTCGACACACAAACTAAACAACAGTGTAAACACAAGCGAGCACTTTACCTGAGTGTTCAGCGAGGGGACACAAACTCCCCAAACGCCAGCTGTTGGTCAGGGAGCGCTACGAAGACCAGGAATCCCCTGCGTGGGTCTCGTCCGGGTGAAAGGGATCACACACCTGTGAGCGCCAGATTTGGCAAACCTTCCCAGAGACGGAGCGAGCTGACCCCGCCCCCTCCTGCCTCTAAAAAGAAATCGGCCCCGTGGTGCTCATAAACGGGCACGCCCACGACTCAACCAGCATAGACCCAGTGCCACCTGCTGGTCGCTTTATTTTTTGTACTTCTTCTTCTTCTTCTGTTTTTTTCAAACATCACATGACCACTAGATGGCCACGTTAGGCTGAGCTGCGCTGGCTCCTCTCGTGAATAGTCTGCAAACTTCGAAGTGGACTTTTTGTCTGATCCTGTAAGAACTGTTAACAATATGTAGGACTTGGAAGATGAGTGCTGTGCAACAGTCTTGAAGTACCCCTTATTTCTTTTTATTTAACAAAGAAAATAAAAATAGTCACAGGAATTTATTGAAACGGATGCAAGCATACATAGAAATGTGTATAAGGCAAAAACAGAGTCTGTGTACTTCCAATGAGCTTGAAAGTCAACGTTTTGCTATAGCTACCTTTACTCTTCAACACAGCCTGAACTCTGAACTGTCTGTTTCTTTAAGTATACTTAAGGAATTGTTCTCCAGGCTTGTTGAAGGACTGTTGGTTGACATTTGATCCCACACTGCATCAGTAATGTTAAGGTCCGGGCTTTGGGGAGGCCAATGCATGACTGATAGTGTTCACTCATGCTTTTACTGCAGTGGCAGTGTGTTTGGATCATCATTATGCTGAGAAAACAAAAAACAAAGCCGTTGCTAATCGGACACTTGACAGATGGTATTGCATGGTAGATTCAAAATCTGATGGCACTTTTATGAACGACCTTCATAAGCCCCGGAGAACTGTTGCTCAAGATCTCTTAAAAAAATACAAGAAAGCATTTTAGAAGCAAAATGTAAAGAAAGGGGCCTGGCTCTATGATGCGCAGCACTGTATACACAGTGAAGTGGCAGTGGTGCAATATGCATTTACAACAGTACAAGGCATGCATTTATCTCATATAAGTAACTATATTAAAAAAAAATATAGGGCTAGCTATAGAGTAAGTCTATTGTATTTTATGTGCACAACTTAAAGGTGTATCTATAACTGCAGTGAGGTTAAAAAGTACAATAGTACAGTAGCAGATTATGATGAAGTCATGTAGACATATGATAAACTCTATGTATAAATTGCCACAAAACAGGAGTATTGATGCACTTAGGATAACTGAATACTACCTGTTTGGGTTTTTTTTTGGTGCTAATCATACAAGTTGTATGGAAAAATCTGTTTAAGTAAATGGAGAAACAGTAATAAATGCACCTGCTTGCATACAAGGGATTGTTGAATGATTAGCATCTATCTGCCAGATCTCAGCTGAACATGATTTTCAAGGGATTTTTTTTTTTAGCATTTTGAGGCCTTATTTGACAATACAGTAGAAGAGATCGTGCGGAAATGACACACAGGAAACTATCTGATCTAGACTTGTGCTCAGACCCCTATACAGCAGCCTTTGACCTCCGGGTCACCTGCTCAACCAGGTGAGTTATTGGGCACTGACAGTTATGACAGTCACTATTATCAATAAACGCCCATTTTATTTTTCCCTGTTTATTTTGTCACCCATTTGAGCAGATACTCAGCTGTTAACTTCCCTTTGTAATAGTGAAGACAATTATTAAGAAGACTGTTGTAAAGGTCACTTATAGGTCACTGGTCTCGGTTCAGCTGGCAGAAATAATAAAACATCAATACCACTGCAGTGTTTCCCAGTAATGAGAAGTACGGCTAAAGTCCAGGAAAAAAAAAATCCATACAGTCTCTACGTTTGCCACACAATCAATCATAGTCCGACTTCCAGTTTTTTAATCCTTTTAATTTTTCTTAACGCAAGTGAAACTATTTGGAGCAAACAAGCCATTTTGCATTCGTGGCATTTAATCTAATATCACACAAAGACATCTATTAGACCCAATGGAGGTGTTACAGTCAAATTTATTAAACCATGAATGTTTCATATAAACAAGTGTGTGCACATAGGGAAGACCTTGTCCTCAAGGTCCCGATCCTAAGCCAGACATCTACCTGAGATTCAGTTCAGTTCACCTATTCACGTGGTATTCACATAACAATGCAGAGAAGCAAATCTAGACTATTTAAATATCTGTGGCATATGTTAATGCTACAGTACGACATGTTGGACAGTAGTTCAGAGTGAAAGTTTTGGCAATTCTACAAGCTACAATGTTTGCCTTACTCTTATACAAAAGAAAAAAAAACCCTCATCTGATCAAATTTTCTTTTCTTTTCTTTTTTTTTTTACAAACCATTTCTAAATCTCCTTACAAGTCTTTAGTATTGCTCTTGCTACATTGAAAAAATAGAAAAATTACATCTGAATTTTGAACTGTTGGTCTGGTGTATTTATAGAGTCTTGCTCTTGAGTATTCATGGCTATGTTTCAATAGTCCTTAGTTGCTTACTCTCCGTGTTTCCTTTCCTCTCTAATGGCCAGCTTCACCCATTAGCAATCACATAAGAGGGTGCGAAGCAAATAACAAGACATCAAAGAGTTTTAAGAGGCCTAGGATTCTCCAGAGGTGCTCGGTGTCGCCAAATTGTCCTGTCCCTGAGCTTCTTCCTCCGCCGCTGCTGCGTCCATTGCTACTTCCTGTTTAGGGGCCACCAAAGAAGTGTCTGCGTCGGGGGCTTCGAAGGATTCACCCCCCAGGTCATTCAGTTTTATGTAGCCCTTGCTGTTGGAGTGCTCCAGACGGGGGTAGCTGAACCGCCTGGCTCTGTCACCTTGACGGCACCCAGACACAGACAAGCTGCAGCGGCGTGCTGGCCTGGGCTGATCCGTGAGAGAGTTGAGCGACAGCCGTGAACCCATTGCCCTGGCAACAGGAGATGGCGGAAACAGCTGAGGCCTCTGCGGTTGACGCTGAGCCTGCGGCACCCCCTCTTGGATACCTGTGTCGGTGTCCTCGTGGCTCCGGTGAGGAGGAGGAGAGTCCATGATCGAAGCCTCCTTCTGCTTACCGTACATCACATCTCTCTGGCTGCTGCTGCTGGCCTGTCCCTCCTCACTTATGTTTTCAGCAGCAGCTTCTATAACAACCTCCTCCTTTGAGCATCCCTCTGCCTCTGCTTTCTCCCCCACCTCACAGTTGTTCAGTTTGATTACTGGCAGGGTAAAAGCGTTCACAGAAGAGGTGACGATGGAGGTGGTCTCCCATTGTCGGGGCTGAGGTGCCTGCTCACTGCTATTGCTGTAGTCTTTATAGATGCTATAGACAGTCTCTGTGAAGCTCTGCACATCTTTGGACAAGCTACGAGGCCTGCTGACCAATGAGGAGCGTCTGAATACCTCCTCGCCATCTACCTCACCTTTGAAAGTGATTCCAGTGGAGGGCCAGGAACTGCGAGTAAGCATCCCACTTGTTGGGAATGTACCCGACGGCCCTTCTGCACTCTTTGACTGGGTGTAATTCACCATGCCGTTCAGAGGTGAGTACTCCTTTGATCGTATGCTGTGCAGATCTATCACTGTGGAGTAGATATCCCTCAGGTTTATGATTTTAGTTTTCTTGTCTCGGTTTTCATGGAGGACGGCGTTAGCACAAATGAAGAGAAAGATACCAATTCCCATCACAAGTGGTCCGAAGACTTTCAGGTTGTCTGAATACAAATAGTTATCCAGGAAGTCACAGAAAAAGCCACAGTGACGGGACGGGCTGGAAACACTGGTGTTAGAATGACTCTGGTTGAACAGATTTGATTGGCCAGAGGAAGGCTCACCACGGGTCAGGTTGGAGGTAATCTGAGGACTTCTGGAATAGCTCATCCTGCTGGTGTGAAATCCCCCGGTTCTGCGGCGCTCCTGGTATTCCTGCTGGTTCTGGCTGGGCCAGTAGCCCAGTACAGCCATGGAAATCCCAACCATAAGAACTATAATTCCAACAGCAGCCACCAAACCAGCAGGGGAGCAGAGATTGAGTTTGCCCTTCACCACCACCACATCGTTTTTCTTCTTTTTCTTGGATTTCCTCTTCCGTTTGTTCTCCGCTCGGTTTTTCGATCGGAGCGAATCCTGGCGCCTGTTCATGCGCAGCAGGCCACCCGTGGCTATCATGGTGGCGACTACACCACAGGCTTGTCACTCAGTCTGTGAGAACACAAAACAAAAGAGAGAGAAGATAAGCCTGAGGAGAGAGCAGAGAGGATGTTTACTGCATACTGCATACTACTACAAGTCAGATCTCGGTAAGCTCAAACGATAAGAGTCTTAGCATTTATCTAGTTTCACTCTAAAAAAATAAAAATGCTAACATGTGAAGGTTAGTTTAGAAGAAAGGTGTAAAGCATGGGGAGAAGTTAATTCTTTGGTGAGCTTTAGAGAACCTGGCAGAGGGATTTCATTACTACTGGGTACAATGAAGTTGCCTGTTTCAAAACTTTTGCTCAAGCTGTGTATCTGCTGTACAGACATGTTTTTATTTTTCATCAAATTCTCGTCAAGAATTTCTTTAAGGTGTAAAAAAAATATCAGAGGTGGAATACTAGTAAGATATTAGCAACAAAATCTGTCCAAGGAGGACCTAAAGGAGGGCCATGGCTAATTTTCATGGTCTGCCAGTGATTTAATCAGCCCTGAATCTCAGATTACGCAACAGGTTTATTTAGCCTGCTTCTTTGCACTAATCCGACTAAAGGCAGAGGCAAATATTAGTCATCAGAAGGAGTCTAAATAAAAGATAGTATACATCTGCTGCTGCTGGATCTACAAATCTGAAGACGTAAGCAAAAGACAGACAAAAACCCAAGTTGACAGCGTAGAACAAGAAGTGCTTGTTATCTATATTCAGCTGTGCCGGTGCGATATCAGCCTATGAAAATGTAATGTGTCCAGACAGGAGGCCAGCAGGCATGTTCTCTCCACCTCACTCTGTTTTTCTTGCTCTCCTTCTCTTTCTCTGCCTCTCATTTCTTCCACCAATCTCTCCCATAAAACACTATCCCTTCCTGCTTTCCACCCAAATCCATTTCGTCATCAACCAGTGCAGCTGTGCTTCAACATGACTGCATCCACACACACACCACATCACAAAGGCAAATATGAGCTATTAGCCATGTGTTTACACAGCAACACAGCCATGTAGGATGTTTAAATTTGTTTGGGGTTTTTACGATTATGCAACGCAGACCAGCCACTGCTGACTGATCGTAGAAGCTCTGGTTCAAAGGGCAACGAAGCCACCAACACTTATCATGATTACAGACATCTGCTGATGCGCACCAACCACATGTGGTGAATAACAATCAGAGGATAAGAATGATTAATTAGACAGATTCTAGCCCCTGTCTGATTGTGTCTATAGCTAGATATTTAATTTTATAAATCACGCCTGACTGTGTAAGACTTAGACCTTGGGTTCGTGAATAACTTATTCATGACACTCCTTCCATTTAATAAGACGTTTTCAAAAGCTGTCGTGGGACAAAATAATAATCACGATGGCCTTCGAAATCCCTTTATAATTCAAGTTATTACATGCTGTTCCAACGAAAGTAGAGCACGGACCTCTGCACCTGAGCTTCAGCAAACATCACACAGGTACTCAGCTGCTGTTTATAGCGACTTTCAGTGTATATCACATCCAATAACCACTCAAAATACGTCCTGGGCGAGAGCAACTCAACCTGCACTAAAACCGATAAGGCGTAGGCGGTACTCTCTCTATGTTTGGGGAGAGAAGGGCAGCGGTAACGTGGACCAAAAGCGGGTGTGGACAAGTCGGATTTTGTCTCTGTCTGCGGTGCTGAACAGGAAGCTGCCAACCCGTCGGTTCGCCCCCGCCCCCCCAAAAAAAGAAACCCCCCCCCCAGCTCGTGTGGCAAAACGGAGACCAGGGTGGTCTTAACGCTCAGTCCATCTGAGCTGCGGGGGCGCATTTTTCGCGCAATGTTGCGTGAGTAATCGGCTGTTGACATTAGGGCGCATCTGTTTCCCTTCTGTTGTAAAAAATCCCGTGAAGCAAACACGAGCTGCCGTGGAGCTGGGGGTGCCGTGAAAATGCCCAGAACCACGACGCACGCTTCTCGCTCCAACACAAAGCCAAATACGGTATTGGAGGAGGAGGGGGTCTCACAAGGTGCAGACAGATGACAAACATCCATATTTCTTCCACGGCCCTGACGAAGCTCGTGGTTTCATAACTGAAACTACAATTCAGAGTTGTGTCGTAAATAAAAAATTATAGCAAGCAATGCCTTCGGCTCTCCCTGCTTTGCCTTCACAACTTATGCGAAATCGGTATCTATTGGCAACACCACGACCATAAAAAAGTTAAGCGGCATGAGCCGATCCGCATTTGAAATGGTGCTCTATTTACACATTTTTATCTGTCGTGCATTTGAAAGAGGAGGCGTGCTATCAGGAAGACCAATCGAAATATTTATATATGTATAAAAAGCAGCATCATAAATGAAAGTAAACGGACTCCAGTGCCCAGTGCTCTGAGTCTACCGCCTTCCTGACATCAAAAACTCATGTCGACTTACTCGATTTTCACAAATACTACCAACCTAAACGAGGCGGTCGCAGAATTAAACCACTTCACAAACCTCGTTCTACCTCGACACCGGGAATCAGACCCGCTTCATAAGCGCGAAAAATAGCCCGCCTGATAAAAACCGCAGATTAAATAAAATCGTAAATCAGCGCGTCTCTCACCAGAAATTGTAGCTTGGCAATCAAACATCTTCAAAGGCGCACTCCTCGTTCAGCTGTGCATGTCGTGGTGCGCCACTTTGGTGCCAAGGCTGGAAGAGTGGTACCCAGTTGAACGCAGATTCACAATAGACCGGCAGGGGCGGGCCAACCGCATTTCCATTGGTGGTGATTATTGAGTAACGAGAAAGGGGAGAGCTGTTATCATACTGCAAACACCTCCAGATTTTTCAGGATTTCTTACCTCTATAGAAAGACAAAGATTCTGCACCATGAGACTTTCCTTGATTTATGTATTTGCACTGTTGTTTGGGGAGTTTGATGACAATTGCAACTTGTCATCCAGGCTTTTCATTTGCATGTGGTTAAACAAGCAGAAATACCATGCATGAGTGAATTACTATACTATGGGTTTAAAACTGCACATAGTGGAGTTGAAGTCCACATTTAAATACACCAAATGCATCATCTATCATTTGGTTTTCTATCCTTACCTTCCCCCCAGTTGGGTTAGATTGCTATAATTGCTTATATGCTGTGTCTTTGTGTTTAACAAAATTAAATATGACAGAGTCCAGATGTGTTTTAGTGATGTGAGACTGGAGACAGAGGCAGCAGCTCTACACTGGCCAGAGGAAGCACACATAACAAAGCTCAGCTCTGATGCTCCAGAGAGTTGGCTGCAAATTTATGACCCAGAAATGTGTTTTGTTTATGGCATAAATTAGAGGAAAGGAACAGAGAAAAAACTCTAGCGTGCATGCCGCAGTCAGAGTCGAAATATACAGAGACATGGTAAATAATCCGACGGGGTTTTAAAGAGCTGTCTTTAATCCCCAGTGTTGACTGGTGCACTGTAGGTCTGTAGGTCTGGAACAGATTTCTGTATAGCTCTAAGCTTGTGTGGTATAGTAAGACACAGTGACACAACAGACGTTTCAGTGTTTCTGACAGAGACTTAAAATCCTGCTACTGCAAACAAACATTCCAAAATATGATGTTCCATGAAAATAAGTCAACAGATAGTGATGCAAAAGAATCAGCACAGATCGTGTCTTAACATGATTTATTGAATATTTGATTGAATATAAGTTGTGTGTCTGTTATTTTTAAGGGCAAGTGAAAGCATCTCTTGTCTTGATGTGGTTACACTTTTAATTCAGTCACTTTAAGCAGCTTTTGAAAGCAGCTTGGTGCAAAAAAAAAAGAGGAAATACTTACCTCCTGCATCTCTTAATCGTTGATGTTCTAAATATACATCTGGAAATATAATTTTTAAAGATAGCAACAGATGCAATCCAAAGCACTGCAGTCAACACACTTATTCACATCATTATCTGCACATCAATTCTCTAGTACGATCTCATTTTCAAGAGATTACACCCCCCTTCAACAACACTTCATTCCAATCAGTAATCAGCCTGAGATCCCACTCTCAGATTCACAAGTTTAGCCTGACACTTTTCTCTATTTTTTGATTGCACTGTATTTCAAAGGGTTTTTTTTTTTCTCTTCTTGCTGTTTATCAGTACAGGCGAGATAGGAAATGCAGGGAATTCAAATAAAGTTTGGGCTCACTCTGCTGTCTCAAATAGAGGATGGGATGGGATCCACTATCAGCGCCTTCAATCTATGTGTTCCACGCCAAAGATGTATTCCACTGTAACACAAGGAAAAAGAGCAGACTGCAGACTTTTGTAGAAACTTCTACTTAAAAAAATCTGCAGACTTCCCAACTTTCCCTAATGACTATGCCCTTGCATACTTAATCATTTATTATCAAGACTTCCCCAGGTAATTAAATTCACCTACAGCACAGTGATAAATTACAGCTGGTTTTCACTACATATGGAAAGAAATGAAGGAATATGAAAAAGTAAAAAGTAAAAAGATGGGATGGAAAGAGCGATATAGAGCTTTCGCTATGTTTTAGTCTTCTAATACTGGGTCTTCCATCAGCAGTAATTCAATAATTCAATTTATTCCTCAGTGATCATATCATGTCTGTCACGGTTATTTAAAACACCAGCCTCCGGTCCTGCTCGCTATGAATGATGTGCCCTGCATATACAGTTCTATTCAAGCCCTAACAAATCTGCTTCTATAGAACATTCTGATCCTTATCCAAAAACAAAAAACAAAAAACCCCACATCATCTCTCACATATCGAAGTATCTCCACAGAGAAGCTCTCATATACTGTAGTGTCAAAAATAGCTCCAGCGCTTCTGCAACTGAAACATAACCAGCTTTGTTACTGTATCTGCACAGCCACAGCACAGAAGAAGACATTCACTTTGTCCTTTGGCTCCATTTCCTCATCCAACATTCTTTTTGAGTGTAATATGCCGGTTAACAGCTAAAAGATCCGTCTGAAGCAGTTTCAGGAGCTGCGGGGCGTTCAGTTCATTTCTTTCTTAGCTTGGTCTCATAAGTTAATTGGGAATGTAGGAACTTGGAATGTGGGCGCAGCGAGAGATCAGCTGCCCCCAGGAAATGCTGCCACAATTACACCTGAAGTTAGGAGTCAGTTCAAAAGATCAGGTCATGCCACATTTCTAGCTCTTAGAGGTGATGACCAAGAGTGATGATGGTTCATCAGTTAAGCTGATTTTTTTCTGATCTGAGCTCTCAGTGATTAAAGGATAAAGGATTTTTTTCTTCAAATCAAATCCAATCAAAACAAAAGGCAACAATGTTTAGGGCTCACATCCCTAACCAGTGCCCACTGGCCTGTACAAAAATATATTCAGAATAAGAACACGAATTATATTTTTTAATTCTTTGAAAAATAATCTCCTTAAACCGTTGGGCACTGACCTTTAGAAAACATTACTCATACTAAAATTAAGGGGCCTATTTTCAGCTGCAGGTGAATACACAATTGACTCTCTAAAAATAGCTACAAAAGCAGAGGGGTGAGTGGTGGACACAAAACAAATTACATTGCCCATGTTCATTATAACAAACAAACCCCCAGCAACAATGTGCTTCATAGATGTTTTTAACTAGTTTAGCTACATTCGTGGAGCTCTAAGTTATTAGAATATTGCCACATAATCAATAGTTGTTAGCAGCATCTATATATTTTGTGGGTTTTGCCATTTTTTTGTTATTTCCAAGAAAATATGAAATATCCTCAGACTTATCGTTTGACTAGATTATCTGTTAGAACTCAATGAATCCACCAAGCTCCCCAATTGCTGCAGGTATATAAACAGGGTCAAAAAGCTGAATTTCTACTCTTTACCAAAACCCATTGCAATGAAAGCTTAACTCCAGACGCATCAATCTCTTGGCCCATAGAGCCACTATGTTCATTATCTTCCACAACATGGGAATGTTGGGCCTCCTCATAAATCACACCAAAGTTTCCCAGAGTAAGCATCTTCGGCACCACTACTCAGGTGCTGTTGGGAGAAGACCTCCATTTGATGAATGACCATTTGGGTCCATGTGCAGATTGTGGTTGTGGCTAATGAGATGCATGACAGCGCTAAGACTGATACAGGTCATGGAGACATATGGGCATTTCGGGTCCGTCCGGTTCTATGTTCAGCAGCCATGCGTCACTGACATCATGCAGCACGCTGGAAATGGAGCAAGACGCCCAGTCATCGCAGGAAGAGAGACCAATAAATTGATGAGGAAGTATCAGGAGAGGGTGTGAATAGAGAGCAGCAGGTGAATGCTTGCTCCCAGCAGGTAGCTGGTTCCCACTGGTGGCCCTGTTTCATTTCCACATAGTGTAAATGGCTGATTAATAGGCGAGCAAGGACCCAGGACTCGGATAGAGGCCAATATTAGCTCACATATCATCAGCTTGTAACACTAATGGGAATTCATGGGTAAAATATGGACCCAGTGTCTTTTGCAAGATAAAACAGACCCAGATACAAAACTCGGACAACTTTTAAGTTTGAACTGAGTTGTACCAAAGTTTTTCAAAAAGTAAATGCATATATTGAGCCCTAGTTTATGCACAACTTTCTCTGAATATGATTATCAGTTGGGCAACAAAACAGAATTGTGCCGAGTATGCATTACCTAAAGAAAAGGCAGTAATTACAATCCTGAACATCAAAAAGCTGTGCAATTCCTAAACTGCAGGATCATGAACCCTGTAGGCTGAACAACTACAAAAGAAGCTGTTTTTCCATGCAGTGTTTGCCTTCATGGCCACATTTTGCAGGGGAGCGAGGCTGTTGCGCAATCTGGACTAATTCTCGGGGCTTGGAAGATGCGAGCTTCATAAGATCAGTGAGGAAGCCTTCTTTGATCTCCCATCCTAGATAATATAGGTCATCTCTTCAGGGAGAAACAACAAAAACCAAAATGAGGCGGAAAACACCATTCAAGTCACTGTGGAACACGAAGCAAGCAGCGCCTCAAATGAGGACCACAACATCGCCCGGCAGACCTATTTTTAGGGTCTTGATCTTTGGCATTTTTAACACAACAGTCCATCAGCCTGTGTGCTGACGAGAGAAAGAGGAATTTCTGAAATGTGAAATATTGCATCTGTCATTTTCTATTCTGCTGCCTGTATGTGGAGCCTGTTCAGACTGGGTATCCATGGCAACCGTTTCATAATGCCTCGCAAAACACCTTAGAAGAGGTTCCTTTTTATCTAGGCTGGAGGGCTGGGACAGAGGCAACAGAGAATCAAATGAGAGGGCAAAAGTGATAGCTGACAGGCTGTACACAGCATATTCTTTAGCTGACATTTTTAGAAGTCGCCCCCTCAAAATGGAATGGGGAGATAATGAAAAGAGCTCACCCAGAGAAACCAGGGAAAAAATAGGATGACATAAGAACATTTGATATTTATTGCACTGCACAACTGTCAAAGCAACCCTCTTTCTCTTGCAGATTTAGAGCTTCTACTTCTGCAGTTTGTGCTACATGCATAGAAAGACAACCGTCAGTTCATGTGATTCAGTGAGACATGCTGGCACTGACACTCACTGTATAGGAGCATGTTCTCTGGGTCCTGGAGGACAAGTCCAGTCATGTGGAATGCAGCAGGCGTGAGCTTGATGGGAGGGCAGCATACAGCCAGCTGGGTCTTCTGCAGGGGTGAGACAGAACCCATGCCAGGAACTGACAGGACCAATCAGTGAAGGGCTCAGGCCTCATCCATGCATGCTAATCAGCCCGTCAGAGGAGCCTGGGTCGAGGGCATTTGCAGGGGTTCATTGCTATGGATACAGCAGCAGCAGTCACACGATATTACCTGAGCAGGTAAACCAAGTGGAAGGAATCTTGGCGTTGGCCGCACAGGGCTACGTGACCTTCGGTTACATCATGCATTCTCAGATGAGTCAAAAGCTGCAGAATGAGAAAGCAAAAGTACCGATATGACTGCAAACACTGCTTGATTTATGGAAGAATTCAAAACAAAAAAGTTGAGAGGAAACTAGAACGCTATGTTGGAAAACGGACACACGCACACACAAACCCCCCCAAAAACAAGAGCACAGTCTCAAAAACATGCAGGCTATGGCAAAAGAAGCCTTTCATCATTTTAGCACAATCCTATAAATGGGTTTTAGGCTAATGTGGCCAGTTTGTCTTTTTCACAGCTCCACTCCTATTTCTATTTTCTGTTGTGTAACACATATAGTGTTACCTCAACTTTGTGGCACAGAAAGTTTGGAGACTAGGTGCTGCGATGGGAGACCAACAAGCCAATTGTTCCCCAAAGTGTTTTTCTTCTTTGGATAAGCTCTTTAATCATTTCAAAAGACTTGTGAGTCACCAGATTGAGTGACACAAACAGCAGTGGATGATAGATAGATATGACTGCTGGGATAAAGGACTCCATTATATTAGTTTGACTTTGGAGAGTCGAATATGCTGTAAATTTGACAACACGGATTGTTTAGAAACACAATTTCCTTGTCGATCCTACAGTGCATATATTTAGCACATTAATCACTTATCTCCATCACAACATTCCCAGTTGTGTAGCAACAGCCGGAAAATGTATTTCCAATCAAAAGGGTTTCATCTCAGTGGCTGACCTAACACAAAAACTTTTGACTGCTTTTATCCAGAGAATCTTTGAGGTCATTCATCTTTTCATATGCTAATATTTTAATCAACATTTCCCAATGAATTAAGCCTTTGCAGGCCTCAGGCTCATTTGTGTTATCGGGCAAATTAACCTCTACTGCTGGAAGGACAGTTGAAATCCCAACTGTCCGAGCATACTCAGAGGACGGCAATTTTCCTTCTGCCAACAAAGTGAGTGAATGGAGTTACTATTGTATATCATTGTGTGTGCATCTGGACGGATAATCAGTTTCAGCCACAACTGCAAAATAGTCTAACCTGTTTAACCTTCGTTTTCATCACAACTTTAAATGGACAATATGACAAAGCGAAGGGATCATAGATTCAGACCTCTCTTTAACACACAAGCATGTAACAGATACAGAATAAATACTGATTACTGGCTGTGAGGCTCAGAGAAGCACAGCCAGTACTGTCATTATTCTTCGTTATTAAAAGCTGACATTAGAAGGATAATAATGGAGAAACGCTCAAAGCAAAGCAAGAAAGTTTTGAGGAAGATGTAATAAGGCTGCACTCATGTAGTACATTTCATTTTGAGTGGAGAAACAAAATGCTTCGGAGAAAACCAAAGAGCATCACAGGAATCTTTCCATCTGCTTCTGAACGATGTTAAACCCACATTAATTGATGTTTTAACCACTTGGGACAGCCCATCAACAGCTGTCAACACAATGCACACATATTGTCCAACACGTATCTGGCTGCTGAACAATCTAATCGGAAGATCTGTAGTTTCAACTTTGGAACTATAGATGTTGATGTGTCCTTGGGCAAGATGTGGAAACTGCACTAATGTATCATTAGTTCTTTATGAATAGGAGTGTGTGTGGCGTGAAGTGTAAAGTGCTTTCAGTGATAACATCAAAAAAAAAAAAGCACAGTGAAAATTTTAACAGCCAGCTGATATCCATTACCATTAGCTTCTGTTTGGGATTGTGCTTTCCGGCTAAATGATAACAGTAAATCCAATATTCACTTTCCTACCAGCTGTTATTGGTCTGCAGTGCACCAACTCCTGAGGGAAATATCTGTTTCTAAAGCAGCTAAATATTCAGACATGTTCATCAGCTGGTTGTTAACCGTTGATGTTTCTCCTGTGCTCCAACAGCATGTTTCAGTACCATAAAGACCTATATAACATACACATATTTAATTCAGTGTTCCAATATATAAATCAAAATGTTAGTTATAGTTATCTACTTACAGATGTTGGAGTTCAATAATCTGGCAAAACCTTTTTATTTGGTCCCTGAAACACCCCAAAAGAATGCGGAAGTAGACTATTGAGCAAATTCACACAGGGCATAGAGATTATAGTTTGTATTTTCTAGTTACTTTTTATTTTGTTTCAGTTTATTTTTTTGCTTTCAATATAGCTTAGTTTCCAGAGTGGATGTAATGTTCTTTGAAAATTTGTGGTTTTACTTGTTTTTTGTTAGGTGGAGGGTATTTTCCACAGGAGACATTTAGGAAAGTTAGAACAGATATTACAAAACATGTAATGTAGACATCCTAAATCTCTGTAAACATACTCTAAAACCTGCACCAATATGTTACATGATATGTACTAGGAACCTAGTTGCTATGTTCTAGCTTGTTAGCTAGCATAGCTAGAACTTCATGAAACCAGTTTGAGATTATCTAAACTTTATAACATGGTGCGCTATCTTTTTGGAAGCAGCTATCAAAACATGGTTACACTGTGGTCATGAAAAAATAGACATGATCATTAACAATACTCAGGTAGACTGTGGTGTTTCAAAAATGCTTACCAGAATCTACCAAGAAAATATTCTCCACATATTACACCACTACCAGCTGCCTGAATGATTGATATAAGGCAGGATGAATCCATGCTTTCAAGTTGTTCACATCAAATTCTGACCCTAAATTTAGAATTTTGCAGCAGAAATCATGGCTCACCAGACTACGCAATGTTTTTCCAATCTTCAAGGTCCAATATACTGCCTGTTCAGAGATGCTCTTCTGCTTTGGTTGTAACAATTGGTTGTTTGAGTTACTTTTGCCTACCTGTCAACTTGAAGTAGTTTGGCCATTCTCCTCTGACCTCTGGGATCAATAACACATTATCACTAAGGGAACTGCCCTTCACTGGATATAGTCTCTTTTTCTGGCCTTTCCCTGTAAACCCCACAGATGGTTGTGTGGAAAAATCTTTGTAGATCAGCAGTTTCTGAAATACTCAGACCAGCTGGTCTGGCACCAGCAACGATGCCATGTTCAAAGTCACTTAAATCACCTTTCTTCCCCATTCTGTTGCTCAGTTTTGAACTTCAGCAAGTCATGTTGACAATGTCCATGTTAGCATGAACATGTAGCTCAGCTAAATCCACAGCTGACAACAGTAGGTTTTCTTATTTTACATGGTAAAAGTCAGCTTTGTTATGCTGGTTATCTGGCTAGGACATGTGAGACCAGAATCTCTGATGTCTGACATTTGTTATTTGTTATATTTCCTAAAAACAGAGCCCAAAAGGCTAAAAAAAAAACCCAACAAAAAAAACAACACACACATAACAATTTTATCACAGCCCTGGCTATCATAGTAAACAGTACCCACTGCCAAAAAGGCTCCAAAAATTATGAGTGCACGCAGCGGAACATGTTGTGTTAAATTACTCGAACATAGTGTACACTCACCCACTGCCACCTTTTTCTAGCAAGAGTGGGAGACAGGAAAACAGGAAAGGAAAGGAAAATAGAGCAACAAAGCAGTCTGTACACTGGCCTAAGATCAAATGGTCCAGCGAGAATGCCTACTCATCACTATCCTGTGTTCCCAAAAAAACCCACTTCGAACAGTGGAGTGTAGCGGGACAATGACCGATCCACACCATTGTTTTAACTACATTATTGATGCAGGCAGGGCAGAGCCTAATGTCTGCTTATGTGCTCTGAGTCTGCTTTAAGTTTGTTTTATGTCAGTGATCCTGTGCATTTTGCTGTGCTTTGTAAACGTTAACAATGAATCTTCTTTAAGGAAAAATCAATGGCCAGGAAGTGACCTGCAGATCTCATTTAAAGAAGCTATAATTCATCTTCCTTTTATAAGATCAATTTGTCAAATGAAAATGAGAGAACAATGTGACAATGTGCATGGATTGCTTACAGTAATTATACTCTAAAGCAGGGGTGTCAAACATAAGGTCCGGGGGCCAGAATCGATCCGGCAAAGAGTCTAATCAGGCCCACTGGATGCCTTTGGAAAGTGTAAAGGAAGTCATAAAAGCTTAAAATCTCCCCCGTTTATCCATATTACACTGAAGTAATTAAATAAATAAATAATTAAATAACAGTAAAGTTCCTGTTTTTTTCACAAATAAATAGAATAACTTTCTGTTTTATAATTACAGGGCCATCTAGACAACGAGCTACCAGAATTTTCTGTTATTTTACACATTTATGTCTTATAACTGAAGCCCAAAGAGTCACGCTAAAATATTTCTTTCATTTATTACAGCAGAATTGCTTTATCATCTGGAAAAACTGAGATGTGCTGTTGAAATCTGTACACTAGTTGGATAGGTCACCAGTCAATCACAGGGCAAACATGCGGGCAGACACAGACCATATATCCCTTCATTCATTATATAAGTTAAAAAGCAATTATATGGTAACAACCTGCTCCACTCTATTGCTTCCAAGTGGCCACATTAACAATGAGGTGCCAGTGTAATGAGTATCATGCCTTCTTGTTAGTTTTTTACAGTTGTCCCATCCATCCATCCATCCATCCATCCATCCATCCATCCATCCATCCATCCATCCATCCATCCATCCATCCATCATTTCCTTTACATCTTTATCTTTTGGTTTATTTTATTCAGTCTCTCTCTAACTTTTGGATTTGTTTGAATAAGCACTAATCCTTCCTCTGGCACTGAGTGTTCAGACACTCAGTTATCCAAACATTGTGAACTGGACAGATCAATTGTTAACACTAAATTGTACCCCTGACGTCAGTACTTTGTGACTTGCATTACAATCCACCCCACCATTTTTCACCACAGCCAATCATTTTTCCACTCAATTGTCCATTATTGCTGATCAGCGAGGCTTTATCTACTTGTCAGCTGCTGTTGTTCATCCATCGGTGACAGATTTGCCTGGAGTGCTTAAATGGCTCCTTTAAGGTGGAGGCTGAGTTCCTGAAGGCAATTCCCACTGAGGGACAAAGGAGTGTTACGCCAGATGCTGCCTTGAACAACGGGAAAGAAATGATTCAAGACAGAATGGCCTAATAATACACTCTCCTTAAAACTAACACACACATCTGATGGTCTATGTGAATTTGCTGCTCATAGTGATGGATAGATGTGCACGCTGAGATTAAATGCAGAGCGTGGCATACATATATCCACAGAGTTGCGTAGGCTGAAACGAACACTGTGGGCACATTCTACATAGGGGCTGAATGATGCTGAGCTGTGATTTTGATGTCAGATGCCAACTGTGGGTAAAGCTATGACGGTGCATAGCTTTGTGCATCTCAGCAGAAGACTAGGAAGAAACTGTTTGTTTAACAAGGAGGTCGTATTCACTGAAAGCGACTGACACTAAAAGTCACTACAAAAAGGAGACTTTCATGCAGTTTTTACACTAATATCATTTTGTTGCCCTCAAAATTTTTTATAATATAATACTGGTTAATTAGAGATATTTAGAAGAAGGCCACATTAGTAGTTGTGCTGAACTATAACCACTTGCTTTATATTTTAAGAATAGAGATCGTAGTCGGGGATCGAATAAAGCGGTATTAAGCTTTTGATTTCTCTTGGCAAGAAAGTTTATTTCTCAATATGTCAAACTATTTCTTTAACCTTGGCCTGAGGGAAAACAGACTGAATGCCGCTGTGTTGAGCACTGGTCTCCCATTCCACACTAGTTAAATTTTCAGTTTCAGATATAGAAAACGCAACACTGGAAGGTTCTTAAAGTGACATTTAACACTCTCCAGAGTCTGGTGAGTCTCAGGATGAGGACCATGACCTTAACAAGGCGTCTATCAGAGGACTCGAACTGCAAGACCAGGAGGAGGAAACTCAACCAAGAAGCAGCTAGACATTCTTTGACATTACAAAGGTGCTGCTGACATGGTGTGCCACGTGAGACAACACCATGCAGCCCGTTTCTGATAAGTCACATGTCTTCCTCTGCTGAAAGGACAAGTGCCAGCAGGGGCACTGGGTCTTGGCGGAGGGGGGGCTGTTACAGAAGCCACCGTGAGTCATCATCCTCTTGAGGTTACCACATGGTGAGGGAAGATGGATTTAGTCTCAGCACTGCCATGGTCTACCACAGGAAAAAGCTGGCAGTACTTACAGTCTAGCTCCAGCATGAGGATCCATAGCAAAGAATGTTCAGCTGATAATGTCACTTCTGGCTGGGTTGTGCCAAAGCCCTTTAACATCTCTGTTTCCACCAGCTGCGCGACTGATGAAAGGTGAATAATGTAACAGTGTTATCAAGGACAGCCTCCATAAGGTTGCATGGAGTCATCTTGATTAGTGATGTAAATTCATTTAGTGTAATTAGATGAAGAGATGACGATCCAAACCTGGAAAACTCAATACTCCATCTCAAGGTGAACAGTTATGTAATACACCTTTCATGCTTTGACTGTCAGTAATTAAACCACAAAGCCTCAAAGACTTTATCTTCACACATAAAAAAGCTGTTGGGAAAACACTGTTTTTAATCATATTTCATTTTTCACCCTTAATTTTACAGGCATCCTCATATACAAAAATGCACAGGCTTCTCGCTTCCTCACGGACAATAACCATAGTGTTATGTTTTTTTCTTTCTTTTTTTATACTGTATCCAGGCCAATACAGGGAAGATTAGAATTTCCTTTCTAGTGCTCAAAGCTACAAAAAATACATATAAAAAATTAAACACCTTTCTTTCCTTAAACAGTGCCCCAGTTACATCATCATGTTTTTTTAAAGTTGATATTGTGAGCTTGTCAGGAAACAGGCATGCAGCAATCCTAGACCAAAATCATCACTTGTAAGATATCGATCACACCCCAAAAAACCTGTTTTACGTTGTCACATAATGTTCGCATTCTCATTTGATGTCATGTTTGCATAAAAATATTCCTAACACTGCCTTTAAATTGGATTTATGAAATCCCTGGCTCTATTGTTGCTTGTACATATTTAAACTGGTTTGGTACATACTCACTGTGACTGCACTAGATATGACTCCACATATCCACTCATTCTGATACAAAGTGAGTCAGCTGGAGCGTCCACTCCAGGCTACCTTGTTAGGCATGTCTCTAACATCCACCATCTCAATGTATCTCCTAATTAGCACCCGATGAGCACACTGCACATCTAAGCAGAGATCCGTTCTGTCTTCTGACATCTACTTTCTCCCCCTTCGGCTCCCTTTGTCTGCTCACCATGTTGTAAGTAATGAACGTAAGAGAGCTCAGCTCAATATAATGTGTTGGAAGATAAAGGAAGTGACTCCCTGCCATGCCAAATCTATCCAGAACGCTATTACGGTGCCATGGCAACAGATGAAGACGTGCAGGCCTCTTTGGATGGGGGCACCGCTGGTTCACTCGTCTTCTCTGTTAGACTGACTGGCAGGAAAGCTCCACAGGGCTGCTATGGCAACAGACTGATCATATGCAGAGTGGGGCTGTTGGCTGCCACGGCAACATAGGGGCCAAGTCATCGGTTTGCCTCTGAGTTACAGGAAATTAGATTGCTTTTGATGGGTCCCAAGGATTTTTGTCATAAAATGTGAAAAAAAACATAAGTGTGTGTGTGTGTGTGTGTGTGTGTGTGTGTGTGTGTGTGTGTGTGTCAGGGGTGAAAAGGATTAAATATGGCAGCACAAAGCAAGTACAGTAAGTGTGCAATAGCCACTGGTGGCCACCTCCAAATGTCAACTAATACCTATGGAATGCTATAGTTAGGTGCTCTGCTTTAAAGTACACATTTAAATGGTCACAGCCTCTGAAGCGAATATCCCAGTTAATGGCCACTGAAATTTTTTTCTCTTCTTTTCTTTCCCCTCACCCCCAACTGGTCAGGGCAGATGGCTGCCCCTCCCTGAGCCTGGCTCTTCCACAGGTTTCTTCTTGTTAAAAGGCAGTTTTTCCTTTCCACTGTTGCTAAGTGCTTGTCTATAGGGGGTCATCTGAGTTTTGGGGTTTTCTTTCTATTTCACATTCTTTACCCTACAGTATAAAGTGCCTTTTCATACAAATAGGTCCCTTCTGGCTTCGAAAAAATTGTTGCACAAATATTATTCACAAAAAGTGGAAAAGTGGAGAAAAGATAATGAGCGCACCAATCTGACACGCTTTGCGCTTTTCTTTTTTATAGCTTAACACCCACAGGGAAAGAGTCTGGGGTGTTCTGGATTCCTCCATGAATTACCATCTCACTATTGTGAAGATTTTTCCAGGCCCCATTGATCCCAGGTGCTATGTTATTGGGGGATTTTGCCCCTGTGCTCATGTGTTTAATGTCAGTTTAGAATACATATCCTTCTGGGAGTTGTTGAGACGTATTTTGTCAAACTTGAGAAGGCATTTAACTGCATCCCTTGGGGTATCCTATGGCTGTATCGCGGTGTCTGGCCTGGTTTGTATTGCCAGCAATAAGTTGGACTCATTCTCAGTGGGTGCTGGACTTTGGCAGGGCTGCCCTTTGTTACTGATTCTGTTCATAAATTTTATGGACAGCATTTCTAGGCAAAGCCAAGTGGCTCTCACCTTGGTGGCCTCAAGCTCTCGTCTCTGCTTTTTGCAGATGACGTACTTTTATGGCTTGAGCAGGTGGTGGCTTCTAGCTTACACTGGAGTGATTTGCAGCTGAGTGAGAATTGGTGGGAAAGAGAATTAGCATCTCAAGGTCAATGGACATGATTTTTGGCTGGAAAAGGTCAGTGTGACCACTCTGGGTCAGGGTTCAGTCGCTGCCCCCAAGTGGAGGAATTTAGGTATCTCGAGGTCTTGTATGCTTGAAAATCTGGGATCACAAACCAGTGGGTGCTGCTGCAACATTGCTGCTTGTTGGAACTACAACAAAAGAGCAAAAAAAAAAGAAAAAAAAAAAAAAAGAAATATGCCAGCCTTACAACAAACTATGGTATTCACTTGTGGGTTGACACTAAGCTTGAAGCTTTTAACCCTTTAAGACCTACCATAGAACCAAGTTCGCCAGAGCTTATATTATATTTTTACATGCTGTGGAGCCATTTTTGGGAGCATTTCAAGTTGCTATACATCAATACAACCATTATAGCCCAAACTTTAATAATATGTCTGCATTAGGTGCATAGTAATTACATAAATTGCAAAAAAGTGCAATAAACTACAAAAAAATTGAAAATCGTTTTTGTTTTTTTAACATATATTTCTAGTTAGAGAAATTTAAGAGGCTTATCCCTCAAAACTGTAAATACAAAAAAGTTACACAAACTAGTTTCCCACCACAGGAAATTTATTTTGAGTGTCTTCATAGTTTTATTTTTGAAATACACCAATTTTTATATACTGCAGGAAAAACGAAAATAAATATTATAGTGCAAATTTGCAAAAATAACAGCATATGCATCAAAATAAACTATTTCCAGCAGTGCAATATGAGTCTTAAGCATCCCAGAAACGACACAGAAAGTCATAAAGTCAAACATAACTTTTTAAAACACATAACAAGTAAAACACAAGCTCATAAGGCCCCGATCGTAAAAAACTACATTTCCGCAAAATGACGTCACTTCCGGTTTCGGCCAGGTCATGCGGTCATGTGATAGTTCGCGCTGATGGACGTAGGAAGTGTTACAAACAGCTGATGGATCGGCGAAGCGTGTTTCTGGAATATCATGTTTTTGTTGCTGCAAGTGATTTTTATGCAGTTTTTGCAAAGCTATATGTGGAAGGAAACTGTGACCTAGGACAAGCTGATGGCATAAGATGTAAGTACAACTCCTCCAGTTTCATATGCAAAAAAAATTATTGCGCTAGCTTACTTGGTTGCAGAGCTACCGGGATTTAAAAATAGTTACGCAAAACAGAGCGTGCCCGCTCCTATCGGCTGTAAAGGGTTAAAATATGTAGTCTGAAGCTACTGAAATATGTATGATGAGTCTATGCCCAGGAACACTGCTTCCCAAACCTTTCCTCATCTAACCAGCTCAGCTAACCAAGAATATTAAAGTACCAGCAGACTCCGATGGCTGACAGTGCAATCACATCAAACTGTCAGAGTAATAGGAACAGTGTCACGAGAGCGGAGACATCTTACTCTCCCCTTTCTGCCCTCCATCTGCATGAAAATGGAGGAAATATGAGATATGGATTTGTCTCAGATGTGAGAGCTCAACAGGGGTGCTCTTTTTGTTTGCTGAGCTGCTCCACTGATTGATTGCTCGCTCCACTTTGGAAAACACTGGGCTGCAATCAAAAGCAAATACAATGAAGACAGTTCAAAACAGCTGCTACACGATTTTCCAAAGGAGAACAAGGAAGGATTAGGAATTTCAACATCATGTATTTTTAGATTTTGTTCAGTTCATACCTGAAGGCCTCTCTGTTGCAGTCACTTCAAACACGTAGAACGGAAAGTCAAGAGGGGATAAGTTAAGCGGTTGTCCTCTTCTGCACTCCCGGAGATTTACGGTCCGGTTTCTGCAATTATTCGCTGTAGTGAAGCAAAGGAGGGGGCGTGGATGATAAAGCGATGAAGGCAGCAAGAGAAAAAAAAAGAGAATAATCTCGTCCCCGGAGATATAAACAGGCTGTTGTGCTCCAGTTGCTTTAGCTACCCTTTGACCTGTATGTGACTCTGCACTTGTGCTGCATATGTGTGTGTGGATGTGTGTGGATGTGCACGCACGTGTGCAAAACTCTGCAGTAGCGCATGTGGGACTGCATGTGCAGGGTTACTTGGATGAAATTCAGTGAGCATCTCGATTATAAGAAAGTACACCACTTAATTTTTTATAGGCAATTGCAGTGTGATTAATTATTCATGGGGTTATTCATTACACTGTTGCATCAGCACAGATGAGACTGGGTGTGAGATAATATGCTAACAAATTCAGTATGCGTAATTCTAAATCTATATGCCATTTATATCCTCCTTTTCATCTATTGCACATATGCAGAAATGCTGAATCATTAGTGTCAACATCCAAACATCGTAATTTTTTTAAATTCTTTTTTTTAATTTAATAAGCAAACATCGTCAAAATTAAACAAATGACTTTCTATTCAGTTTTGTTTAACTGCCAAAGTTGTTTCAAAGAAATATAATGTTTGAAATGAAGCAAAAATGAGGTTTAAAGGTCATTTCACAAACAGAGTGAAGACTTCCCTCCATTAGCTGCTCTTGAACTTCACTGATGATGTGCGGCTGACAGCATATGCTGCTCTACATCGCCATCTCTTGGATAAGTGCTGCCATGACAAGCAGGCCTACATGGCTGCAGCTGCAACCTTGATTTTGAATCCAGGTTTAGAAAATGTAAAAATTATGTGATATTTGGGTTAAAGATACATTTTTTACTCATAACTTCTTATTCGTTTATGTTCTTTAGTGGTGGTTTGATTCTTTCTAGATGTTTCTTGATATTTTAAGTGTACTTTTGCCTCCCTTTGTGTTTGTTTTGCATCACTCTGTGCACCTATTGCGTCTTTTTGTGCCTTTCTTTCACTTTTCTACTAGGCAAATATGTTCTTTGTGGTGATTTGGAGTCATTAGATCACAACTACTACATCTCTTTGGTGCTTTGTGTTTCTTTGAATCTTTATTTGATTTTCTGTAGTTGTTCTACATCTCATTGCAGTTATTTTGATAGTTTTCAAGTTGCATTTCTGTAATTATGTGGTTTTGATCATTTTATAGTTTTTTTTTTTATATATCTCTTGCTTTTTTTTTTTTTAGGTGTTTCTGATGCTTTGAGTAATAGTTTGGCATCTTTTTCTGTCTGTACACTTTATAAATCTCTTTCTGGAGATTTTGCTTCTCTTGCTTATTTTTTTGATAGATTTTTGAGTGCTAATACTCACTGATACTGTACTGTACTGATAGTCACTAGAGTCCCATTGGTTGTTTTGACTCGTGTGTGTGTGTGTGTGCGCATTCATGAACTTTGCCAAGATAATCTACCTATCTCTTATTTTGGATTTCCATTCATTTCTGTGGCCACAAATGGTCCTGACCACTGTTGCTTAAATTGCTGGACAGATTACTTCCCATGTTCACGTTTCCATATGTTGTGCCTTTGCCTCTGGACATTAGCTCGGGAAGCATCTGGTGTTGACTCCCTCAGCAGCTCCACTCGTATACAGGCTCAGCAGCAGGAGCAGCCCAGAGTCTCTTCCCTCTTCCTCCCTTCCTCACTCTAGCTCGTCAGCTCCCCCGTCTCCATGGATAAACACAGGAATAATTCACCAGCACTCTTGCAGTGAAATATGAAACCATCTCTGGTGCCACAGTGCCTGCAGGCCCAGACCAGCTGGAACATTCTGTAAGAGGAAAAGATCAGATCTTCAGCTTCCATGAAGATGTGCCAAAGATTTCCTCCTTTTTCTCCAAGAGACGGTCTTTGAGGAGCTGCTGGGGCTTTTCAGAGACAAAAAACGTGATTGCAGAGGCAATTAAAACCAAATATCACACGTTTTAGGAACAGAGATGTTGTTGTGTCTTGTGTTTGTTACTCTGTAGTACATGAAGGAGGAAACATGGAAACTGCATTTGGTTTTTAATATTGCGAGCTGCTCATTAGCCAAGGCTTTATTTCGGGGACTAATAACTGTAGAATTACCAAGAGATGCATCATGTTTGCATAATGTATGCTCAGTTAAAGCAACCTTATTTCAGAAGAGCAGAGAGGGAGAAGTAGAATAACTTAAAAGAACCACTGACTGACCTCTTGTGGTCGAAGGTATTTTGGCACGTGTAATGCCGTTTCACAACCTTCAGCTCAAATTTATAAATCTGTTATTAACCATGTAAAAGTAGAATTTTAGTGGCTCATATATGTCATAAACCACATTCATTGAACTTTATGACTCTACATATTTTCCCCTGGTCCTTAACATAACTGTGCTGTGGCTCTTTGCCCCATCCCCATCCAAAGAGAAGCGTCTAGACTTCTTTAAGTTGCTTGAAGACGTTTCACCTCTCATCCGAGAAGCTTCTTCAGTTCTAAGGTCAAATGGTGGAGAGTCCCAGATTTAAATGGTGGGGAGTTCCAGATTTAAACCTAGTGGGAGTATCCCCAGTGGTTTAAATCATTTGACCTTAGAACTGAAGAAGCTTCTTGGATGAGAGGTGAAACGTCTTCAAGCAACTTAAAGAAGTCCAGACGCTTTTCTTTGCAAGCTCCTTTGACTATATGCCTACTTAAGTTTCTGCTATTAAGGTTGATATCACTGAATAAAGGGACAAATGAAAACCAAATAAGATTTTGAAGTCCAGGACAATCCGTTTGAAGCTTCTCTCTTGTGCTCATGTTTATTAGAATCATTACCAACATAGGACAGTATTGCCGGGTGGGGCCACTGCAGGGAGGGGCAGCCATCTGCCTCAACCTGTTGGGGGTGAGGGAATAAAGACAGGACAAAAGACACACTGTGGAAGAGAGGCAGACATTTAAAATAACTTATAGTTAAATGCAGAGTAAAAACAGCAAAAATGAGAAATAGGTGAGTGAAGAAGAAACACTCAGTCAGAGTCCATCATGGGAAACTCCCAACAGCGAAGTCTTACTAGACATACTTTGAGGAACCCTCCTGCAGACTGAGTGAGGGTTCTCCCATTCTTATAGTCATTCTGACCATTTAATCCAGATTTTTTTGTTTTTTAATCTAGGTCTGTGTTCATGCAGACGTTTCCAAAGGGAATTACCAACACTTCACAGCACTATGGTGTTAAAAACAGAGTTACTGGAGCATTGGAACAACCAGTCCAAAGATACAATAAAAAAAGATGTCTACAAAAAGTCGAATAACACAGCTTGTGCTTTATTACACACAAGTTCATTTATCTATTTTTTAATACTGTTGCTTAATGATGATGTTTTGGCAGAAACAAGAGTCTGGGAAATGAATAAATTAGACAGGCTTGTTAAGTTCACTGGGCTCAAAGTAAAAAAGAAATAGTTCCAAGGCCACAATTGTAAGAAACACAGTTTGGTTTCATGTAGGCAATGTCATGTTACTATCTTATTTTGTCATTTTGAGCTCACACAGTCAACAACTACCACAACTGCTGACACAAGTGATTCCAAGTCTGTGTCGGGTGGACACCGGGATAGGGTCTTTTTCCCAGCAGGGGGCCATTGGCTTGTTTGCAGGAGTTCAGATCCCTGCTTTGAATTTTTACACTTTAGGGTCTATAATTAGCCAAAACGTTTTTGATCGCTTCACCTCCAGCGCTGTGGATATGACCCATAAGTGCAAAGCAGAAAGAATTATTCTGCTTTTTCTTCTATTTAAGATTGTTAGTTTCTTGTGAAACCCACTGAATGCCTCAAAAATATGGGTAGTTAAGCAAACGTGCGTTCTTTTGACCACCTTTATAACAGTGCCTGATGTTCCCCTAATTTAGACCCAACTGAGCCTTTAAACTGATCCAGTTGAACTGGTCACAGCCACATGTAAACTGTGCAACGCAATCATGTGGTACAGGATATGGAGGCAATGAGTGTGTGATAGATTTCATGTTTACTCAAATCTAAAATTGTTTGCAGAGATATTTTAATACAAAAAGAGCTTAACTTTAGTCAGACGACTATTACACCAAGCCTTCATTCTCAGACTTTTAAAGACTTAAGACTTCATGTTTTCTTCCTCAGTATTTCGTTTGTATTTGATAAAAATCTGTACTGTAGGTGCATTCTGCAAATATCTATTGGATATAGTACATAATATTTGTTCATCGTACAGGATGTCTGCATACTTTATCAACTACTAGTTCTATTCAGCAAAAACATAAATTACTGCAAAGGTAGTAAAATCTTTATATTTCTATATTACAAGTAATCTTTTAATTTAAGCAATCTTTTAATTATAGTTTATTTAATAATAGAATAAACCAAGACTGTGAAGCAAAATGTTTGGATCTAGTTTTGGTAAATGAAAAAAAACTAACAAACCCAACATCAACAAACACACCCTTAATGTTAAAAGTTTTTCATCACACTTGGAGTGCCAGTGGCCAGTGCTCCGTTTGGCCATTTTACAGAAAGTGATCTGCATCTGTGCCCACATTTAGCGATTTTGTTGTTTAGAAAAACTGTGTTTAGTGCTTTCATATAGCTGAACTCAAATAGGCCAGGAAATGAACGACTTTTAAAAGTTCTGGAAAACTTCTCTAGGACACCACTAGAGGGAGAAAGACCCAAAAGAATGAATCAGAAGGCACAAATGTGCACCAGGGCTCCAGATTTGTAAGACATTAATGGCACTAGATTTGTCCTGATGAAATTAACCTTCATTGTAAGTGAATAAATAATGACCAAGAATTTCTACTTGAAATTATCTTAGATGTGTAACGTTGGATGTCCATGACACTTGCCCCTAAATCCTCAAAGATTTGGAAACACCGCTCTCAAGTATCTTTGGATATTTATGTTAATAATGTATTTATTTTAATCAATGCCATTTATCAACAGATCATTCTAACATATGGTGAGGCAAACATTTTGCCTAACTTCCATTAGGCGAGTCGACTTTTACATGTAAAAGCAAAGGAACTAACTTTCTGAAACCCATCGTAATACGTTTGAATGTTCTCACTGCGGCAAATACTTGACAAGCTTTTTCTAGGTCAGGCTTTGATTAAAACGGAAACAAACTCAGGTTTTTTCTAGTTGGTCAGGTTGCATAAAGGCTGAAAATTTGGTGTCAAGCAGCTTGAAAGTTTGCTTTTTAAATTCAACTTCTCAAATTATTTCAATATAAAGAATGTTTCAAAAAGAACTTTTTTCAAAAGAAGCGTGTGCACAGGCTAAATGAGAAGATTCAGCCATTTGTTGTAGCTCAGGGGTGGCTGTAGCTCAGGTGGCAGAGCAGGTCAGCCACTAATCAGAAAGTCGGTGGTTCGATCCCAGGCTGCCTCCTGGCTGCATGCCAAATATCCTTGGGCAAGATACTAACCCCATGTTTGCCTACTGGTGGTGGTCAGAGGGCCCGGTGGCGCCAGTGTCCGGCAGCCTCGCCTCTGTCAGTGCGCCCCAGGGTGGCTGTGGCTACAATGTAGCTTGCCATCGCCAGTGTGTGAATGGGTGTGTGAATGGGTGAATGACTGAATGTAGTGTGAAGCGCTTTGGGGTCCTTAGGGACTAGAAAAGCGCTATACAAATGCAGGCCATTTACCATTTGTTCAAGGTTAAGGTTTTTGAGTCTGGAAATGATGTAACGTCTACACCACTACACAATATAACCATCACACTAGAGCTGAGCTGGAACAAGAAGAAAATATTTCAGTATGTCAATTAACCAATCAATGATGAAATTAAATAGATTACTCTATTCTATTGTAATCCAATGTGGCAGCTGAATCAGGATTATGAAAGGTTGTGTGAATGCAAAACCTAGTTTTATGGGTAGCAGATGAAACCAAAGGTGGAAATGGTCTAAGATAACTGTCTCAAATCAGTTTTGGGACACATACAGAACCCTGTCTGTATTGTTTTGTACTTACATTAAATACATTAAATAAAAATCAGGAGTATTGCAAAAATGTCAAAATTGTTGGAATTGTTGGAGAAGAATATAGTCAGATTTTGATTTATCGTGTAATCATTAGCTTGATTTTTTCAAGATAATCAGATGATTTTTCTGCACTGGCAGTGTCTCAATCCCAAACAGACAGCCAGTGCAGTAAAAACATACCTGGATAGAAATACACATCAATCATGGACTAGCCTCTCCAGAGCCCAGGCCTCAACATTATTGAAGCAGTGTGGGATCTTAACACAGAACAGAAAATAGAAATAAATAAAAAACAGAGCCAAAACTAAAAGGAGAGCTTTTAATGTCCTTCAAGAAGCCTGGAGAACTAGTCCTGAAACAAATTACAAGAAAACCTTTGAGTGTGTTCAGGCTGTGTTGATAAAATTAAGGTGGTCATACGAAATATTGTTGGAGAACGACACTTTCAAACTTATTTCCATGTGTGTTTGCACATATTTGAATAAACTGCTGCATGTATTTCTAGTTTTCTTAGTAAAATGTGAAGAAATAAGGGGTAGCTTTTGCACAGCACTCTACTGTATCAACAGATGCAGACTAAATAACACAAGATTACAATAACAAAGTTTCATTTTGTTTAGAAACTAAAATGTTTCAGTTTTTGTCTCTGCTGTTTTTAATAAACATGAGCAAACTACAAAAACTTGATTTGGCATCATTTCACATAGAGTGCTTAAAGTTATTAGACTACAACCCGGTGTAAGTTTTATGTCACAGTTACATTAAATTAACAGTACCAGTAATTACCAAAATCATTTAAAAAAAAAATCTTAATGCTCCAATATGTCGAAGCTCTTAAATTGAAATATTTTTAATACCAACATGAAATAGTTATCCATAAACTTTCAATTGTTTTACAAAAAACAATTATGCCAAATTACAGATCTTTACTTTCATTCCTGAACATAAAAATTGTTTTAGCGGCTGAATGTTATGCTTGAATGTTTTCTGTGTATAAAAATGTGAATTTAATTTGGTAAATACAGTAAATCTTTTAAAGAAGTTTTTGACAGATTTTTAAAATATGTGTTTTTTTCCCCCCATCACAGGAGATCTCATGTGGGACGAACTGCACAAAAGTTCATGAAAGTTATGACCATGAATGTACAGGACAGAAGTTCATATTATCCTCCTAAGACCCGAACTCTTTCATGGGATGCATTTTGAATTTTCCTTTGCTATTTGGGCTGATTGGGACCTGATGAATGTAAAAACAAAGAATTACCAGATTTTTTTGTTTTACCTAATTTTTGTTGCTGAGAAAAATGAGAGCCACATATGCGGACATTCGTTTGAAACTTTGATAGAACAGTGGCAGTATAATGTCCTCGTAAGTGGATATCAGGCCCTTGTAGAGAAAAATTTGGTATTTTGGTCTAGAAATCCCAAAATGTGATGTCCAGATATGTGGACGCCAGGTCCTAGGAGGTTAAAATAAAGAAATGACAAGTTTCTCAGAGTGAGCTTTGTCACAGCTGATTTGTGTGTTATTAAGAGGGCTTTGAATAATCTTTATTTTGTATACACACAGTATGTTACGTATATAAAGACTCCCAAAATATAACCATTCTATTCCAACGCGTTAATAAAAGCATTTTAGGGATGACTGTGAAAAATGAGAAAAATAATTAGCTTTTGAACTATTAAATCATTGCTATAATTATATTTTTGTAGCATTTTACCGTAATCTCGTTTTCCTCTGAAACCTTATGGGCATCGTCTATTTGCTCAAAACCAACCAAACTATCTTAATATTCATGCGACTGTGCTTTAAACTGAACTGATATATAAACAAGTTAAGATAAATCATCATCATAAAAAATAAAATAAAAAAGCTAACATTGGATAGCACCTGTAGTGCCCTCATCTCTCCAACAGATGCTCCCCTAATGCCATCCTCCCCAGCTCCCCTTAGAAACGAGGCAAAAATAGATAATCCACCTTTTATATTGTAGATACATTTATATAATCATTTTTTGTTTTTGTTTTGTTTTTTTTTTTTTACAATGGAATTGCTCCGTCATACAAGATGACTGAAAAAAAAAAAAAAAAAAAAAAGCACACAATACAATCAATAAACCAAACCTATAGAACATATGATTGTCACTTACTTGCGAGTCACAAAAAAAGTACATACCGCGAATAAATAATCTACAGAAATATGTACAATATGCACAACAAGAAATTCAATGGAAGTGCAAATAAAGCTTTGGATCCCTGCACAGGAAATAAGGTAAGCAAATGTGAGCCAGCTGTCCCCAACATACAGTATGAAGCAATAGTCATCCGAAAGTCATAAATTTACAGGACATTTAGTAACATTTAGGCTTTGAGCTCCTGCATTTAATGACTTTTAATAATGAACTGCATGAAACAAAAATCTGAGAGATTAAAATGGACACATTACATTATGTACAGCGTATCGCATTCCACGGAAAACTGGAGTGTTTTCAGTGCTTGTCGTCCAATGCGGATCAAGGCAACAACCACGGGACTACAGGCAGAGACGGAGAAAAGTAGGGATCCAGAGAGAAGGCTGCTCACTGCAGAGGATTTAAAAAAAAAACAAAAAAAAAAAAACAAACTCATTGCACCTCTGCTGGCTTCCTTAGCTTGTAGTGACTGAAACATTCTATGATATTTAACACTGTACAACTCTGCTAACTTTCCCATCTAGATCGAGAAGAAGAAGAGGGAAGAGAGCTGGTCAAAGGAGGTCATGTGTGCACGTCACTCTTGTCGGGTCGGTAACACACACTCTTAGCATAATGCACACATGTGAGCTGCAGTTGTCTGTAATGTCCCGAATTAAGAAGTCCTGCTGGGTGCGGTAGCTCCAAGTTACCCAGAGTTCAAGTACTCCAGTGCCACTTCATAGCAAAATTTGTATTGGTCCTAGCAGGAAAGAAGAAACAGACAGAGGCATTAGAGATGTGCAGGAGTTGGCCTGAGTCTCCCAAGTCATAAAGTTAGTGTCTCCTAAGTCATAAATGAATACTACAAGCCCTCTGGGGATTTTTGCTATTCCCAAAGGGCCTGTTGTTTGTTTGATAATCATACCATTTAAATCCTATAACTCTGACAAAACATCAATGGGACTTTAAAGTCGAGGCTTTCGGCACATTAAACAATCTCAGTTCTGCACCAGACTGAAACTAATAAATAACTGACATATTCAAGCGGATGAGAAGGTATTGACTTTATTGCTTTACTGCTTGTCACTATAGAATACGCGTCACAGATGCAGATATATGGACCCCTAATCGTGCGATCACCATCTTCACAATCTTCAGCGGCAGAGGAAACTAACTGTCAGATACTTCTTCTTCATAAAAGTTGCAACAAGCAGCAGCATAACGCATCACTTCCTCTTCCACTGGCGGAAAACGTTTGAATAAATATGAGTTGATTTAATATGGTCCGGAGCTGAGTGTTTTTAGTGTGTCCTCTTGATTTTTGATTCCTGATTTTTGATGTTTTCTGTGACGAAGGCTTCAAAGCTGTATTAATATAAGTGAATTTTGACATCTTGCCACAGTTTATGTTGAGAGTTGTCAAACTTACGACTCACGGGCCCAGAAGTAGCCATTCAAATGATCCAAGACAGCCCACTAGCTAGCTTTGCAAAATGAGGAAGTTAAAATTACAGAGCGGGTCTGCTGGAGGTTTTTTCACGTTAAAAGGGAGTTTTTCCTTCCCACTGTCACTGCCAAGGGCTTTCTCATAGGGAGTCATCTTATTGTTGAGGGATCTGTATTATTGTAGAGTCTTTACCTTACAATATAAAGGGCCTTGAGGTGACTGTTGTTATTTGACGCTATATAAATAAAACTGAATTGAATTCATTGATGCACGCATTACAGAGAGGAGGCATCAGATGAAAAGTTCAAAATAGTTAGTTATTGAAGTCATAATTAAGTAAAATAATTTTGCTCTTTAGTTCCAAAATATCATACATAAAGGTCCACTGTCAGTTGTAATGCACAAGTGAAAGGCCCCAGGACACACAAACTGGGAAATATCAGGAAGGGCGTAAAGCCAAATGAAATATTTGAAGGTAACACTGCTGTGTTGACACCATGTAGTTAAGGCAGTAACTGAAAGTAGCTTTTTTAATTACTTTTTTGTGAGATTAATGAGTTTAAATCCCTGGTGTCATTCGTACAAAACAACAGACAGCGAACAAGAGAGGTGAAGAAGAGAGTGCAGGCAGAGTGGAGTGGGTGGAGATGAATATCAGGGGTGATTTTTGACAGAAGAGTAGCAGCAAGAGTGAAAGGGAAGGTTTACGAGGTAGTAGTGAGACCTGCTATGATGTGTGGTTTGGAGATGGTGGTACTGACATGAAGACAGGAGGATGAACTGGCAGAGCTATAGATGTTGCTATTTTTATTGGAAGTGACCAGAACAGACAAGTTTAGAAAAGAGTACGTCAGAGGCGGCACAGGTTGAGTGTTTTGGAGAGAAAGTTAGACAGCCAAGGCTGAGATGGTTTGGACGCGCAGAAAGACAATATGTTGTTCTCTCTGCTTCTTCAGCCATTATACCTAGATTGCTGTAGATTCCCAACTGGTACTGTGAGAAACTTAAAACAATATTCTGATTTATGAAGACTGCATTTATATCAAGTTTTCAGCTCCTGCAGTGTCCCTCACCAGTAGGTCCACCATGTTGGGCTTATTATTCCTCAGTGTCTTGACAGCGTGGAAAACATCCACAGAGCGCTGGTGCTGAAGCATCTCACACACAATGCTGATGGCACAGAATGTCCCACTGCGGCCGCCTCCATTCCTATGGTTGTGAGAAAAAAGTTAATTAAAAATTTCAAAGTCATCCAAGAAGAGTTCAAAAAGAAAGCTAAAGCTGACACTAAAGGCTCACAAAAGGCTGAGGTGTGTTTTGATGCAGTGAAGGCTTTCAGTCAGTAGGTGGAGATGTTTCATTTTTAATACCAGCAGGGAATGAAGTTGGAAACTTACAGACAGTGGACCACAGTGCGTCCCTCTCCCCCGTCGTACTCCTCCTGCCATTTATCCACCTGTCGAATGAGCTTGAGGAAGGAGCGTTTGGACATGGGCGTGTCTCTGTACATGGGCCAACCCAGGAACTGGAACTGCTGCACCATCCGGTAGCCATCCTGAGGCTAGAGGGGGGGGAAGGACAACAGTTATCCCAGGTTAATACACATATGTAGGGGGGAGGGAGTTAATCGCTGTTGTATAAAGATGCAATCAGACTGTAAAGATGCAGGGAGGGTGAAGCTAAGCTTCATCAGAGGCTGGATAGAGATGGTTAAAGGGCGCGAGGAGTCGCTGAAGAGATAAGCGTGCAGATAAGACAGGGTGATAGATGAGCACAGTTGCTGCTGGAGACAGATAGTTAAGCAATCTAGGATACAGACACTAAATCACACTCAGACATATCGATCAATAACACTTGTCCGCGATCATGTGTGATTAGCTTGTAGTGCACTTAACATGCTGTAGGTGCCTCTGCCGGCCAGAGGATGTTACAGCACGTTAATATGAGGAGCGATTATTGACAACAGAGAGCAGGCTGTTGGGATAAACAGCTTACACAGGTGACTGCAGGTGATGCCGGCATGGGTCAGGTGCCTGTCTGTGCAGTGATGTCTGGTAGCTCAAAGTTAAAGGGTCAGTACACGCCATGTTGTGAGATATCTCTCTTTGAGGGTTCGCTCACGATTCCAGAAAAATGCAAGTGAACTAGATTTGTGATATTTATTTAAATCATTTAAAAAAAACAAGAGTTATTTCTTTATTAGAAATAATTTAAATATGGGGCTCACTTCAAAATAAATCTAGGGTGTCACAGGATGATACGAGAGACACAAAATAAAAGCAAATGTCTTTCTTTTTATGATTTTTCTGACTCATTGCATGAAATAATTTATCCTCTTTTGGCCACTTCAAAAATGATGCAAATGAAACTGTCACCTTTAAAAAGAAGTTGCACATTGTGCTGCGGATACATTAGATTCCACTTATAAGAAGTATGTGTTGGTAGTTTTTGTTCAGCATCGCCGTGTTCTTGTTCAACCCAAAATGTGTTAATTGACGGGAAAACCTGTTTTCTGCTTCCTCTTTTTTTTTTAACTACATGTGACAATTTTCTCAAGCTGTCTAAGAGACAATTAACTTGTGGCAATCACACCTCCATCCAGTCAACTGGTGCAGTGGCATAGTTAAAGAGCACAATGACTCTGCCTCTGCACAGCTTGAACGGACAGGCCGACGTATGAGTGGGACGTGTGAGGTGTGCAGTCACAGAATAAATTGGCTTCACAGCAGGGAAGACAAACAAGTTTCAAAAGTTACAAATAAATGGGCAGCAAAGCAGAAAAAAACAAACAAAAAAAACCCCAACAACTACACATCAGGCTGATCACACAAAATGCTTTTTTTGTTTGTAGCTTGTCCATTTTGTGTTACCGTACCCGAGCCGCATTGTAGATCCGGAATATTCTGCTGATGATGTCCTCTTCCAGATCAGCGGAGACAAACTCCACCTGGATGGGTCCGTGGCGGTGGACTCCGTTTTCTGGCCAGTACTGTGGGCACAACTAAACCAAATAGGCATGTGCACATACACACACACGCATACACACATATAGAGAAATGCATGTACACCAGCACGCAGACAAATCAACAAAGGGAAACACAAGAAAAGGAAAGATGACTTATTAGTTTCAGATCCAAACTATACTGACTAAAGACTGTGACTCTGATGTCAGCTCCTTTTATACACTTGCAAAAAAAAATAAAAAATTAAGTCTGAAGGCAAAGTGACACGGTACAATAGGCAGAGTCAAAAGAGGTGAATTCATTCAATACAAAGTACTTTTCTTTTTAAAATTGAACATTGAACATTTTTTTTAAATTTGAGAACATTCAATACAAAAAATTTTTTTTTGATATTGCAGAAACTAAACACAGGTGTTCTCCAAGTTTGGGAGCTTTCTCCTAATCAACTAACCCTTTGTTCAACAAATCAACTGAAATTTCTCAAAATCTTTGGGTAATTCTTTTGCCCCTCTTTAGAAAACATGCACATTCTTTGTTCCTTAAAAGCAGTTTAAAAAAAATGATTCATGTCTAAGATGAAAAATGTCATCAAAGGCAAGATCATCAAAAGATTGATTGATGGAAAGATAATTCATTGCCTGTATTTTTGATGAAAGAAATGTATTGTTCCTGTCCTTTTTCTGGTATATTCCTACAGCCCAAGCGGCTAAACATTTCACACCAACAAACTTGACAAATTTCATCTTCAGCAAAATTATTCCATCCTTTTAACATACATCATTTCCAGCCAAATAAACTTTATATGTTTAGGCTGAAGCTGCAAGAGACAGTTAAAAAAGGTCTGTGGCCACACCCATTTCCACTCAAGGCTGTCTCCTTGGGTAGTTTTGTACCACTTTTAGCGCTGACACTGCTTTTAAATCACTCTGCGGATGTCTTGTTCTAAATAGCTGCACTTGTTTGTCTATAACGTGTCTGGATCTCCACCAGTGGGTCAAAATAGTCACCATTCAACTTTTATTTTTGGGGAAGAGAACAAAGTGATAGGCTGGGAAATCTGGCAAGTAGGGTGGATGTAGAGTGAAGATTTGTTGCTGTGGCCTTTTCAATGCAATGTGAATGGACCAACAGTGTCATGCTAGCACTGCTACGGCATAGAGTGCCCTTAAATCATCTTCCTTCTCACATGCCTTTCTCTGACCCTAGGGAGGCATTTATGGTAAACAGCCCTTCATATGTAAACTCTGACTTGATGCTCAATCTTTAGGCGAGGACATTTATTCTCTTCGCTTCATTCTCTGAAAACCGCTGTTTGGCATCTGGGGCATAGTCAGAAATCCAGCTCTTATCAGCAGTGATTGTGGACACAAATGTTTGGATATGTGGTAAAATTGCAGATGCAAATAAGCAAGTGGGTGTCAGACCAGGACTTTGAGGGGCTGATAAAGATACCAATCGTCCTAGAGGCTGTGCAGGGTTTCATAAGCAGTCGACCCTGAACAAGAGACGAGTCAAATTTGGAATGGGCATGGACTTTCTGATCTCTTATTGTAAAATAACAAATTACAAGCTCTTGCAGTGTCAGATGGACAAAGCAATGCTACCTTGGGTTTTGCAGTAAAAGACTGATTAATCAATATTCAATCAATAGATTGTTTCAAATAAACACTAATCAGCAGTTAACTCTAATTACAAGTCTTAAGTGGCAGTTATCAATATTAAGACTGACTGTTCTTGTGCACTGAGCAGAAACCCTCTAGGATGGCCTCGCAAAAGCAGTAAAAACCCCTCCATTTCCGCTCCTTTATGAGAGAAAGCCCAGTTAAGAACTTGCACCTGTGGAGCCAGTCGCCAGCCTCAGAGCTCTAAATCAGACAAATGGAAGCTTACACACAGATGGACACGTCTCACATTGACAGACATGTCATGTCACAAATGCATGCCACAGTCATAAACAATCAAGGGGGAGAAAAAAGGGACCATCTTGGAGAAATGCAAATAACAGACCTCAACACGGGAATCCAGACGGACATGGAAATAGTTGCTTACTTTGTGTCTCTTACACACAAAAGCAGAAGCACATATGCTGTCTGTGTGGCAGCTTAAGCACCGCTTTCCGCCTTCCTTTTAGAGCCCATCAAAACTTGACAAATTCAACAGATGCAAAAACAAAGATGTTGATGGAGAAGATGGTAAACCTCCCTCGCCTTCATCTACTCCTCAACCTCCACCCACCCCCTTCCTACCTTCCCACCTGCGCTGCTTTCTTGGCTTGCTGACGGGCTGGCTACAGTGAGAATATTGAATGAAAGGCCTTTTCTATCCAGCCAGTCACCTAGGGAAAGGGGATTTGGATGGGGAGAGCAGCCTGGCTTCAGGCTTTGATCCCCGGGTGTTATGACAGAGCCTCGGGCTGAGAAATCTGGAGTCTCTTCCACAGGCCTTCTTTTCTTCGTCTACTTTTACAGCAAGTCCTATTCCTTCCACTCTGCAGTATATACCTTATTTCAAGCATATTCAGTATTCATACAAATATATAGTTTCTCTAACATAGATACATCCCTCGGGGTTTCCCTGGGTTTGTGAAATGTAATCATTCAATCGGTTCCCATCAATGTCCTTTTTGCAACTTTTAGATTAAAAAAAAAAAAAAAAACTGTCATGAAAGAACTCATGTCTCATTTGTTTGTGAGTAAAATTCTTGCATTAAAATTCTTCCTTCAGGATTTCATGTGCTTGCTATTTATTTAAGCAAATGTACTGGGTCGGGTTTACCTGTGCTGGGTCGACATCATTGAGCATTACTATGGATGTGCAGTGGTAGTCCAGCACCAATCTCCAGAAGTCCTTTACTGTGTTTGGCAATGGGTGCTGTGTCACTATGAATGCAGAAGGCTGCTTGTAACTCTGGAGGGAGGGAAGAAGAAGAAAAAGAAAGAGCTGATGCTGAATAGACCAAGTGCATGCTTTTGTGCAACACTGTCAAGAATAAAACCATTTCTAAAACGACCTCCGTCTCTCAACCAGACTTCCTGCTGAGAGCAGTTTTCTAATGGAGATTCCATGTCTAGGGAGATTATTTTAGGACAGAGCACTTTTAATGTGGTTTCTGGCTCCCCAATGTAGCCCAGTGGGGACTGAGACAATCCTGTACCTGAAAGGTCACCTGCTCAATCCCAGCAGGAGCCAAAAAGTCCATCAGCGAGCATGTACCTTGTCAAGGTGTTCTTTGTTAGGTCCCCTTAAGAATTGCTAGACATAGCATTTTCAATTGTTTCCTTTGATGTTTCTTAGATACTGACAGATAAGTGCTTAATTAGAAGTGACAGCGATTCAGAGATGTTGTGAAGTCTTAATTCTGTGGCAGAAGCTCTTAACTCAAGTCCTAGGTGGCTGCAGTCCAAGTTAAAAGTCTCAATGAGTAAATTTCAAGTCAAGATTGCAAGACTTAAATCTGAATTTTGACTTACTATACTCTTTATAAAAATTAGCAACATTTAAAAGTCACATAAAAATCAGCATTGTATAGCAGGCTGAAATACCAACATGTCGTAGGTCTTACTTCTACGAAAAAAAAAGCAAAATCCCTGCTTTCAAATCAGCAACATTTTAAGGTTCCAATACACAAATACAGGCAGCTGCAGTTTCACCAATTTGTGATTCAGTGCTACTTTACCACTTTAAAATTACAGCGATGAAATCAGCAAGATGATCTGAACCAGCATGCAAGCAGACAGACTTAAAAGTGTAAAATGTTTGACCCTTACATCCATCAGAGCGGCATTGATGTAATTGGAGCTCTCGCCGTCAATGGTGATCAAGAAGGGAAGGCAGCGGTCCGGAGGCAGGACGTCCATGCAGCGGTTCTTCTCGTGGTTTCTAGGCAGCAGGGCGATGCTGCAGTCTTCCACCCGCAGCGTGGGAGTCACCATATTGAGTGTCTTTGAGATTGAAGCAGAATTACATGGTGTCATACTGACGCAGGAAGGTAGGCACTTGGGTTTTGAGTGCGCTAATTATCTCCCGATATGGTAATTAACAATGCGATTCTTTGATCAGTTACATTAGTGATAGCTCCGACTCCCCTGAAGTGACTGGGATAAAACTTAGAGTGGGGTGGCGCATTTCATATAACTATACATTAGATGCATCACCTATTTATATAAAGTACGTTTATGCACAGAATTTGTTTAAAGCAGCCTCGTGCTTCAGATAATGTGTCATCATGAATTTGCACACACTGTATGTGTCTAATTACGTTAAATAGCTCCTCACCCTGAACTCCTCTTTAATGGGGCTGGAGTTTGTCTGCGGGTCCAGGCGGTTCATGTCGTAGTAGACGGAGCGGAGCTGACTCGCAGGAATGGTGGTGTCGCCACAGAGACATGCCTCCAAAATGGCATCATGGATGAAGACATACTGCTCCTGAAAAAAACAGCATCCTCATTGCGCATCCATCAGGCATCTATGACTTATGACAGAAGACAAGCTCCCCCCCCCCAAAAAAAAGAAAGTTTTATTTTTTATTTCTACCACTGCTATAAGCAGAAATATGTGAGCCAGGGTTTTCCTCTGTTTTTGCTAGAAAAATTCAGTGACCTTTCCATGACCTTACTGGGATTATGCTTTACCCCCACGGCAGTTTCTGTGTCTAATATTTGTCATTGTCTTTGTTAAAAGGTTACAATACATATTTTTGCATTTTTTTGGTACACAGCTTATTTAATTCTCTTATAAAACCCAGAATTGTATGACATTTTCAAAACCTTAAAATATTTAGAAGTCTAGCAGAAAATATTTTCATGAATGACTTGACCTTTTCCATGTTTTTTTAGGATCCTATGAAACCTCAGTGAACTTATCAAGGTTAGGATTTCCTCATGAGTATTGCTATCATCGTCACAGGAAGGTTAATGGTTGAGTTCTTATATAAAACCAAAAACAAGCAAACAAACAAAAAACCCAACACCCACTGTGCTCAATAGCGTGCGGTCAGAAAAACATAAAATCGTAACACATTTCCTCCTCCTCAGTCAGTCACTCAAGCAGTGGACATGGCGACACAGCTTGATGCAAATCTATTCTGAAGTGACATTTCCAGCTGACACTTCCTTGTCACTTTGTACCAAAATCCACACACATGCACAGGGGTCAGATTTACAGATTGAAAGGGGAACATGTGTTGCCATTTGTTAAGTCTAAAGCAGAATGTGAAATGTTGACCTCAGAGTTTGACTATCCCTGCCTGGGTCAGTAAGACCAGCTCTATCAATCCGCAGATTGATAGAGCTTATCTGAGCTCATAATATGTAAACAACAACAAAGCATTTCATTTCCGTGGTTAAATTAAAGCATGGTAGGATGGTGGTGTGTGGCCGCGGGGCTGAGGAGCTGTGCCAACCAGCCAGAACACCTGTGAGGGAAAATAGACACATACACAGAATTTGAAGGTCACTGAACTTGAGGAGAGTGACTCAGGGTGAGCAGCCTTTGGTCTCCAGTTGCTCAAATCCCAATCCGGACGTCAGCAATGAAACATTTGCCCATTAAATCCAATGACGCTTGTGATTTAAAGGGAATTACGGTGAAATGATGCATTCACCGAGACTATGGACACCTCCAGATGGCCGGTGTTCAGGAAAGCACAGAGTCTTTCGGTTGTCCGCATCAGCGTAAAACTATAGGATGAGCCGGGGATGTTTTGAAACCATCAATATGAGCCAAATCCTCAACACTCTAAACCCTTTTATTACAACGCATATTGCCAAGCACTTGTGTTTACCACTTGGAGGAATAGTTAGGGTGTGCACTCCAGTAAACGTCCTTTGTGAGAAATTATCATTAAAAATGTAACAGTAGTGCGAATTGTAACAATAAAATCCACACTCCTGTTCTAGACATAAATATGCCAGCTTTGAATATGAATATAATTCAAATAATATTAAAAGCAAACTAAAACAAGTAGAGCACTTGCTTAACATCAGATTATGTTAATTATTTGGATTGTTTAATTACATAATGAACATATCTTTGTTTGAGAAAAATGTTACACTTGAACTGGCACTTGAAAGTGAATGACAGGAAAACATTAAACTACCGTATTATACAGCATTTACAAAAATAATGAGCCTCATCAGTCACTGGGAAAATGCTTAAAAACCTCTTGTGGATCACCTAAGCTGCAGAATTAACGACTAATAAATGACAGGCGATGATTTATTTGTTCCAAATATAAAACATTCTTTTAATGACACTGCTTCTGGCTGGTATGAATTCTCAGCATTTGTTCAGGACCAGAGAAGCAGGGGGCTCAATCTAAGAATTATTTATTGATTCTAGTTACCGTAATTGTCGGGCTATAAGCCGCTACTTTTTGCACAAGCTTTGAACCCTGCGGCTTTTAGTCAGGTGCGGCTTTTCTATGGGTTGTCCAGGATTTTTGTCATATCGTAAGAGGATTTGTTTTGTTTGTTCCGCTGTTGTACGGCACTACGTTGCCTGGCGGAAGGATCGGGGTTCAAGAGTGGTATGTTGGTCACATGTCCGTCCGCCAGGCAACGTGGTGCCGTACGAAGTAGCGCAAAAAACAAACTTCAAAGTAGCGCTACGCGTTCAGAGGGAGGCGTGGATGATGAGCGGCGATAAACTTGCGAAAAGCAAGTTATGCCCAACTCCACCGGTGGATTCTGACAGCGTGGAAAAGTGTGAAAACATCCACGATCACCAACGGATTTCGAAGGGCTGGACTGCTGCATGATGGAGAGGACACTGCCACGGCCCTTCTGAGGGTGTTCGACTCTGACACTGACAACGAGGATTTCTTTGGTTTTGAAAGTGACAACGAAGGAGAGAAGCGGAGAGTGGATGATGAAGCCACCCTGAGCCTGTTCGTATCCGACACTGGAGAAGAGGACTTTGGTGGTTTTAGTGCGCAGGAAGATGGTGGTGAATGACTGACTTTTCTTCTTGTCACTGCACCTGAGCCTAAAAGGTAGTCCGAATCTAGTGTGCTGTAGGTTATTGTTATGTACTACATTTGTTACTCATTTATGAAGCACAATACATGTTTCGTACTTGTAATTACTGCTACTTGTACATATACCTAAAAAGTTGTGCAAATATGTACCCATAACTTGTTTTTCAAAATATTAATAAAAGTGATGTCTCCAAACAGCCATCTCTTTCCTGACAATTCCCTTTGTGCATATTCTCTTACATATGATAAGTCAACATTGAAACACCTGCGGCTTTTAGTCAGGTGCGGCTAATGTATGTACAAAACAGGATTTTCCCCTGATTTTAGCTTGTGCGGCTAATATTCAGGTGCGCTTTGTAGTCCGGGAAATACGGTAATCCACTTTTGAGGACCAAAACCTGTCAAGCTGCAGTCCTGCAGTTCTGTATTTTAGTGATGTCTCTGTGGAGAACTGTTTAAACCAGTCGTACAGTACCTCAGTCTGAACCATGTTGACCCTCCGTGAACGCAGCTCCCTCACACAGTTGTAAATGTCCACCACGCCCTCTCTCTCCGCCATGTCCAGCATGATGTCAATGACGATGAAGCAGCCTGTCCGACCGGCTCCAGCGCTGCGGACAGACACGGATTTTTATTCATGAGAAGTGAGGTTTGGTTTTTTTTTTGCTTTAAGTTTAAAGAAATATAACTTTTATGAGGTGGAATAAGATTAAATGATTTCCCTAACAATAAAAAGTTGAGCACACTAGGGTTTCACATCAACAGCTTTACTTGATCTGTTGCCAACATTAAGAGTGCCCAGAGGTCACTTATGTTTCAAATTGGCTATTTAATGCAGTGATTACCAAGCACCATAGGGAGACCAGCTCAACTAAATTAAAAAAAATTAAATTACAATTTAATTAAAGAATTAAGTGGACCTGAACAAGTTGAAGCAGCAAAGCTAACATTAGGTTTAGGTGGCATGTAGCTAATAGGGATGCCTAAATTACTAAAAACAGATAAAAAACAAACTAAATAGCTACGTATGGAATAGTAACAGCAAAAACTGTTGGCTAACAATGTGAACAAATCACTGAAACTTCTAAAATATACCTAGTTGAAACACTGTTTCACTATTAGCTAAATGTAACTAGTTTAAAATGCTAGCTAAAACGAATTAAAACAATGAAGGTTATTGTAAAAATGGGGCCACCAGTTGAACATAAGCTAAAATTATGGATTAACAGTTGCTAACAAAATGAATAAATGATTACTGGCTGAACATAATGGATAAAAAGGTAATTTCATAATGATAAATGTATATCTGTTTGTGAAGGATGGAAAAATAATGGGAATTGTTAGCTTGCTAACTTGCTATCCAAGCTTGTAAATATGATAAATGGTAAACAGAAGGGGTTTGTGAGCTCACCTGACAAGGATTGTTGGAAACCACTCATTTATGTAATGTTACATTACGATTTATGTTTTAGCAGTTATTACGATCCCATAATTGTGACCTACACTGTAGTGTACATTAAGCCCAATATACAGTACAGTAGAGGTGAATCAAAATTTGCTTGTTGTGTACACAGTACTATAAACACCAAAAATGGCAAATGATATTTAAAAACCTTAACACCACAACATCTTTCCATGGATACTGTCCCAGTTACTAATACCCAGTTTTGGGGACTAGTTCTTGGATTAAAAGACTGAATGAAAACGTAAGTAACATACCAGCCACAAGGCAGTACTTAGCTATACATATGTAACTTCTGCATTGAGCCGCTATTAGTCTAATGACTATTGTATAAAAATACGCAAATCACAAAAATAGGTACACATGGGTTAGAGCTAAAACACAAGTATCAAGAAGAGTTCTTCGTCTGAGTGCACACCAACCTGCAGTGAACCACCATGGGTCCGGCATTGGTCAGGGTCTTGGACTTGACTCTTCTAATAAACCCCAGAAGGCCGGTGGCGTGATATGGCACACCGTGGTCCGGCCAGCCAGTGAAGTGAAACTGTCGGATTTCCCGGATCTCATGAGCTCCTCTCTGAGGAACACAGTTTAAGCACACAAAGCAAAAGAGAATGTAGTGAGAAGAACATGGATGTGTGAAGTCTTTCCAAAGTAAATACGGGTTGAATTGAATATCAACACACTCTTCATCAAGATCCAAGAAAGGTTTGTACAAAGTTTAATCTAGCGATGAACAGGATGTTTAAGGCCAGTGTAGCCATGTGTCTTCACCTACTGTAGCAGCTATCTGTCATGCTGATATTATACAATATGCACTGCATTAGTTATCTGGGCACTTTGCATGTACCATAAAGAACAGTATATTCCTCTATGTTATATTAGTATTTGTGTTTATTCTTTGAATGGATATTGCCTGAAGATTTTATAAAATGTCACAGTAGAATGTAACAATTAGGAGTTTTTATATGGTATAAACAATAGTTAAAGAGAAAAATCGAGAGGTAGAAATGATTCTATTAGGTTATATTAGGTTAGGTTGCATATTAATATATGTTAAACATCCATCCATCTATTTAATAAACATTGTCATAAAGTGCTAGAGAAGCCTTATATATATGTCCTTCTCCAGCTATTCAGGTAGGAAAGCTACATCTGAAAAGTTATGACTGTATTTATAACTGGAAAAAAGTGTTTAAAAGGTTAAAGTGTACCTTCTCTACAGCAAAGGTCCTGATGACATACTCTGACAGCAGCTCAGTCTCTATCAGTGTCACCTTGATGTCTCTGTAGATCTCCGTATCATCAGGCCAGTACTTACAGCACTTCACCTGAGAGTGACAAAACCAAGTGTTTGACACAACATCTTCACAAGCTGTATGCTAACTGCAATGAATTTATATTCACAATGCTTCACTGCACACATTCATATTAGAATTTCTGCAAGTTGCCAGGCCATCATTTTTTCCAATAAAGATAATTGTCACATAACATTAGCCCCCATTTGCCACCTGATATTTCAGCGTTTGAAGCATTTCTTTCAAATCAAAATGAGATTTGCTTCATATTAGTTTCGGCCCCCGGTCAAGGATCTGCTGTAAATGGGAATCTTATGTATCGATGGGAGAGTTCATTCGCACGTTATTGCTTTTTCATTCTCATGTCGATAATGTGAAAATGAGTCTAAAGGTGGACTGTGCAAAAACCTGGAACAGAACAGTGTAGGTGCAATGGGGGTATGTGATTTCTCCACCTTAAAAAATTGACTACCAGTGTGGTGAAATAGGATAAAACATAAAAAAAAAAAATGTGTACAACAATTAAATGAGGGAAATATAATGACAATCCAATATTGATATGAAATAAACCCTGAGCTGTTTAAAACAGATTTCCCAACAGAAATCTAAAACACCCCACTGGAAATATTACTTGTATTAGGTATCATAAGAGCGCAAAATTACCCCCCCCCCCCCCTTCCCAATTAAACTGTTGATACAGAGGGAAGTAAGGCTGGTAATAGAGATTGAGATCACGGAGGTATATCAGAGAATGATCATTTTTGATGAGGTATAAATGCGACATCAGCCACAAGTAGATTCAATTTTCATTCCTGGCGTCTATGTGCTGATTACGAATGAAATGAGATTTTGGTTTGTGGAATGACACAGACAGAGGGGGACTTGGAGGTCCCTCTCTCTGACACCCCTGATGACTAATCCCTGATGACAATCACAAATCCACCGTCCGCTTCCAGCCAGATTGAGTTAGGCAAAAGCCATTACCTTATTAGATCACTCTATCAGGCGCCTAGTTTGGGGGGGAATTAGCCTTTGGGCTAAAATATGCCAGCATAGACACAGATGTTCTTTTGTGCGGGCACACTTATGAGCACGTGACGAGCGTGCACAGGTCTTACACGTCTTCACTCATATGGATAGAGTGTATAGAAAAGAAGCACATGGAGCATCACCTCATCACACACATCAGCACGCTGACTTCCAAACCAAATCTCTCGTACATTAAAGTGTGCCGAGCACCGCCCCCCTGTCTGAAACCAGCGGGAGAGAGGCTGCGTGTGCTTCTGTGTGTGTGTGTGTGTGCCAGGATTTCCCAGAGTTCATCAGTGACTGTGCCGAGCAGATGGCCCACTGTGATACGGTGGAGTGATTTTATAGGGCCCTCTGTGGAGCTACCGTCACTGTGACCAACTGTGCCTACCGCCCGCCATTGGACAAGGATCATATAACAGACGGTTTGAGGGCCGGGGCCCGCCGAGTACTAAGCAGGTGTGGAGAAGGTGCGGGGTGGGGTGGGCTGGACTCCGCTACTCTAGAGGAAAGGCCTAATGAGGTACCTAGAGATGGGGCTATGAATCATTATCAGCTCTGCTACATTTAAGCCCCACCAAAAATGCACATCAGCAAAATCAAGGTGCGCCTCTTTTTAAAAGGGCTTTCAGTGTATTTAAAATTCTTAGAGAAAAATCCCGTGGCAGTCAAAGCATTACACTGTATGTTAAGACCTTCATTTTCTCTTGATTATAACCTAACCAGGAGGAACTAAAGTGCGAGTTAAGTGGAACAAATTAGGACTGAAGCAGGGCTCTGGGTTTTTTCCCCCCCCCGAGGCAGGCCACATGCTGTAGTGAACAAGAAAAGTCAAGGCTTTACCATTAGTTTGAACATTATGAACTGTCCTCACTACTCAATAACAGTCCCCTTTTGTCCAGTGAGGACAGCATTAAGAGATGTTTCTGCTCGGAGGAGCTTGGAAGGAGCTGGCGGCTTCAGCGGAGTCTAATCTCCTGTTATAGAGCCACTGAGATGAAACAGTAGTCAGACGCCTGGATGCCTCTCTGGTAATGAAGGCCATCAATCAGTTTCTTCTCACTTCTCACTGATCAGATAGATGAAAAAAAGAGCTGGCGGCACACGAGTCCCATGCCTCACTAAGTCAGCGCGTGCGTGCACACAAACATCTGGGGACTGATGTTCAAAGATAATAACAAAAGGTGTCTCAGTTTGCCTTGAAATACAATCAGGCTGTTAGTCGACTGGGGGCAAGGTAATCTTATTTGAGATGTGCAGTTCAAGTGAACGTGTCATAAATACTCACCCTGCCCACTTCCACCAGGTTGGTCACCATGACGATAGCTGCAGTGTTCTCCTGCCAGACCATCCTCCAGAAATCAAATACCGTCTCCTGCATGGGGCCTAGGAGAGACATAGAGAGGAAATTACATTTTACAAATATTTTTTCCCCCCCAAACCTACCTTAAATATCTTACAATAGCTTCACACAAGTATTGGGGTGTTGAGGCTTCAGTCAGGTTTTATTGCAGTCTAGCTCTTTCCCTTAACTACTAACAAATCTCTGTGGGCTTCAACGCATGTTACACATTAATAGTACCCTTTAAAAAACTACAAGTTTGGCATCTTGTAAACACATCTGGTTAATCTGGTTCATCCAAAAACACGTTAATGTATAACCTTCAGTGGTTCATATATGAGCAATAATCAGTTGCATATTATTGCTATTATTAGTGGTATGTTGGCTCATATTAGTCGATAAAGTGCACTTACTACTTTTATTTTGCATGGCCATATTCCTAAACCACGAGGCCATTACCTAAGAGTTTCCCCCTCCTAATTACTGCAGAATAAGTCTTAGGCTACAGAATTATTTATGAGCGAGCCTCACTTTAGACTGCAAGATATATTCAGAGTTATTTTAGGGTTATTTGGATAATATTAACACTTGCAGTTTGCCATTTTGTTATATAAGAACGGACATTTCAGAGAAAGGACTCGTAGCATTACCACCTTACAGGCACAAAACTTTGTAACTATCAATGATTAGTATGCAAGAGGGTCACTAGGGTAAACGCTTAGATAATAGTCCAGTAGTTGTAGAATATGGTAGTGCAGAATAAAGCATTTGTAAGTGTTTACTAATGACTAACAGGGGACCATTGAACTCTAATATGCATTCTAACAGGCAAGCGGCAGATTGTAAATTTGTGTACCTTAAAACAATTACCTAAGTTTCCATGTCTCCAAGTTTATTTTCATATTTATTAGTGGAAGAATTTGTTTGCCACAATGGACCATCTATCACTAAATTTGGTAATGCGCTTTACTGCTGACGTGCATACTGTGGGTAATGTTTTCTCATCAGTAATGTCAGCTTCTTCCTCAGATTAACTTCCAAACATAAATTTGGTGGTATTACTGACATATTGGAACAAGAGAGTTTACAGGGCATTTTCACTTCACGGATCTAGCGCTGAAAGACGTGTCAGGTATAATTTATTCATGGTGCTTCTACATCAGATTCATCACATAGTGCTTACTCTACAACACACAGCTTAAACACGGATGAAAACGAGAAAGGAAAACGAATCACAAATTTAAATATGAGCCCAACGGCTGCTGTTCTCCGTGCGTCCGCACATGCGTGTGTATGGCAAAGCTCAAAGTAATTACCACTACATCTCATCTGTTCAACACCAACCTTTCCACCGAACCGGACCCAAATGTGTCTGGTGAACATCAAAATAAATGAGCAGAGAGCCAGTCAATGCCGCCAATATTTAAAACTTCACTGAGCAATAATTGTGGGCTGAATTTAATTATTATTCTGGTTAATTAAAATTATTAATATTAGTTTTAATCAAGCACCAAGTAGAAAAAAATTACTTCTGACAAATTAATTAGTGAATGCAAATCTCTACAACTGTGCATTCTCCCGAGTTGGCCCGAATTACCTGGAGACATAACAAATTATGCAGACACACACAGGCACAAGCTAAGACAAAACATGGCAGATACACAAGCTGCTGGCGTTTTCTTCGTTGTCATTTATGTGGCAGGTAAATTTAATAAACATTAGGCCACTGAAACCTGTAAAAACTCAAGTCATGAAAAAGAAAGAAAAGGAAAAAAAGAGAGAAAGTTTTCCTCAGGAATGCACAAAGTACGCACCGCGACTCAGCATCTTGTAGAACAACCTTTATCAGCAATTAGTAAAATAGTAAATCTGTATGGCTTTGTAAGTCTCTCACATCATTATGGAGGAATTTTCACAACATTGCTTCAGTTCACTGAGGTTTGAGGTCATTTGTTTATGCACAGCTCTCTTACAACATTTGGACTTTGGCTGGACAATTGCAACACCTTGATTCTGTTGTAGATTTGCTGTGATACTTGGCATCATTGTCCTGTTCCCAAAACTCTCAGACAGATGGCCTCACATTTGACTATAGAATATTTTACTAAACAGAACAGTTCATGGTTGACTCAGTGACTTCCGGGTGCCTAGGACCCTGTGGCTGCAAAACAAACCCAAATCATCACCCCTCCACCACCGTGCTTGATGATGGGTATGGGGCATTTATGCCAATATGCTGTATTTGAGTTTCTCCAAACATGGTGTGGTGCATTATGACCAAACATCACATTTTGGTTTCATCTGTTTAGAGGAAGTTTTTCCACAACTTCTTCAGCCGTAACTTGATAAACATTAGCCATGTTGCTCTAGAGAGAATTCATGAAGTGCATTTGATTAGCAGCACCTGGCTGCTACTTACATTCTCAATTCCTATGGAAGCATAAGGATACACTTAATTTCATACAAATTTGAACAACTGTTATCCAGTTAGGAAACAAGGATACTTTGACCTGTGATGTACCCTAAAGGTATCTTAAGGAACACATAAAAGTTTTAGCATATTGTAGATATTGTTGGTTACTCTGGAAGCACATTACACCTCCTTTCACTTTAGTAGTAAATTAAAGAGTCTAGTCCATGACACAACACTTTGGTTAAGCAGAGGACTTGTACACCAGATAAGGTGAGCAGTACAAAGTAGAAAAAACGAAAAAGTCATTGGGGAAATTTGTGTTGTGGGTTATGCAGATGACTTTCACCTGGGAAAGTAGGGTTCAGATCCCCTATGCAGCCAAAAGCATTATTTTTAGTGTGTATAAAGAACATGTGCATGGCCTTGAAGGGAGAGGATAGTAGCAGGAAAAGGTTTTCCTATTTAAAAAAAATCTCACTTTTTGGATTTATGCCTCCTGCAGCTGTAAGCACTAGATCACTAGGACACCCAGGGAAAGATCTATATAAAAAGCAGTAACAACAACAAAGGTGGGCATGAAGAGAGTTGTTCTCCCTACTGCATAGCTATACGGGCTTTCGTATCTGGCTTGAGTGTCATGATCATAAAACCACTAACTACACAATTAAAAGAAATTAACAACAATTTGGGAAACCTTAATGAAGAACTACAGCGATTATGAAATCATTACGGGCTAAAATAGAATCTAGTATAAAAACACATTTGAATATTTCTATTGTATTGTTACTAATTTGTTTTGCCTTAGTATGAGGAGCTGCAGCAGTTCCTGGATCCTATCATTGTGCTGTTTGTGCTTCTTATTGACTTACGCCTTCTGCAACAACCTAATTTCCCTCAGGACATCAACAAAGTGTCATCACCATTTTATTCACTTGATTGATCAAGCCATGTTTGATCTGCTTAGTGGGGTGCCTAAACACATCCTCACTGTCATACATTTAATTGTGCAATACTGTTTGACAGAGTTTAAAAACATCTATTTCTAAAAGCAGATAAATTAAATTAAAGACTTTTTAAAGAAATGAAAAACAAAAAATGATTCAAAACCAACCATCATTTCTGCGAACACATTTCCATCCTGTTTGTGCTTTTACAGTAAAAATACAAATAGGATCTATCAACTAGACAGCTAGAGAGTTGGAACAAGGCTACTCCATAACTTCCATCTGTATTCCCCTACTTCCTGTGCTTTGCATGTGGTGGTATATCTCGATTTAACTGTAGGACTTCGGTTTCCGTCTCTACGATAACTACCCAACCTGATTGAGCCACCCACTCCGCTACCTCCCACACTTGTCCCTGAGGAAAGATGCACATTGCTGAGAAGTTTGGGAGAGGAAGAATGAGAAGCAGGACAGCTGGTGTGTAGGACTTCAGTAACACAATACTACTTGGCATTATATGATAAACCATCCAATGGGAGGCTCCTGCCAAGCTTAAGCCAACCAATTTATGCTTTGTTGTGAATGCAGAGATGGAGAATGGGTACAGATAGCTTCCTGGACTGTAACTTGATGACACCCATGAGGAAGTGAGTGTGCTTCTTGATAAGTAGATATACAAGAACAAAGGAATCGCTAACACAGTTGATTTGACAACTTTCACACAGAACGGGTGAACAGCTTCAAATGTTGAGGAAAGAATTTATTTTAGACTCATTGGTTTCTTAACCAATCTCCATTGAAAAATAGCATGCTTTTAAAATCCTAGATTTCTGCTGCTGTAAGCTGACATGTGCCACTGCAGTCAATGAGCCGTAAAAGTGGAGCTTTTATATTATCGAGTTCGCAAAAACCTGTTTCAGTAAGTTAAAAAATGTCTAGAAAGCACCTCTTTTCTTTAGCCATAGGCGGTGCTGGGCCACAGCATGCAGCCTGAATGTCTTTGCTGCACTTTTGACTGACTGATTCTCCAAGTATCTGTAACTCTACTGAAGCCACTGAACACAATTGTTTCATAAGCACTGTTTAATATTACTTTGCAAAGTCACTCAATGGTCTTTAGATTTGGTGACAGCCAATTCTACTAGCAAAAATGTCGTATTTTAATTTGCATAAAAACATTCACTTACATTTTGTATCTGATGCTGATAGGACGCTGTCGTCCTGAAAGAAATCACTTCCATCAGTACAGTTTGTTTTCTATTTTAAGGGTGACAGGTTCAGGCTTTTCTTTTCTTTATTCTGTAGCATGATACTGTGAGCGCATTGCAAATTTTAACCAGAACCCCCTCATTACCTTAACCACAATGTTCATGTTTGCTGTTGATGCTTGTGACAGTTATTTACATTAAATAGGAATCATGTTTTCTGGATTACACGGGTGCCAGATAAGAAATAGCACATGCAGTTGGCTTGTGAGAAGAACATCAGCTTTGAGTTGTGAGGTGAATCAATTCATTGGCAACAAGTCGTCCTTTTTACACGAAGTTTCAGTGTGTTGGTTAGTGTTCTCTTAAAGTGGTGGCAGCTAAACTTTGAATATTTGAATGAGACCAGATATTTTCCTCTTGTTTCCAGTGTATATGCTATTCAGTACTGTGGAAAAGTCTTGAACCCCCCTCTCATTTCTTTATATTTTTCTAGGAAAATGGGAAAGATGTGCTGCAATGTATTGAAACGTGCATATATCCATGGAAATGCTGTATATAAAGCAATTCTAAAAAACTTTAAAGTGAATATTTTGGTATCTTATTCTTCAACATCTTTTTTCTGTAGTCTTCAACAATAGTTCTCCAGGCTTCTGGAAGACACTTGAAGCTCTTCTTTGGATGCTGGCCTTTTGTTTGCCTTTTGTTAATAACACTGAGTTCAAGGGAGGTCAAAGACTGATGGTGTTCAATGGTATGTTTTCCTGCCAAGTTATAGGTGCATGTTTGGGATGCTGAATGAACCTGCATGTTGGATCAAGATCTCGTTACTTTTATGTGTTCACAGGTCCACCAAATTTAACAAGACCATCAACACCACTGGCTGAAACACAGCTCTAAATGATTACAGAGCCCACATCGTGTTTTACACCTTGTTGTTCTGTAAACACTCATTTTTTGTACCTGACCTCCTCCATCACTCCACAAGCTCTGCTGCTACTGATTTTCAGAGCTGCTATTGTGTAATTTGGGATACCTAAGCCATTCCTCATAGTTTCTCTTCTTGAAGAATGGCTTTTTCAAAACTGCCCTTCGACTAAGACCATTTATGATGAGGACTCACAACAGCAGATAAATCAACTGAAGGGGCAGATGCATCTCTCAGATCCTGTGCCAGATCTTTGATGGATTTTTTCTTAAGAACATGACTTTCAGATGCTGGTCAATCAGTAGATAGTATTTTAGGCTTGCCATAAAAACACGATTTTATGCCTGTCAACTAAAGAAATGGGAACATTTTAACGTGGAAATTGTAAAAAATTGCCTAAAGTTACAATTTAAAATTGGTTCTTTGCCAACTTTTTTGTTATGCATAGACACAGAAGTGGTTCATCCCCTGAGTTAGGTCCTTTTTATGCTTGAATTATTCATAGGCCAGTGCTAAGATGCTTAACAAAAACATTTCTCTGAAAATTGTCGGGTACAAGGACTGGACTGAAATGAGTAAAAAATGTATTCAGTGCCCAAAGAAAACCTTTGAAAGACCTTTAGAAACGCTTGGAGAACTATTTCTCACAAAACTAAAAAAACAAAACAAAACAGAGAAAGCCTGGCTTCTTCCAAAGAAACTATAAAGAGATCAGTGGTAACTTAAGACTTGCACAGCACTGTACTTAACCATTGCTAACCTCCTCTTGGCTTTTGTTCAAGAGAGAAAGTGTGGCAGTACTGTCAAATTTGAACAATCTTTTTAAAATACAGATTCAGGCAATCAAAATTAATTTCTGGTACCTTTAAGATAAAAAAATAAAGTCTCAAGAAAACAAACAAACACTATTAAAAAAAAAAAAATCACTTTCGACACAAACAAATAATCTTGATAGCTAGCTGTACCGAGGGGAAAGCTTACATTCTCAAAGACTAGGCCACAGAATATTTTCAGAGAAATCAGTCTGAGAGCTCACTTGAAGAATACAAGCAGAGCGCACTGTTTGTAGTACAGAGTGTGTGGTGCCTAGTTGGTGAAGTTTGGAAGAGGCACTTCACAGAGGCAGAACACAAGTAGGAGCTTCACTTCCAGCTGTCAGAGAGCTAACGCTGCTGCAGCTGATGCTGTGTTTTGGGACTAGGCCTGCACCTCCTCAGAAGCAAAGAGTGTGACAGCTGTAGAATCCCCAAGCCAGGTACGGCAAAAAATTTCTGATCAACATGTTCACACAGACACTCACAGACAAACATGCAGGTGATGTTCCCCTCTTGCCCATTAATATTACATGTGGCAGGCTGTGGCATAATGTACACTCGCTTATCATTGATTTGCTCTCTCTCTCTTCCCATCTCCCAACCCCACACCTCCCCTGCTGGGCTTTGAGATGTTAACCTGTAAATAATAAAACTTTTGGGCTCCTGGTGACATTTGCTGCTTGTGAAGGAGGGGAAAGCGGAGAAGACCGGAGGGGGAAAGCTTGATGAAATTGAACCCTTTCCCATGTCATGAATATTTTCCACATCACCAAGAGGATGCAGGGGGTTATCGCAGCTGTTTGCATCCCCGGTGTCAGTGTAATTCAGTCTCCACTAGAAGGAAGCTCATGTCAGATCAGTATTTAAAGCGATCTGCAGGACATAATAATGGACAGAGGCGAGGCGTCAATATGGGAGGGCTGAGGTGCATGCACACATTCAATCTGCTAAGTAGGTGAGCTGCAGTTAGAGAATTACTGACAGACAGTTATTGTATTGCTGCAGAAAAAAAGAAGCTCTGGATGAGAGACTGACCTACATAATGAGGAGCAGAGCTTGGGTGATGAGGCTTTTATGGAGTGACAGCTGTTCTACCTGCCATTGTCACCTTGACAGAGCAAAGGGACTCGTCAATAAACCCCAAACTAATGAGTGTCATTGTAGTTTATAGCATTATAGAACGGGGACAACGTTATCCCACCTGTCTGCCATATTAAGCACACCGCAAACCACCTCCACAACCAATTTATGACAAAGATTTTTTAGCTTATCCAGCAGTATTGCGGGTCTCATTTTCCTGAGCTACTGCTGGTCCCAGTGGACTTGAGTGGAAGTGTCATTCACTGAAAAACTTTACTGGGGGAGAGAGGAAGACTACTCCCTCATTTTCAGCAAGTGTGCCAATGCCCAGGTGCTCTTTTCAGGTGCTACAGTATGCCGTTTGTCTGGCTGAGAGAGACAGGTCTGTGTCTGGCTTTCCTATCATCTCTGGCTGCTCTTTGCTTCAGTGTCAGCAGACTGAGGCTTCCTTCCTGTCAGTCTGCCGGAGCTGATGATGAATTATAAAAGGGCTTGGTCTCCCAGAGAATACAGATGTTTCCACACTCTCTCTGTCACACACACACACCTCCACGCTTTCGTACTGGATGGATCTACCCAGTGAAATCCTTATGCTTGCGATACAGTCGATGGAAAATGAGGACTTATTATGCAAGCTCAATGAGAAAACTGGGGCTAATTAACTTGAATGGAAACACGTTTGGCTTCTCGAGCTTTCCATCTTAGAGAGGGCCTTGTTTGCAACATTTCTTTGACTGCTGATCTCCTCATGCATATTTTTTTAATGAAAATTGGAATGCTCTTAATGACTATAGGACAATTATAGAAGTCATAATAATCCAGATGAAACTCTTTCAGAGTTGAATTTGCCAGTTATACTGCCTTGTTTTGGTGAACTCGAGGCGCACAGGAGAGAGTCGACACTTGACAGCTCAGTTTCGAGTGCTGGACTCAGCGGTCAGCGCGAGGCAGTTCAAACTAGGTGCCATTCATACAGACAAATGTGCAAACAGAGCGACCACTGCCTGATTAGTATGCTCTCTCTTTCTGAAGTAAGAGCAACCAGAGCGTTGTTTTAATTGAGACACTGAGGAAGAGAGGCAATGCACTAATAAACAGGTAATTATGCAACTCCCAGCTCCGCCAAAGCAGATTGTGAATCCATTAAAGCCTCTTCGCAAAAAAAATAATAAAAAAACCCCTGCCTTTATCTTTTTTTTTTCCTCTCTTCCACTGTTTTTTTTTCTTAAGTGGTATGTAAAATCCCCATGCATGCTGCCCTGTTGTGTGGGAGTGAGGCTCGCGATGCAAAATTCATAACAATTAACCATCAATCAGACTTAACCTCTGGGGTCACGGTAAGTGCTCCTCACTCTGCGAATCTGCCGGCCAGATTAACACAGTGACAAAATGCGCCTGTACATGTCAGCTAATCCATTTATTTATTCAGCCTACTCCCAGACTGCCTGATTAATGGCTCCCACACCACCGACGGGATGGAAACAGACAGCGAGAAAGCGTGCCGCTACGCTTGCTCAGAGGCGCGTAGGTACGTGTGTTTGCGTGTGCACACCGAGAGGCACCAGACTCCCCGAGCACACACCTGACTGAGCATCAAAGAGTAGTTTGCAAGAGCGTATGTAAACAACGACGGGGATGTTCAGATAGATATTCGTAAACACCTGCACACATCCATCTGCCCAAACAAACAGACACCGTTAAATTCTCACCGCCCACACACACCAATCTAGTCTTGCAATTTTTAGAAAGTTTTTTATTCTTACCCTGAGTGGCGATGTAGTGATTTGGCCTGTGGTAGCCCTGCAAACAGAGAAAAAAAAGGAGAGAATATAAGAATCACTTTATGTTCCATCTACTTCTGAAAGACCAGCGCAGAGAGGCTAAAAAAAAAAAAAAAAAAAAAAAAAAGACACTGCTCTTGACATTTAGTTGGTTTTTTTGACCTTTGCATGCAAACTCAGTCTGTTCCTACAATGCGAACCATCACATTCATCACTGAACAGATTTGACCTGTATAGAAATCCAGAGGTGGGACCAAGTCATTGTTTTGCAAGTCTCAAGTCTCAAGTCAAGTCTCAAGTAATGTCAGGCAAGTCAGAGTCGAGTCTCAAGTCACTGGTGTAAAAGTCCGAGTCAAGTCACAAGTCTGAAACTTTGAATTTCAAGTCCTTTCGAGTCTTTAAAAAAAACAAACGAAAAAATAATGTTGCAGTTATGCTAAATGTAAATATTAGACCATGTAATTTTAAAATCTGTTTTTCTCAACACATACAAAATAGTGAACTTAGAAAATATACACAAATTGTGAAATTGCACCTCTTTAAAATGCAGCTCAATTAAACTTAGCTCCAAGAATAATTTTCACCGACAGTTCTGAGATACGCTGCATGTTATTCTTGGATGCGGTTGTAGGACCAGCTTTAAAATCGCATGACAAAAATATCATACACATTAAAAAAAAAAACTGTATCACCAACGTAGCCTGGAAAACATTTGCTAGTTAGATGAAGTCAGCTATCTCATCTTAGCATATTTATATGCATATTTATAATCATACGGTTCTTGGAGTGAGTGCATACACTCATGAAGTTTAGTAACTTCCGGTCACTGCAACAAGCCCAGGTACAGTTTACCGACGGATGGGTGCAGGACCTTGAAACGCACCGTGTAGAACGAAAGACCATCGTATGTATCATAAGTTTACCAGTCTCACAAATCGTCTTCATAAATACACATTCGTTAACCGTTTATTAATATAACCTTTGAGCTCAACGGTAATTAATTAGTAGTGGAAATAATTTCTGGTAGCATCACAGAAATGTAGCAGTGACAATAGTACTGTATGTTGTAATCGTACTGGGCAATTAGTGATACAAAAAACCTGTTTTATCCTGTGAATAAAAGTATGTGTTTTTGTCAGTGTACCATAATAACAGAAGCGAAACGCAATATTGTGTCAGGACAATTTACTATTTATGCACAATAAATAAAGGAGCATAGCGCGACAATTTCTGTTCAGCGCCAGACTTGCTTGTAACCTATATCACCAATTATGTTAAGAAAAATGACGCATTAACTACAACAGCAGACTGACCTTTGTGTAAATGCTTGGAGCAGACTAACCTGTGAGCTGGAGTGTTCTAGGACGTTATATTTGATCTTTGAATGGCTGCAATCCAGTCGCCTCTTTGTTACTTCGGAAACATGGCTCGAACAATTTCTGTTCAACGACGTAATCCGATAACAACCGATCTCTTTACCCGTCGGCTTCCCGTGGCTGTCATGCGACCGGCTATTGCAGTTAATAATACAACAGCTTCTTGACATTTTTGTGTTTCTTTTTATCGCTGTGTGACTGATTTTAATTGAAAGCCTGCGTGCGCTAGTACCGCTTGCCACGAGTTCCCAGAATCCTTTGCGGTTCTACCCGTGAATGACGTCACATTTTCAATCTCCATATAATATGCATGTTAAATTTTATATTTGGGGTAAAATATCAAGTCTTTTCAAGTAAACCGGTTCAAGTCCAATTCAAGTCCCAAGTCATTGGTGTAAAAGTCCAAGTCAAGTCACAAGTCTTAGAACATTTTTTCAAGTCAAGTCTAAAGTCATAAAATTAATGACTCGAGTCTGACTCGAGTCCAAGTCATGTGACTCGAGTCCACACCTCTGTAGAAATCCCAGTTAACGCATTGTTTTTGTTTGTTTCAGATGCCCTGCGTTTATGCAGCCAAGATGAACTCTCGCTTCTACGCCGCTCCGCCGCAAGAGGAATTATTTGAGAGATTTGCGTGCTTGCTTTCAAGAAATACTCTGCATTGTAGTTCTGCCAGCTGTTTGCCACTGCACACCCTTTCAGCTCTTTGTTTCAACATCCAACTGCAAGATGCACGACTGAAAGCTCATGATGGATGCTGCTAGATACAAGATGCAAAAAACACTCTCCATCATACACTCTATATACGGCACACCTCTGGAGTAAGCAGCCAAAGTGTTGATAATCCCCAAGATACAACTAACAGCACTGATCTTCACAATAGGCCCCTAGTCTCACGGATTACTCTAATCCCTTCAAGTTTTATTTGTCCAATTCCTTGTCTTCTCTCCAGAGATATGAGGCAGGAAACAAAACATTAGGACTTAAAGGCTCTTCCCCGCCCCAGCCTCCCCTTGATTGTCTACCCCCCCCCCCACCACCACCACTTCCCATCCACCCCTGCTGCTCTGCTTATCTCACTCATATTCAATTTAACTTGGACTGTGATTAACGCTCCTCCAATGAAGGGAGAAAAGACACAAAGGATATTTTCCTCACTCACTCATCCACAGGGCTCCTCCAGCTATTCAGCTGTCCTCCATTTTTAATGACTTCTTTATCTCTGGACTGAGGAGGAGATTTGTTTGTGCTTTCATGTATGCTCTGTCAAGTAAAGTGGAGGCCCAATGCTCTGTCGGATTAGCGAGGGAGAGACGGAAAGAAAGGAAGGGCCCTGACAGTGAGTGTCAGGTGAGTAACGCTTACTATAAATGGGCTCGTGGCTTTCTGTAAGCATGTTATAGCAGGCACGCAAGAGCAAATCTTTAACACGAGAAGGTAAAGATGTAGAAATGTCAATATTGCTCTTATTAACTGGAAAAAGTACTTTTATTTTCCAGGGCTGCATAAGTTAGGAGCAGGAATTAAATGTGCCGCCTGTGTTTTGCTGCATTGCTGATTACAGTGATCATTAATTCTTTCCAGTAAGAAAAGCTGGCGAATGGAATGTCTAAAATATGCAGCATGAAGTGCTTTTGCCTGTGGGCATGAACTGGTATTTTCAATTTGAATATCATTAGATAGCCTACTTTTGCAAATCTGGAATACCTATCCCTATTACCTGGAAATTTTTGCTTTGCCAAATACATTTAGGAGAAAACAGAGTAAGTGATATTTTCACATTTTTCCCCCTAGCACCCCCCCCCCCCCCCCTCCCTCAATCTAGAATATGTAACATCCTTATCCTACAAATTCTACAAATAAGTCATATTGCTAAAGGGGAAAAAAAGCAAAGAAAATGCCCTGAGGCCCCTTATGCCAAGCAATCCCTAAGGCCTTTAAAATTGAATTATTATTATAATTATTAGGTTTTTATGATCATATTCTTAAATCTTTTTTGAAGACTCACACGAATACCTTCAAGTTAGAAAAAAAAAAGTTATAAATACACCCAGCACCCCAAATAAAACATCTTTTGACTTTTATTTCATGATTATGTGTTTTCCCTTTTCTCCAAATTTCCCTTCTTCCTTCTTTACTGGATCCTTTTACCTGAAGCTGAGTCTGTTACAGGAAAAGGGAAATGTTGCGTTGAACTGTTGAAATCTTGGTCCCAAACCTGTGGGAAGAAGTTTCACTTCTGAGCTGTTTAAAGTGGCCACAGATGTACAGATCTGTGTGCCAAAACATACAGAGTGAGCACCTCGCAGTAAAAAAAAATTGTTTAACCAAATTACCATAAGCAGTCGTCCCCTCTGCTTATTTTTGCCCCCAAGCCCCTTGCAGGATTAAGCCAGCAAGGATGGGTGGTTGGATGTTTAAGACACAAGGTTAAAGTTTGCTTCTTTTCTCCCATGTGCTGTTAGCTTTAGGATACAAGACCACTCGATGAGGGTTAGAGCCTGTTGACTTGCTTAAATACTGTAAAAGCTAGCTCATCCCGTTTTATGGCTCAAGTCGTTATGGATTCAGAAAAGTTTGGAAAATCAAACTACTGTATGCTGATGGTGATAGTCTTGCAGACGGGGAGTAGGTACTGTTTCAGTAACGAGTCTGCAGCTTTGCTAAATATCATTTTGTGGTTACACTGATAAAATCGTAATGTGAATCAGATGATGTTTTCTGCCGAGGCAAATTAGCAGTCAGTGAACATGAACACATTTTAGGAGAGAGGAGCTTTGTGAACAACTGAGTGATTTCTGCACAAGCCTGCAAATTCACCGAACCACTGCATCACCCCAATATCCAGTTAAGAGACCCAGCAAAAACCCATATGTACACACATGACTCTACAGCAAACAGGCTATTACACTACGTTTCCTCTGCCTTCCAAAGGTTTATGAAAATACTCAATCAGCTGGAGAGAAAGGAAACATACCAGAATGGCTCGGAATAATCGGCAGTGTTATAGAGTACAATAACAAACACTGTGGGAAATGTTCTACACATAAGAGTTTATTAGGCAGGACAAGCTTTTAGATGGGTTAAAAAGCTTTCTGAAGAGCAAAAACATCATTACCCATCTGCCTGCATTTCTACTAAGTACTTTTCCAATGAAGCTGGCAGAGCGATGGAAATCCGTTTCAATCAGGGCTCTCTTTAATATGTGTATATTCTTATCTTATAATGGGACCCTCTCTATTGCGAGCGTCTTCTCCGCAGCGCCACTTTTTGCAGCATAATGGGCCATAAACTGAATGGTGGGAAAGGTAAATAATTTAAGCCCCCTGCATTTGCTGTGGCACACCTTGCATTATGAATTTATGTTTGAAGGCGTAACAAGAGATTACAAATTACCACATTAGAGGGGTGGGGGAAGAGAAGATGGGAGACCGAGGGAGGGTTCTCTCCTGAGCGAAAAACCACTTAGGGAGTCAGGTACATCACCAGCCCATTACACATGGAGTGGAAGCATCTGCCTAAGGAGACCAGTGAGCTGCAGTGATTGGTCACATCCTGCTACTAACACTGCTATTAAGAGCAAATCAGGTCAGATCAGGAGCTTCTATACTGTGTGAGCTAAGTGAGTTAGGACTGTTTAAAACCTGAGCCATGTCTGACGCCACTTTTTAATAACTTTTACTTACTGTAACAGCATGCCAAGTCATTCCAGTGCATGTAGAAGCTGTTTTGCAAGGACTTCCCTGAGGTAAGAAGTGTAACCGAACCTCTGCAGATACTGCTGTGTCTACTTTAATTTAGGGCGTCCTTGAGAGTTTTTCAGCATCTAAGAGTAACGAAATCAGCAGCTGCCTTATGCAGATATCAAGCAGAGAGATCAAATACAATCTGTGAAGATTTTCCTCGCTAGAATAACAACCACGGCAGTCGTTTCAAAAGTTTAACTAATTTTAAATTTCCTAACCACCAGGTCCTAAAATTATGTTAACGACTGTTCTCTGGAATAAGTAAATATAACACTACAGGGACTTTCCTGTCTTGCTACAAATGTCTTATGAAGTAGACAAGCGTGGATAGTAGGGGTGCAACGATACACAAAATTCACGGTTCGGTTCGATACTTTGGTGTCACGGTTCGATATTTTTTCGATACAAAAAAATGTTCATGCCTTTTTAATTTGTCATTTATTAAAATTATAAATATATATTTTAACTCAAAAGTACAGTTTTTAAATTTAACCCTAACCCTTGTGCGTGTTTTTTATTTTGACAGCGAATGCGCACCTGCGGACCACTTATGTGCAGCCCTGGTTATTTAGCTTGTCATATCGCAGCCACAGAAATTCTTTTGTCCATGAAACCATAAAGCTGCACTTTCTTTTTGCCTTATAGTCTGATTTGTCATAACTTCTCCGTTTTGTGGTAAGCTTTTCTTTGGCTGTCACTTCTTCACCCTGACCTGTCTTATTTGGCTCAGCAGAACTGAAATGCTTTTACACGCTCACTCACATAAGCTCAGCGATTGTCTGCGCAATCAACCTCTCACATGTTTAAGCTGCGGGAGATTTCACTTGTCATGTTTGCATAGTAAGCTAACGATTGATAAGACGATGTCAGAGGAATTGGTGCACAAATTATCATCACTCACAGATCAGTACTGTCGCTCTCTATACACAGTTCGCACGATTGCAAAGTGAAAGCAAAAAAACGAGCGCAAATTCAAACGCGACTTCAATATGTCAAATATTGACAGTGGCTCACCGATGCCAATGACATAATTACCCAGCTACATTTCTGAAAGAATGCAAAAGCATTGACATATATTTTTCCTACAATAGCCCGACGGGCAGGGCAGAGATAGATTTTGGTAGCCCGACTGAAAAAAATCGCTAGCTCCGGGACGTCGGGCTAGCGATATTGCAAGCCCTGTATCTGATTGAGGAATCACTCATCTTTGGAAAAGAGAGTTTATTACAGAGAGATGGCTCTTTCCAAAATAAAAGCTATACTATCTGCTTCTTCTGGGCTATATTCTCAGCAGCATAAGGAGAATCATGTGCTAACAGCTGTCTAAATGACTTGGCTAAAGTTAGTAGCATGCTTGCTTTTTTTGTCTGCTTCCACTTGTCTTTGCACTAGGATGATGTCGGCGTAAATGTGCAGTCATATTCGTCGTGTTCCCACTAGTGCTTTCAGGTTAATCTGGTTGAAATGACCTTAATGCCACAACACGGCAAATCTCCGTTAACGAGCTACCGCATAGGGCTAGACGGCCAACACGTTAACGAGCTAACTGCGCTAGCACACTAGTTCACACCAATGTAATTGAGCATTGCGTGGCACATCCAACATACTGTTTTACTTTAGTCCATGACTCGCTTACCTTCAGGGTCATAGGTCACATGAAAACCAAAATAATTCCAAACGCCAGATCTGAATGAGGGTGGGGGAGGTGCCCTGCGCTCTTCCTTCTGACTATGCTGTCTGTGTTGAGCGCTCAGTGGATCTGCGCTGGACAGTGCAGCCTAGGCGGAGTAGTCGAACACAGATTCACTGAGCGCTCACAGACAGCATCGTCAGAAGGAAAATTGATAAAATAAATTACAAATGTTGTATTGTTCGATACATATGCGTACCGAACCGAAAGCACTGTATCGAACGGTTCAATATCGATACGAATATCGTTGCACCCCTAGTGGATAGGTAGACATAAATCATCAAACTTTAATATCAGAAACGACATTTCAGTAAGGCTCACTAGACTCAAAAGACGAATGTTATTTGAATTATATTTTACATTATAGCTCTCATTTGGGACCTACTGCACTTTCAGACGGATGCAAAGAGAACAGCAGCAAAATCCCTCTTTTCAGAAGAGTGCAGGCATAATATTAACTCAGATCTAGGGTGCAGGCAGGTTGCAAAGTAGCTTGTAGATATGAAACAGTTGCAGGCAGGCTAAGGCCCCATTCGCACTAGAGGAAAAAACAGGGTGGCAAACTCCATGCACAAGAAAACTTGGTGATTGGTAAAGGTTGTTTTTTTTTTTCTTCTTTCTTTTTTGCTGTCTGGGACTGATTGCAAATAGTTGAGGTAACTAATTTCCATCGCAAGGCACACAGCTGCACATGATTGCAATAATTTTGGTCAAACCATGGTTTTCAATCACCATTTTCCCTTGTGTGACTGTAGGTGAAAGCAACGTAACTAGTGCAGCCTAGAGACGATCTACCACATATAGAGAGGGTCATCAGCTGATCTGTTGCAGCTAATGCTATGCTGGAACCTCTCAGTTTAGTTTACAGAGGGTGTTATCAACAAGTCGAGACCAAGCCTACACCCAGCATCAACCAGACCCAGGCAGATATGCAAGTCACTGCATCAAACCCACCTCATAGCAGATAAATGGTTGTGAGTGGACCTACAAAGGCAAGGCCAGGCAAAAAATATGTTTCTGTGGGAACCAGGCCAGGCACATTCTGCCACAGCAAATAAATAATGAGCTATCAGATCCGCCTGGTTTGTGGGCTGTGCGGGTTAGAAAAACTCACACGAATTATTTATTGTAGTAAATTGAGTTACATACAGCAACCCGTTTGATTGTTAATCTTGAACATTGTTTCCAGTGTTACAAAAGCAACAGAACAGTTTTCGAAGCTTTGCTAACAACTTTAACTTTTTTTGTCTGTATATGTGCTTTGTTTCTATTTGAAATTCTGTGTATTATTTCAGCTTTATTCACTATAACTTTACTAAGTAATCATCTGTGAAACCTCACTCCCTCTCTCTTTTTTTTGGTTCTCAACTATAATGTTGTTCAAAGCAAAGTCCAAAACTATAACCTCAGTTTCCCCTCTGTGCGGGTTTGCCTTTTCTCTCTCCCAGTGCTGTCAGCCTCTGATCTTCATTTCTCTTAATATATCCAATGAACAGAGTGATACAGCAGCCCTCTAAAGTCAAATAAAGGCAGTGTGTTTGTGTGTGTGCTTGTAGCTGTGATGGACAGGCGGCTGGGCTGCACTGTCCCTCAGGCCCCCTGTGACGGCGGCACCAGCACGCCCTCTCCCCCCCCAAGAGGAAGCGGACTGACCTTTGCGTTGGTGGCGCTGGCTGGTGTGTGTACTTACATCAACGTAATTTGCATTAATGTAATCGGAGCTCTGTTCCCCCTCCAGGGCCTGCAGCCTGACACGGGAGTGATCATCTGGAAGAGAGGCAGAGAGGAAGAAACCAGTGTTGAATTAATCATATTAACGAGGGCATCGGGAGAAGAAAAGGGGGAGAGGGACAGAGAGACAGACAGTAAAAAGGAATAGAGAGAAATTGTAAGAGGAGGAGAGGGGGTGATAGAGCAATAAAAGCATGGTTAGACTGGCATCATACAGAGGCAAAAATGAAATTGGTGCTGTAAAAATGCAACATGTCTCATAGACAGCGTTTACGTGACAGTCTTCATTAAAACCGCCACCACCCTATCATCAGGTAAAAATCACAAAATCATAGTCTAAACCATTTTTTCTTAAGTCACTGACCTTAAAACTTGCTACTTTAGTAAAATTTAGTAGCAACAAAATAATACACGTGCAGCATAATAATCTTTTTAAATGTGGGGAACAATTGATGGCAAGAGAACCACAGAGCCTTAACTTTTGATTTCAAATGACATTTTCGTAACTGTGGATAGCTGACGTCATTTTTGTTCCAAAGTTGTGCAATGCCCTTTAACTGATGTGAGTCAGAAGAAGTAGATCTTCAAAGTTTTTCCATGGCATCAGTTATTAAAGAGGGTTAAACTGAACTCTTATAGCGATTAATTGCAAAATCAACATTTCTTTTTCCAAACACGGTATAAGCTTTGTGTGCCATATCCTGCATAGGCTTATATCTCATAACAGTAAAGACGGTAAAGGAAGATGAATATAAAAGTAGATTGGAAAGGTCAAGGCTGCTCTCGTTGGCTGATAATAAAACTCGGTTTGAGCAGCTTATAGTCATCCAGTCACAAGCCTGGCCAATAAATCAGGCAGAAGAATGAGAACAAAAATTCATGAGCGTTGAGGAGGTGCTTTGTACACACATGCAATAATATTCCCATATCGGTTCTTCATGCGGTTCTCATCCTTCTTGGCAGAATCCCATGGCGCAGACTGTCCTTCAAAAAAGCTCTGAAAGGAGAGAAAACAGGACAGAGAGGGGGGGATGAAACATTGTGTCATGTGTGAACACTCCAAATGATAACCAGGCTAAAGAATACATTCTTTCTCTTTCAGCTCTACAAAACCGGAGGAAGTGAGCGCTGGCAACAGACACAGAAAGAGATAGATTCCCAGTGTTATTAGGCAGGAAACACAGGGAGGATGGTGGATCCCGGGGAGTTGTGTCAAACAGCGAGTGCCATTAGGGCAGATGCAGCGGGTGTCACACTCAAACCTCTCCCCATGTGCCGCTCTGCTGGGCGGAGCAACCGCGGCGGCTGTCTGTCTCCCTCATCTGAAGGACTCAATCAGCTCGTCGCGGGGAAAAATAAAGCCAGCTCATCGTCTACACATCAAAACTGCTCCGCTCAGATTACCCTCATGAAATATTTATCATCTCTCACTGGGGAGATTTCCATTCTGATGGCACACCAGGCACAATTAAGCCAAATTATGAAAATACATCTACACTGCCAGTCCACCGCTGTTCAGCAAGGGCGGGCGGGGCCGGCTCAGAGCGGACTAGCCTGCAGAAAATCATGGTTTTCTGTCTTTTTGAAAGTAAGCTAATGCACATTTGAAAAGTCAGGTAATACATTACGGGGCAGACCATCTGCAAATAAAGATTCAGGAACGTTTAACGGAGGTTAAAGAGACTGTTTGAGAGTTCCTTTTAGTGAGGAGTAGGAGGCATCGTCTTCAATCATCACTGCTCTAAGACTTGATGGCTCGATTCATCTCAGTGCTGTGGCAGGCAGCAGGCAGTTTGTCTAGCATATAAAGGCCTTTCAGAGACCACACAAGGACATATTCCTGTATGAAGTCCTAAGGATTAGTGATTTCACTGAGAAACAGCTTTAATATGCTAAAAATATGTTCCATCCTTCCACTGAAGATGGAAGCATGTCCCCAAGATGGATTATAAAGGCCTCCTCCAGTGGCAGTATTTCTTGAGGAAACGCACAGGCCAATGTCGTGCTGTCGGTGTGAAGGATACAAGTCTAATATCAAGCCTGTAAGGACAAATCATCCTCAAGCACAAAGGCGTTACCTGGCAACTTTAAAATAGCTCTCTCTTAATCTGAGTGACCCCGCTACAGTCATATTCCTCCAGCCATTATGATCATGAATTCTCATGGGGGTAAAATAATGAATGTCCCAAGAGGTAGAGATTACACGAAGGCTTTCAATTTAAAGGTTAAATGCACATAGAGGGAATAAATGGCTATTCGCCCGACGCGTATCGAAAAACAACTGAAGGCTCCACCTGTAAAAAGTATTTAGTAGCAAAAGGTATGTGATGAATTGTACTTTACTGCAGCTTGTCTGCAGGTAGTTTTTCACCTTCCTCAATTATTCCCACTGGCAGAAATCCAACTTAGTATGTTTTTAATTACAGGCTACCTGCTGCACTCCAGTCCCTGCACAGTTATTCCGCTATGCTGTTTCTTTGTCTGGAACTACTTAACCGTATGTGAAAAGCAGAGTAATTTCTGTGGATAGGGATAACACATTTGACACAAAGTACACACCATGGTGAAGTAAAAAACAAAAAAACAAACAAATCAGAAACAAAAAAACCCAAAAGAAAACATGGATGGTCGAACAGAAGCAGGAACGTTTAGTGAGTTGCTTCTGTATTAATTAATCTTTTACTATGTGAGGAGAGGAGGCTCATTCAGACTGACTAGTGTTCATTTGTGGTTGGAGCTTAAAGAATTTCAGGATTCTCACAGTAGGCTAGATACAACACATTTCTGTCGACATGAAACAGGCCGAACACAAGTGAAACAGTGATGACATGGCAGCATTAATGACGCTGAAACTTGTTTCTGCTTCCTGTTTGCACGGTGAAAATGTGCACCCAGGTGCAGGAGGCTGGACATGCAAAATGCTTTGTTAGGTCTGTAACACACACGGCCTTATAAAGCTTTTGCAAAGTATACAACATGGCTTTTGCAAAGTTTAAAGTGTTTATCGTGTCCCTTCTAATGGTAACATTCAATTTCCAGTCAATAAATCCACAAGGTAGCCCGAGCTTAGAATTAAATTTGGTACTTTGTTGGACTGGGTATATCATTGATCAGTCCACTTTAATTATACATTGGTATTCCATTTATCTTTCAAACTATTGCACTTTTACTATAAAAATTATGCTCTTAATAACTGATAGGGTATTAAGTATGCTTTTGAAAAGCTTTATAAACATCAGAATCAAGCTGCGGAGGATTTGTGGTGCTAACAATGTCTGACTACGGGAAGAAAAAGCATTTCACAGTGACGCTAAAGAAAAAAGTAAACAGAAAAATGTCACTGCTCTACATATTTCACCAACTGAACACTGTCAGATAATTTGATAATGCTGCATAACATCTGTTGGTAAATGCCCTTTTCAAACTAAATCCAAAAAAAAAAGGTGATATTTTAATCCCACAGGGTCTTAAAAATAGCCAGCAACCATTACTGATCCTGTCAGGTTTGTGATATAAATCTACAAGTCTAAAATAAATAAATAAACTCACAAAAAAAGTATTTTTCTTACCTCATTTATCTGATCCAAAGTTAACGTACAGAATAACAAGAAGCATGGGTCAGAGAGAGATATAGTACAGTGTAAGTCAACAGGTTTAGAGGTGCACTAAGCTCCAATCTCATCATGAAAAATAAACGGTTATTTTAAAAAAATAAATAAAAGGGCATTAACCTTAAGACAGATTGAGATAGAGATATATATATTTATAAGACAGCAGTGGAACAAAACATACAAATGAATCGCTCTAGCCATGTGAGAATGAGCTCCCTTGCACACTTTAAGCACCCCACAGGACTTTTTGCAACAGCCTGTGGACAATAAGGTGACAGCAGGGTAAGCAGCCAGTTGTTCCATATTACGTCTCTGTTGATCGACTGCTATTAATCCATGCAATGTTGGCCACGTGGACCCCAAACTCCCTTTATCCATAACGGATTAGACCCAGAAGGCAGCCCAAAGCACTCCAAACCCCTCAATGATCGGATGCTGAAGGTAGCAATGGGAGACGACGTTATTTCATTCCACAATCATGAATGGGATGTGGGGAGTTAATTACCAATAAATCTGACACGTAGCTGATGGAGAGAAGGTGGGAGATAAAGAGAAGAGGAAGGAAAGCAAGGAAGAAACACAGGAGGTATAGATAAGAAAGTAAGAGAAAGAAGTAAGCTGAGAACGTTAACAAATGTGAGGGTCGTTAAGAGAGAAATGTGACAAGAGGCCGAACTGATACGGATAATATATTGAAACTGAAGGATTTAGCTCGAAGCCAGTCTGTTACAACATGGCGTCGGGGCGAGTTGAGGATGACTGGTGTGGTGCTGAGGGACAGCAAGGAGGGCTGGAGTGCCGCCAAACCCTGCCAGACTCTAATGCGAGGAAATGAGAGTGATGCCCTTATGGGGCGAAAATCTTTTGTTTGGTGTCAGTAAGAAGCGCAGTGACAGATTACTGATGCTGTTGCGCGACAAGCAGTAGGCTACCAGTACTATGCAACAGCATAATCCGACCCGTTTCAGGTGAAGGAGGGGACGCGGTCTAACACAGGCAGTTTGTGCATTTCGCATTGGTCTACAGCTGAGTCTCCAAGGAGAATTGGGACACAGCTTTTGACCAAACCCCCCCCCCCCCAAAAAAAAAACAAAAAAACCCCCCACCACACTCATGCACACAAAATGCACAATCGCTGCAAACAACAAGGAACAGATGAACAACAAAACGAATCACACCGTAAACACACTAAGACAGGGTACATTAACAATTTATCATAAAAGTGCATCTGGGGAGAAACAAAACAGTTCTGCTGTGCGGTGCAAAACAGAGAGAGAGGCAGGCAGAAAAAAAGAGGGGAGAGAGAGAGACAGCGAAAGAGACATGGGGCTGTGCACCATAACACAGATGAGGCCTCGTATTAGACTGATAAAAATTTCCATTCAAGAACCTCAGTGGAGATGTTACAAGTCTATCACCAGGCTTTATTTGGGTTTGCAACCTTAATGGTGGGAGGTGACAGCTGGGCTGCTTCCTACCTCGTACTCCTCCTTAAAGCCGTAGCCCTCTGCGCACTTCATCTGAGTGATGTGCTGGAGGAGGTCCGCCACGCGGATCGCCGGGTGCAGCTGACCCGTCTGATACGGCACGTCGACGGGCTCCCGTTTCCTCAAGGAGTGAGTGTGTGACTGGACCAAGCTGCTTGTGTCGCTGCCCATGTTCTGACTCTCATCTGTGGGACACAAAGAGACAGAGAGGCCGGAGCGGGTCAGCAAGAGGAAATAGGAGCTAAAGTCACATCACAGGTCATCAATTTATCGCTGTAAGATACATACGGGTGACATAATGCTCGAAGCAGTAAATGAAAGTGGTTTCCTTTGAAGTTGTTTTACATATAAAGTTGATTTATCTAGCTTTAATGTTAGGTGTTCATATCTGACTTACAACTGTTCTCCTTAACAGATGGCACATTAGCTCATTTACTGGTTAGCATTATGTCACCACCCTCCAGATTGACCAACAACTCGACTAGTAATCTGTTTGTTATGGATGGTCACAACAACACAACATCATTGAGTAATAGAATGAGTCATGTGGTGGGAAGGTTTAGGTCCATCTGTCTCAGTGTGGCTGGAAAATACTGCACTGTACAGGAGTCCATCGGCATTTAAAAACAAGATCCTCTAAGTGAAACCCTTATGCTACAAGCTTTTAACATTGTTACCAGCAGTGGCTCTCAACTGTGAGAAACATTATACATTAATCATAAAAATCCCCATCAATGTGTTGTAAAAACAACAACTTTTCCTTTTTTTTTTCTTTTTTTTTTTAACTGGCAGTACAACATGCTGGTTTGGGCTGAAGCTCATATTGAGACTCCATTTCCAGCTCTTTCATACTGTAATCCAGTCAGTGGCAGACATAAGGCACAGATGCTGTGGGGAGCCAGCGGATGATGGAGGGTGTCCAAAAACATGGAGGAGGAGGATGTGAGGGGGTGCGGTGGGCCACAGTGAGCATGTTGCAGCAGGCACCTTCAGAAGCATCACACAGACACAGCGTGGATTCAACCCCTGCCACCCATACTTCCCCGAAAAATGAACAAAATAAGATAAAATAAAAACCAAACCTCAAATAAATAGAAAAACAAAAACAAAAAACACACAGAACCCAAGAGGGAAGCGGAGATGGGAGGAGAATGCATGTGGTGATGCTGCCATGGGGCACTGTGTTTGCTTTGACCATGCTAAGCTAATGGTGGCTTGGTGGCACGGTACGGAAGGGTGGGTGAGATGCTAACATGTCCACTTGTCATGCAATAAATGTCGTAATGCCCGTGTCAGAAGCAGCCTCTCACTGTCGGCATGCTGTCTGAGTAAACACCGTCTCCTTCCCCCAACCCAGGGCCCACTTGGGAAAACTTACCATTAATGGGCACTTTTTAGATAGCAGATACATAAGAGGTTACGTATGTAAAGAGAAAGAGAGGAGAAGAAACAGGAGAGAGGGGATAAGCAACAATCCAGCATGAGAACCTGTTACAGTAGTGTTTGAGCTACTCTACAGGGCAAGATCACATGCCTTCTCAGTTCAAACTGCCTTGGTATAAAAGCCTAGTCAAGGGGGATGTTGAGTGGATGGATGGGGCAATTTCAACAGTGCAAGACAAAAAAAAACAAAAAAACAAAATAAAAAAAATAGAAAAAATAAAAACAAAACAAGGAAGTCATGGATTCAAAAGGGAAAAAAAAATAATGATAGTCTTTGGGGAAAAAAAAGAAGCTGCAATTGTTTCAGATCGCCGACTTGCATACGCTAATGAAGCTAATTATTTTTTTAAACGTTCTGACATTTTGAATTCCTCTCTCTAATTGCTATAATTTTATTTCCATTTGTGCTCGGGGGGTAACACCTGTATTTGTGCCATTTTCATTCTCTTTTTTTTTTTTTAAAACTAGTGCGCGATGAAATCAGAAATGCAACCGATACTCTGTGATCTAATCAGTTTTGATCATTAACCTCGAATGATGAGACAATGCCGTGACTGAATGTGTCACAAACCGAAAGCATGTAACCTTTTCTGGCTGCTGTAATTTTATGTTAATCGTTTCACGCTTCATTAAATGCGGAACTAACATAAGCAGCTGTCACAAGAGCGGTGATGAAAGACACTGCTTTAAGTTGCACTAATGTGAAAAGGAAAAAAAACAACAAAAATGCAGCAGTGGTGCTTGTGGTGAAGCTGGAGTCGAGCTGCTTATTGCATCTTTCTTTTTGTCCTTGAGTATTAAATTATTACACTCCTAGTGCCCCACTTAGTAGCTACTTTGCAGGCTTCGCTGGTAGAAAATGCATCTGCTCGTGTAAGATGCCGCACTTTGGGCTGTTGTGCATCTTCAACAAAGGCCAGTAATAATTAACAGGAGAACAAAATGCTTTTTTATAATTCTATTTTATCACTGAACAAGACGAATAAACACTGGAAAAAACTAAACAAAACAAAAACAAGTAGGTCAATAGCAGTTAGCCAAAGGCAGAGGGAGCGACATTAAAAAGAATAATAGAAAAGGTTGTCGTTTCAGAGGGGAGGGGAGGAAGGGAGTTTAATGCATAGTGAGGAGAGAGGGGAGGGGAGGGGAGGGCAGCACAGCTAATGCTAGACTTTAAATGTTCAGACTCAACGCATCCTGCTTTTGGAAGTTCTGGCTAAAGGTGGAGAGGGTTGTGGGGGCTAAGTGAGAGCGTTTTTGGGCCTCCCTCTCACACAGTTTTTGCCTGTTGTGTCTCAGTGCAGCTGCTACGGCTCCAGCATGCTGTCGCCTCAGTTGCCGGGGCAAACTGCCCCCCGCCCCCGTTGCCCCTCTTAGACACTCCCCCACATCCAGTCCACATGTCTGTCCATGCATATGAGAGGTCAAACACGTATGTGACATCACACGCACGACACGCAATGCGGATGGGATGGAGTGAAACCAGCCTCAGCCCAGGAGAGCCCCCTCGTTGGACAGGAAGGGAGAGGAGGGGGGAAGAAGTTAGGGAAGGGTGGAGGAATAGGAGACGAGGAGGAGGAGGAGGAGGAGACGGGGAAGCAGCAGGCAGGTATGGAAGTGAGGAAGCCATCTTTAGTAAAAGAGCCATCCAAAAGAAAAGAATGAAACAAAAAAATAATACATAAAATAAATAAAAAATTGTGCTTTTCTTTGGCCTCACAGTTAGGTGTTCAAACAGCATTCTTACAAATGTAATGCACGGTCATTTTCTTTAGCATAGAGATAAGAATAAATACTCAACAGCAATGGCAAAAGGAAAAATTGTGTCTCACCTAAGATAGCAGTTGGCACAAAGGGATCTGCTCAAACCCCCAAACAATCGCAGAAGTTGGAGGAGGAAAAAAAGAGTTGCAGTAAATTAAAGATAATTAAAGATAACGCACAAAAATAACATGAACAGAAATTAATGGACAGCTTTTTGGTTTCTTGCCAAGCAGCATAACAAGAAACCGATCATATTTTAAATTCAAGCTAATTATACAGTAACTTTAGTTGATTATAAATCTAGCTGCCCTTTACCCCATTTAATCAATGGGCTGTGATCTGATTACATAAGACACTCAATTATGGATATTATTTGGGATAAACTGAAGTCATAATTAAACTGCTAAAATCCATCTTGGCAAAGTGATATAAAACATAACCAGAAATGTAGCAGAGTGTAAAGCCATCTAAAGTTAATCTAGCTGCTTTCTCATTTGTAAAATCGTTTTCTAATTTTTAAAGCAACTCTATTAGGTAAATTCATACCACACATTACAGAAATAGGCTGTAATTTACATAAAAAAAGAGCCCATAAAACTTCATCTCTTATTTATTTATTGTGGCGTTTCTATTTTTTCCCCTTTTCATTTCATCATTTGTTAAAAGCACCGCTTAGGCTGTGCAGTAAGCAGTTCTGTGTTGACATACTGGATTATAACGAGGAAATAGAATATGTTTACCTGGGTAGTATGAGTTGGTGGGGATAGAAGTACTGAGAGTGTTGGCTTTTGGTAGTGTGAAGGACGACGGTGATGATCCAGCTACAGATGGGGGGGAAGAGAACAGAACAAAAGGCATTAATAGTCTAATCTAGAGTTATTAATCGTGGAAGCAACTCCCACTGCAGTAAAATTCCAGTGTAATAATGCACTTTACAAGTCTTGCTTTTGAAATTTGCATGTGCTATAAAGGATCACTTTGAGGTTTCTGACTTACCCTGTGGGAAAAGCTACTTTAAGTACACAAATAAAATTCCTTTCACATCTACTAAATTGTGATGGAAGCAGAAATCTAGGAGACCTTGACGAAATTAAATGGAAACTCCACTGGCGACACCAAAAGAAGTAGGTGAGAAAATATGTGGCTTTGTGTTTTGGGCTGAGCCGTGCAAAGCACACAAGTATGAGAAATATACTGCAATTAACCTCGTGGAGTCCAGGTTGATTTGGTTGATTTTGTAGACTTTGCATGCAATCCTTCTCGTCATTTTTCTGGTTCTTTAAAACAGCCTAATGCATTATGCATGCTGCTGTGTTTTTACGGCATTCGCCAAGTTACAAGTTGCTACAAGTTGCTTCTTATTTTGTCAATTTCACAAAGCCAGAGGCCGCAAGGAACCTGCATTACATTCAAATAATAAAGCTTTCCTTTAAAAATCCTCATGTCTAAATTATGATCAATATTAGTAAACATAGATTATGAAATCTATTCTGTCTCATTTATATACGCAAAATTCATTTTGAAAAGTTTGCAAAGTAAAAATGAAAAAAAAAAAAAGAGTTAAAAAAAGCACGTTTAACTTGCACATTTTTTCCAAGTCTTCTAAAGTCCATGAATGCCTGCAAATCTCCAAAAGCATTAATAATTCAGTTTTTAAAGCTACTTTTAAAAAACAGTTAAAGATCAGTCAGTTGCTTTAAAGATATCATCATTAGGTAGCTTGACATTGAGATAGAGCAAAGGGGCCAGAGTAGAACAATAGTCACACAAACCATGGAGGAAGTGACATTTACTCCTAAGACTGTCATTTTCTCCTCATGCAACGTCAACAGAAATGCTACGCCGACGGGGTTTACGCAGGCAGTATGTTCAGGACTATAATCTGTCAGCGATGATGTTTTGAGCCAAAACGACACGACCGACAATAACGTAAGGTCACGGAGTGTGAGAGGGCTTTCAACTGACAGGCAAAGTGAGAAATAATGCATTTAAATCATTTGCGCTGGCAGACAGAGGGGCCAGATTTGAACATCGACACTAACAGACAGTTAATCAAGGTCAAAGCATCTTTGGGGCTCAGCCCCTGCAGGGGTGTGGAGACAGAAGCTGCTGTGCAGTTTTAATCTGATGGTTTTGACTGGGATTATACTAGGTCAAGCCCTGGGTGCAGACTTAGCAGAGCCGTCCATCAACAAAGTATTAGTTTTAACCTGGGACAGAGAGAACAGGTTATCACACCAGAGCCCATCTAGTACGTGCTATGTGTTTCTGTCATGAATTGGAAACAGCATGAGTTTGGGACCTCGCGACGGATTTTTTGGAGCTCTAATGTCTGCTGATAAGCTTTAAGGTCAGCGTTGGGATTTCAAGAAGTCTTGAATATTGATCTCAATACAAGGCTCGCTTCAGGCTATTAACATGCGTTTGGACGACCATTTCTGCAACTGAACTAGCGTGGGCATTAGTGACAGTTAGCTGAAATGGTAAGTTTGCAGATTTCAGAGGAATTTTAATTAATTTAACAAAAATTAATTAGAGAAACTGAAGCAATTTAAAAGGAAATGTTTGAAAAGGGTGGATGAAACCCTCGAGGGGTTCTAAAGAAGGAAGTTTCCACTAGAGAGGAAAAAAACAATTTGATCAAAATCATATCAAAAGATGTTTATATCCAATTCTCTTCTGCTGAGTTGAAACAGCAGTTTCCCTGTAGAGGGACAACAGGCAGTTTCACAAGAGCCATAAAGTAATGTCATTTATGCTGACTACAAATATTGCGTATTAAAGCAAAAATAATCCCTAATGTTAAGATTGGTCATTAAAAATTTATTTTATACACTTTTTTTTCTTATATTATTGAGAAAACGTTGCACCGCCTTGTCTCACCACTTAGTTCTGATACCAGCATTATTAAGGACAAATGCAAGGATGTCTTTTGCAACCTCAAAACTCCAATATTTACCGGAGACATGACTTCAGGTCTTTTTCTTGAAAATATTTCTAAATCAACAGTTCATTGGAAAGCAGACCAAGGAAAACATTTTCAGGTTTTCCCAGGTTGAATATTTCCTGTGCAGCCAAGTCTGATTTCTTTCCCACCTGACCAAACCTAATAAATTGCTTCCACCCTGCTCTGTGAGTGTAACCGCATAAAAAGGGAGGTATGCCGATGTGGGGCCGTCTTACCTCGGCCGTTAAGAGTGAGGGCGCACTCGCTGCGGCCGTTAAGAGTGAGGGCGCACTCGCTGCGGCCGTTAAGAGTGAGGGCGCACTCGCTGCGGCCATTGAGCGTGAGCGCGCACTCGCTGCGGCCATTGAGCGTGAGCGCACACTCGCTGCGGCCATTGAGCGTGAGCGCACACTCGCTGCGGGTGTTCAGCGTATGGTTGTGTGTGTCCATGAAGGACAGTGCTTCGTCACAGTTGGTGCCCTGCTCTGTGTAGCTCTTGTCCATCGAGTTGACCATCACTGTCATCTCCTGGCGTGTGCTGCTCAGTGTCTCCTTGCGCTTCTTGGCCAGTTTCCTTCAAAGAGGAGACAAATAAAACTGATGAGGCAAAAACAGAAATGACACAGCTTACATTGATCTGATATGAAGCTAGTAGAGATGACTCATTCATATAATGAGATGGGTGAGCTAATGTGCCCTGAGCTGTGGTCACATTAGGTTTCATTAGGAACCAGATGTTTTCTCCCCAAGCAGTGAAATATGAATCCTGGAGAATGTGCAAAGGTGTGACTCTCTAACCCAAATACATCAGGCCCTGATGATTTAAAATTAGCTGGAGTATTTTGGGGTGAAAGAATTAGAGATGTGAACAGTGAACTGAAACAGTCAACCTGCTTTTATTGACCTACTTTGAGTTGATGCGCTAGAGCCTACGAGCAATCTGTCCCTGATCAAACACCATTAATGCACAGTGTACAAAACCTGTGTGCACAAATCCACATACTGTACATGGACATGCATTGGTTTTACCCAAAGAACAAACAAATCCAACCTCCACTCAAATACTAAAGACTTTTGCTGTTTTGACTGCAGTAAAAAAAATATCCTTGAACAGACAGCCGTATGACATACTTAGTGTTTTAGTGCAATTCTGTATCCGTTTATTAAATTTCATATGCAGTTTTACCATTTATTTGGATGCCTTTATGTACTAACATACCATTATAGTAGTGCAAATGTTAGCCATGTGCTCCAATCATTTTTTTTTTTTATATGTTACACCCCCCATTCCACCCATGTATGAAAGGTTCTGGCTCCAACTGGAAAACATGGCACCCAAAAGAAAGCTATTCTTTAAGCCCCAATTTGGCTCAAATTCAAAGCAGCGTCAACCTAGCTTCATATGCTAAGCTGTCTCTTCATATCCAGTCTGTGATGTTGAAACACTTAATATATGGTGCTAAACATCATCATGCATGACTGTGATTATGAGCATGTTGTATTACTGATGTTAGCAGTTATGTCACCAGCTTCACTATGGCTCACATCTCACGGCTGGTAGTAGAGCTCGACCGATATAGGATTTTTAAGACCAACACGGATATTTAGTGATTTAAAAACATGATGTTTCGGCCAAAAATTTCTTTTTATTCTGACAATGCAGTTTAAAACAAAACTGTTTTTATAGTTACTAGTCATAGATGACTTGTTTATGCTGGATCAGCTGGTTGTTGTGCTTGTTCCAAACAGGTGTTGCTAACATGAGAACTGCAAAACGCCCTCTTGGTGGAACGACTATACAACATCCCTCCAACATGTTTGAAGGGCGTTCTCATGTCTCTGGTTTTAAAATTTAGTTCATCCGATGCTAATAAATAAGTATACAGTTAACGAGTAGCTATTATCCACTGATATATCAGTCAGGCTGTAGCTGCAAGCACAGCTGTAGAATTTTTTTCCTTTTTAAGAAGTGAAACTATTTATTTTGATGAGCTGTGAAAAGTAATTAAAACATGATGCGGTGTGATGAACCACTTGTGCTTACTTATTCCTCAACTCATTCTTATTTCCATTCTGGGTATTATAAATACAGAGGAATTAAATGACAATGTGTTTCTGGAATCAGTGAGTTGCACCTTCTATGTGCATGAAACGATTTTATACAATTTAAATATATAGATATATAAAAAAGTTGGACTTTTAAAATCTGTTCCAAACAAAGAGTCAACTGCTCTCTGCAGCCGACCTTGACCTTTGACTTCCTTGATTAAAAAGGATATTCACATAAGCGAATCACATGATCACCCGGATGAGTTAACTTTCCTACAATTCCACAAAAGATGAACTACAAAGGAATGGCAAACAGCTAGAGTGGGAACATACTGCAGCAACAGCCATATCTGATGCCTGCCACTGCTCTGTAGCTGGAGGGGAGCAAGTAGTGTAAGAATTAACTATGGCAGCCCTCACACTGATCCTCGCACTTTGTTACTCTCTGCGTGACCCCTCTGCCTATTTGGATTGCAGTCTCTCTCACGGACAACTGCTGTCTAATGATGCACTCCTGCTGCTTTGTTTTCGCAAATCTCCTCTGTTTATTCAATTTTGTCGCTGTCTCATGCCATATGGCAACAGGCCCCCACTGCCTTCAAACAGTCATTTGCTCTGAAGCCCGCGACGTGAGGCTAATAGTGGATCCGTTCTTCAGAAAGCAAAGTGACAAATTAGTGACATTTGTGTCTGCTGGACCCACTTTTTGTCTTCAATCTGCAATTAGAGCTGGGAACAAAATACCAGTGTTGTCTCTTTTTCCCCCCCATTATAGCTTCATATTGCAATAAGGAAGAGTGAGGATGGCAGGGGGATGCATATACCCCAGGCAATATTAAGACAGATTCGGCACTGTGTGCACTCATGGAGAAGACTATTAAGAACAACTATAATCCAGGTTTTAATACTGTATCACTGTTCTTATTTCTGAGCCTGCTAAATCTTGGATTTCCTCTTTCCTGGCCTGTGAAACAGTTGAAGAGAGAGCGCTGAAGATAAACGAGGCTGCACAGACTCCAGTGCCAAAATGAGAAAAGCACCAGCAATACTGGGATGTTTGCAAGGCACCGTGGGTGTTTGATGAAGATTAATTGGCATGCTATTGTTTCCTCATTTGTAAGAAGGGAAAAATTAATGATAGATGACTAGATTACAGGGCCTGATATGATGAGAGAGATAGTATAAGGAAGTGTATATTGGAGTGTTTTTGCGTGTTGATGAATGTGACCATTTATTTTATCCCTGGAGAGTTGGAGTAAAGCTGCACATGGAACAATGTCAACAAAAAAATGATAGTGATTACTTGCAGGCATGCCCAACAATAAAATCCAAAATAAATGTGCATATGGGAGGGGGCTGAGACATACAGATGGCAGAGGTGTTTGTAGAAGTAAAGACAGTGCAAACACTCCAGGTAACTATATCAGGCAACTCTCATTAGAGAGATTGTCTTTGGTTCAGTACATGACAAGCCTGGCATATCTAGGATCTAAATGAGCACAGCTCCCAACTCCGTGAGTTCAGCTACAACAAAAAGGCCGCGGCACAAATTTTATGTCTGCAAATGTTTGCCAGAATGTGTGTTCTGTGGGAGGTGACGCTGTTGCGACTTCTAAAACAAGAGCTTCAAAACCTCAAGCTCAGCATGGTCGGCCTCATTTCAGCATCAGATCAGCCTAAACCTTTTGACACTGGGACAAAGAAGGCTTCATTAAAAGATCCACACACACATTCGTGGTGGATGAGTGTGTGCGCACGTTTTAGTTGACTGACATCCAGCTGGGAGGGGCAACAGAAGCATCTTTGATTAACCCAGTGGGGGCATTTCGGTAGCTGTTTGCACCGAGTCTCATTTCAAACTTCTCTTCATCTACAAAGCAAACTTCCATTAGGTTGTCGTATCTATCGGTAAAGGTATTAGGATCAAAAACAGACTTAATACTGTTCATTGAATGTACAATTCATTTCAATTACTCTATCAAGTCCGAAAAAACGTAAACAATGACGGGGCCTCTTCATTAAATTTTCTAAGGGGCCCTTTATCTATAGAAACTAAAAAAAGAATGAAGCAACAAAAACACAGAAGCAGCACATGGTGCTTCTGCTCCTACTCATTCAGAAACCAAAACAACATAATGACAAATAAAGCTAGAAAAAAAACATGGTAGGTACTGCTGCTTTTCTGGGCACAGGCTATTTTTACAAAAGAGATTCTTAATCTCAGTGGTTTCATTCAAGGCTAAGCAGACATCATTGGTTTAAAAAAAAAAAAAAAAAAAAAGAGGGTATATTAAAAATATTCACCAACTGTAAATATAACTGATTAGCCATAATACCTGAACCAAATAGCTCATTACCATTGCATATATAAAAGTACACATCCAAACATTACATAACTCTATTCCTTGATATGAATGGCCCTTTTCATCAGGAGACCCTTAATATGAATGAACATGGCAAAGAGTTCAAGGTGTTAACTTCTCAAGATTAAGTATTTGAGAGATGTGCTGGAAAAAGTAAGTCCGACTGATGGGACTTTGAAACATCACATAATGCTTAAAAACACTATTAGCACTTCAGCCTTTTTTCCCCTAATACGGACCTACGTCAACATGCAACACATTTGCATAATGCCCGTCTAGATGCTGGGTGGTGCGCCCTAAACAAAGCTAATAAGCAGCTGTCTAAAAGTGTGCCATTTTTATTTACTAGCTCAAGCCACTCTGCTAGCGCTAAAATGTCCCAGTCACAAGCAAGCCACTCCGACTATAGTGGATTCATTTTATTTTTAAAGGCACTCTCCAGAAAACAATAGCAAAATTGTTATTGTTAGCCTGTGCTATTTTCTGAACTCATGCTTAACTGAACTGCAGCAAACATCTAAACGTCACAGCCAATGCTCTTGCCTACATTTTGCTGAGGTATGGTAAGGTGAAACAAAGGGGATACAAACATTACTGAGCAGGTGGTTTTAATGTTGTAGCTGAAAAGCGTATATAGCCCATCCATCTATCCAGCCACTTATCCATCTCACCTGTCACTGGTTGAAATATACCAGTTTATCAAAAAATTTGTTAGAATTTTCAAAAAAAACACCAGTTTTTAATAGGCAAACTACATTCACACCATTTCCAAAACCTATAGTGGCCATTTTTTACTATGCTGGATGAACAGATGTTTTGTGACTCGGCGTTTTATAATGTATCTATCATTTAAACTCCATCATTCCATGCTTGACATCTTTTCGGCCTGCTCGAGGTGCTCTTCCTCATCAACATGCAGAGCTTGTAGGTGCAAAACTCTGCAAGGCTTGTACCAATTAATGTGATTCTTGCTACATGTTCGACTTGTAAGGTTTAATGAAGGTGTTTGCCCTGAGCACATTGTGTTATACATTGTACATTTAGCAGGCCTCCTATTCTGACATCGAGTGCAGTGGGGATGACTATGAAAAATGAGATTTATGAAGAATTGGGACAATGATTTATACGTCTCCATATGTGTCTTTCCCATTTTGCTGTATCAAGAAATCCATATAGTTATTACAGTTTAACAAACTACCAACTATTTAGAGCTTACTCTCTCGTTCGTAAATACAATGTTGCGAGACAGATTGGTATTTTGGCAGGGAAAGTGGCGTGCAGGTTGCTTTATTATTTACCAACAATAAACAGTCACTATGCATCTATTATCATTGATAGATTAACATATTATCAGTATTTTTGTTGTTGGAGCTGTGCCGTTTGGTGCAGACTGTGTTGTAGAACTGAGGGGAATTACAGTTGGATACAATATTTAATCAAATTTTAAACTATAAAATCTGTCATAAAATAATTGCAGCAACATTAAAAAAAATAATATAAATGCTTTATGCAAACAAAACTAAAGGGCAGGCTGTGCAGCTTGTGAGGTGGATTTTGAAATTTAAGCGCCAACACAGTATTTGATGTTATATTTAGTTAAAGATTATCATTGGTTTGGCACATTAAACTGATATATTGTAATATATTTGTATAGTAACAAAGATAAAACTTATATCTTTCTTTTTTAATTGTTTAAAAACAGTCATTTGCTTTTTTCTTCGATGAAGAAGTGTAAAGAGACACGTTAAGTTTCACATGTTACATGCTCAGTGTAACAACACCCAACCACCCTCATTGCACCACGCCAATTGATCTCAACTGTCCCCACCAGCAGCAGCCACAGTGGCCGGTATGACCACTTGTTTAAAGAACGGTCATATATTTGATCACACATGTAACCGCATTGCTAATGAGCACTGTGATTGATGTGCTGCGTGTTAGCCCTCCCAGCCACCTCTGGCAATATACCTAAAGTGCATATTTTGGCGAGTGCCGTACGCTCTCATGCCTTTAAAAGACTTTGATGAATGCATGAGAGCATTAATGGTTTTCATCAATTGTAGAGGTGTTGCAAGCTCATAGCAGACTTCAGAATTTCAGAGACTGCTCAAGTGGAGGTTGTCTAAAAATGCAGTCTTTTATTAAGTTGACAATAGAAACCTTGGAAATATTGAGCATATGAGTTTTGTTTGTTAGCTGGGCTTAGACTGCTTGAGGCGTATAAAGCCTCCCTACACAACACCTCAGCAGTGAGATGCAACCTTTCAGCTTTCACATAACTCCAGGAAAAAAATTAATAATTAAGAGTTCTTCCCAATTAGCTGACATGAATATGCACTTCCCTCATGGGAAATGCTTTGTTCCATTCTAGCTTCGCTGACATATGACACGAAAGGTATACACAGGAGGGGGGCAGACTGGGAGCCGTACTATCGATTCAAATATTTTCCATTTTAAATACCAGCTACTCATTGCCCACAGCTGCATCACACACATCACATAGTAAAGAAGGCCTAGTGTTTAAAATCCTTATGCATTTAACTGATGACCTATTATACCTTTCGATAACATATGTTAACAAAAAACTAAAAAGTTAGTCAAATCATTAATTTTTTTGTCATGTGAATATTACTTTCTGAATGTGTATTATATTCTTTAGCAACTGAAGAATAAATATGCATTCTGTAAGAAAATGTTCTGAGGCCTTCGCAGCGTTGTAGATGTTTCATTGTAGCAGTTGTGCAGAGGCGATGTACTTGTTGCAATGAACCTGCGAAAGAGTTAAAATATGGGGGGGGAAAAAAAAAAAAAAAAAGTATACCTGTCTTTCTTTCTCTCTGTATCTATATTAAAAAACTTTTTCCTCTAGTGTTATGTATGCCTATATTGCAGCATATACAGCACATTTTCTCAAGGGGACCATTAATCCTTCTTTACTAGCCTCATATCATGTTGTTATCTTGACACTTTTAGAGGGGAGTCACAACATTTGGCATTCCACTATCACCTCACTGCCACAGAAATCAACACTAAGGGAAAAAAATGCCTATTTGAAGGGATTTTCCAAAAGCTTTTAACATGGGCTGTCTTCTAAACACATCCAGTAAACTGGTGGAATGTGTTAATTTAAGTGACCTGGAACCTGCCAATCAGAGCAAACACAATAAAGTGCATCACTATGAAACCACTATCACCAAAATTTGCTAATAAATCCTAAATTTCTGATGTAAAATGATTAATTGAAGCATTTCAATGAATCATTGTACGTGCTTCTGTTGTACGCTTCTTGAAGAACTGCATTGACATTTTTTTTGGCAAGGAATCGGCTGTTTTGATAAAATTCTCCTCCTTTTAAAAATGTGCATCAAACCAAGAGAAGAACACGTGTAAGTAACAATAAAATACCAAGAATACAAAACTGCTATTTTGATGATTTCACAGCAACCAATATTTTCTTGCTTAGCTTTGGCCGATGTGTGCGCTCAGCTTTGAAGGCACTACTCTTCTAAGTCATTGGGGCTTTCCATTCTAGACAGCTGTGATCTAAAATGAGTGACACTCGGAGTATTCAGGGTTGTATTATCTCCAGGTGTATTCTGAGATTTTCTTTGATGCGAGGCAGCCTCCATTCTCTTCTCTGATCACAGTCATCTCAAGACAGATTAGTCGGCATCCATCACAAAGACTACAGAGGGAGCCTATGAGCTACAGCAGGGAAAGCAGAGCTGCAGAATAAGCTTCTTTACCATTCAGCAGTGTGATGTGGAATCATCTGTTACATTAAGAGCGCATAAAGGCGCGCTTCAGTTATTGTTTTGTGATGTCGGAGACATTGAAATAGAATAGAGAGATATTCTATGATCACATCAGCTTTTTTTGTAGTGATGCAAGCATCTTGTTAGCTAAAGACACAACTCCACCATCACCATAGAATCAATGGGATGGTTGCGCAAAATAAAAAAAGGTCCAAAAACCATGCTGGATAAAAAAGAAAAAAAAAAAAAAGGGGGGGAGAAAAAGCATGAGAAATTTGAGATGATTTGATGAAAGTGTGACAGGATGGTGTGGGGGGTAAAGAATACTACAAATTATCACATGCACATGGAGCCAAATCGATAAAGTCAACATGTTAGCGATGTTCAAAATTTGTGGGTAATTAAACTACAAGTGTGGTTAATCAGGCTCAGAGTTATCAATTGCATCTGAAGAGTATATAAAAGTTTAGAAAAAGTGAAATATTTGGACTAGCTCATTGAAGTTCTGGGCACAACTGAAGTGTAGATGCACTGCAATAAGCACTCCAAAAAAAAAGAAAAGAAAAAGAAATCTAGCTTTGACAAGTCAACAGAGACGAAATCATTTGAGGCAAATGAAAAATTCACACTCAATAAAAAAAAAAAAAAAAAAAAAAAAAAAAAAGCAGTGGTGCTGGATTGATTTTTTTTTTCTTCTCTTTCACAAGATGAGTTCGGCAGCAGTACAATCATTAAGGCAGTTAAGTTCATCATCATTTGATAAACAAACTCCTTATAAATCTGGCAGAAACTACGTCTGCAATAACATCTCTGTGGCAGGTTTATTTTGTGGGGGTGTAGGCGTGTCTTTCTTCTTTTCATCAGAAGTTGAGCCAATGTGACATACATTGTGATCTGTTCATCGTGTGGAGATGCATTGGAGTGGCGTCCTCCGTTCCTCCAGCAGAGATTACAGTTGGGCCTCTGTAATAGCTCTGGGCAGGAGGAGGATGACATGGCTCTTTGCATGCATGGGAAACAGTGTGTGGGTGAGAAGCATGGCACTAACATTACACAAAGTGGTTACTTACAGGTAGTAAGTGTAGGAGTGATAGGTTCTTCTGCCGAGTGGGGTGGTGGTAGGATTTAAGCAGTGGAGGAGGGGAGGGGATGGAATGAAAAGGAAAGAAAAAGTAAAAATATATTAATGTTTGAAAAAAGAGAAGAAATGAACAAAATCAGATATGGTGGCATACGTGGAGGTAAACTAGTGATCGTGAGGGCAAAGGTGATCGCTTGGAGTCATGTCATGCTTTGGTAAGGGGTCTCAGTACAGTACCAAAACCCCCTTTTATGAACACATAATTTGATACACCTATAAAAAAAATTACCATATCTGACCTCCAAGGTTGAAACTTAATGAGACGTTTGAATGTCTAAACACAACTCTGATTCCCTGTTGATAACGGTAAATTACACAAAATTCAACCAATGAAGTCATCTCCATCTCCGGTTTGATTAAGGCTAATTGAAAACAATTCCATTACTGTGTGCCGATTTTCACACCCACCCACTGATTGCTGTGCTACGCAGAAAGGCCCTGCTGTATGAAGAATCTTATATTACCGTCAAAAATAAACATGAAACACAGTGATTATATCAGTGCATAACTATGTCTTCCCACTCAGCTACATCTACTTGATCTAATGTGCTGACCTTTAGACTTGAATTCGAGACATGCAATTTCATATCAAAAGGACAAATTATATGCAACGCACAATAAGTTTTACTTGGGAATGAAGAAATCTCTGCAGAAACTGGCACTGTATTATTTTAAGCCTCGCCGTGGACAAAAGGGGGTTGATATTTGCTGAGCTTTAGCTCCCCTGATTGCTGGGATATGTACAGAAGACCTCTCTCCAGTATTGGGTCCGGGGCTAATGTAAACTTAGCCTTCAGTTATACGGCCATCCTCTTTGATTTTGAGCCTTTCATCACATTTTCTTTCTTATCTCCTTCACGCCTCTCTCCGTACCACGGCACTCAAAAACATATTTCTTTCCCATCCCAGTGTCACTGAGGCGCTGCACATTTGTTTGAGGGTGCCGTGGAAACGGATTAATTTTTCATGGCACACTGTATCTCATGGCTGTAAACAGCCTTAATGGGGCGTATCAACATAATCAAATTAATTATTTACTACGACACTGACAATGCTACTGTTTGAGGGAAAAATATACAAACTGATGAAACTGAAACTACTTATTTGTTGGTGCTCTGCAAGTAAGTTCAGCCACTTCCACAAATCTGAAATAGTCATTCAAAAACTAAAAGGGGGGAGGGGGACGAAAAAAAAAGCTTACCTTTTCTTCATGAGCAGCACCACTCCTAAGAAGATGATGACAAAGAGGAGGATACCGGCGATGACCCCTGCAATCTTTACGGTGTGGTCAGTTTGCTTCTCGGGCTCCACTGCATCAGGCTTATGAGTGGCTGCTCCTGAAAAACACAGTGATGGATAAGAGTCAAACAAATGGAGCACAGATTCGAGCACATCTCGTGACCATTTTATGTTGTGCCACATTAAGCCAATACCCAAGTACTAATCTATATATTCAGTATATCTTCTCACTGATTTGACAGTGTGGAATCAGTGCACCAATATTCCAAGGACCATAAATATTAGTACAAACAAAGACTAATGCTAATCCTAACAGCAAGTGACTCCCTATTGTCCTAAAGACCACCTCTAGCTCTGCCCTTAGTGGACATCAGCGCTCTGTGGATCAAGCTGCACTGAGAGAGATAAGTGCATACCATCTTTACCCTTGGTTAATCACATTTGGGGCAAATGGTTGCTGGGCTGTAGAAAAATGTAAGACGCAGGGCGGGAAAGATAATGCCCAAGAAGATAAAAATGACTGAAATAACAAAAACATTAAATATTAGCCTGAAAGGAGATAGCCAACAACGAGAGGCACAAAGAGAGAGGAAGATGTGGGAGAAAACAGCTTGTTTTTAACAGCATCTGTTCCTTGAGAAGTGATAAGAAGCACTCAGAAGGCAATGCTGCCAGAATCACAACTGTCCACCTCAACAACACCATTATTCCTTGTCACCAGAGGTAAATTTAGAATGACAAATTGTTATGTCAAATATCTTAGAGTGAGCTTCCTTCTCTCTCCAGAATTGCCATTTTCTCTTCCTATCAAAAAGTTAAATATCCATCCCGGGCCGGCTGTGACATATTGTTCTTCCTCTGGTGTGTCGTTATCAACAGCCACCAAGTGCCTTTATTTAAAAATATACAATTTTAAGGCCCGGGCTGTGGAGGATTTCAAGACGGGTGACATCATCATGTCTGGATTGATGGAGCTGATTTTGTACCAATATACCGTTAGAGGCTAATCTCGCCGTCAGTGACAAATCCTCGATAGAGCCGCGGGGGCTGTGCGTCACCCTACCGCAACTCTGTGCTGTCAGTGAACTTGGGCGATTTGTGCACCAACAAGTAAAAAACTGAGCAGAATTTAAATAGTTTCACTTGAGCTTCCTTTTGTGTGTTTGCAGTTGTCACAGCTGCAACAACCAGCACCGACTCTCCCTTAATCTCCCAGAAATAATGAGAAATATTCATGAAAGGGGATTAACTCCTGTCAAAAATCTCCCAACATTGACACATCAAATGACAATCGCACCTCAAACGGGCCTTTAATGTCCAGTAATTCTGAGGAGATGAAGGTAGAAGGCAACGTCGTCAAGTCTTTGATTTAATCATAATGACTTTATGCAAATTGTAAGACGATAAACAAAAAAATGCACACATGCAACATTCCACTTGTTGCCCCCCCCCCTCCTGTTGAGGGAATCATGAGTGCCCCCACCCATGAATTCAAATCCAGAGCGCTACTACCAAGCTGTGGAGAGAATAACGGACCTGTTAGTTGGTTGTCACCGGGCGCTGGGACGATGCGGATGTACGGGGTTGTGAGCTGAGTCACGAGTATGGCGGCTGTGTATAGTCAGTGGATCCAGGAGGACATGCAGTAAAAAGAGACAAAGAAAGAGAAACAGGCCACACTGAACACAAGTCCCATCATCATGCAACACCTCCAAGAAAGACACTAAATAGCAGTAACAGCAGGGATTTTTTTAGTTTGTTCCACCAAGTCTGCAGAAGCAATAATTTCACAAAGGTTAATATCTGTAATATCTTTATGAGTCTAATGTAGGGCACTAAAGCATATTTCTACAGGTGATAAAATTCCACAGCCCATGAACTCTTTGGCTTTTGCCTATTGAGCCATGTAGATGGAGACATCTGGAACTCCACCAAGAAATCTATAGCAGGGCTGCATGCAAACTACACAATATAAGAGACTGTCAGGGCGTGTGACAGGACCTCCCACGGCCCACAGCAGAGTGTGACTACGGCTCCCTCTGGCCTTATCAATTCTGCTCCCAGATCAATGGTGCTTAGACTTCATCACCCCTAATGTGTGGAGCAGGACGTTGAGGCAGCATAGCTAAGTACCTACAGACCTCCGTGGGCACACAGGCTGCCTCCAAGTCACGGAAAACACGCTTCAATCGATAAATTGACTACATTTATCACACAATTTTGTCTCATCTCACACTTTTGTTGTCATTTAGAAAGAAAAAAAAAAAAACACACGTTAATTCTGTTAGTTCCCAGAATTCAAATGCAAGAGACGTTAGGAAGTACATGTCGTAAACATCTCTATTCACACAAACCGATCTAGTCCTACCTTTAGTGGCAACTCGCACACAGTCGATTTTGGTTTCCTGTACCAAGAGATAAATAAAAAGGAGGAAAAGAGATGGGGAAATAGGTTATTATGAGACGCACACACAAAGACAGACTTACAGCAGCAACAACACCTATGTAAGAACCCATAGTTACAACAAAACAGCAAGGACAGTTCCATGCTGTCCCCTATCATCTGTTGAGCTCAATGACTGTGACACAAAACGCAGTTAAGCGAGAGGGCCCACAGCACAGATTAGTTGTGCTGAGCTGCTGATTTGTCAGCCAACAGCGATCTGTCGGCAGCTTGCGGCTCAAGGTGGTCAGCCACTGTGGAGAAACCAGAGCCCTGTGACAAGCGACACCAACCCAGCATGCAGAGCTCCAAAAATGACACGTCAGGGAGACTTTCTCAATATGTAATGAAGTTCCAGCTCTGACAACAGCCTTCAACAACATTAAAAAAAAAGAAAAAGAAATTGAAAACACTGCTCTCGCTGTTGGCAGTGAAATTTGTTGTCAACAATATTCTGGTTTACAAGAAAAGGGACATGAGACGAACAGGGAGGCAATGAGTAATACAGCACAAAAGACATGAGTGCTGTGTCCCTGTGTTGTCCCGGCCAAACTGTCCAATGAGCAATGAACCCACATGGGAGGGAGGCCATGAGAGGCATAATAAGGAGAAGAAAGAAAGATGTGATCCTGTGTGCATGTGCATTCCCATTACTGTGGCTTTTAAGCCGTCAGATGGTTATTTCATTAAAGGCAACATTGCAAGTCACATTTGATTTTTATTTGAACAGAAGGCTGAAAAAAATTCTAGGTATGGATGGCGCACACCTTCTCTAAGTGCTAATTTTGTTTAAAAGGCCCAAACAAATCATACCAAAATCATCAGACATTAATAAAGGCTTCTAGGACCATCTATTGACAGTGAAGGCTTAATAAAAGAGAGTGCATTTGCCCACTGTGAATCAAAACATTGAATGTAAAAATGATGTCAGAGATGTCTCCATTACGGAGACAGAGCTCTATGCTGTATCAACACAGACGCTATCATTTTGTTTGTTCAAAGAAGAGCGCCGTCAGACAATACATCCGACTCACTGATTCACCCTGGAAGGTTTCAGACTGCCAGTGCTTTACTCTCAAGAGCAAAACTTTCTAACTGGATTCAGCCCAGGCTCACATGCTATTTGTATTGCCTCCTTAAAGACACACTGGTGTTTCTCAAGGAGACTGTTTATGGTGATTCTCATTCAGGACCACAATCGGCAAGGCTCTTGAAGTTGCCATTGAGCTGTCTGCTGCGGCTCCATTGAGGGAGAGCCCTGCCAAATGCCACTTGATGACAGAGGCTGCGACCTGTACGATTGGTAGCCCCTATTGTTGTTCCCTGTCTCTCACACTTAACTGCCACTGGGACAACTGCCGCTCTTAAATGCTGTTGATCAAAGAGTTGTCTGGTATTTGGCATAGAGCTCCATAGCAAAAGGCAGGAGAAGAGGGCCACAGGAATGGAGGGAGGCATGTCACGACACAGAGCTCTGCATTCCAAGCCTGACCCTGCTGCGGACCATTAAGACTACACAAAGTGTCGTTAGTAAACTCACAAGAGTACTGCAGCACCTATCAGAAGCTGTGTGAAATGGCAAGGTTGCCATGCATGTGCTTGCCAACGTGAGCAGTTACTATGCTTAGTACCTTAATTCCTTTGAATCACCTAGGCAGTGATCGTTATATTGTCTTTAGCGTTTAGTTGTGTTTGTGCGTCCTTTAAGCGTATTGTGCGTGCACTGAGACAAGGCAGGGCACTGTGTCGCATAAAGGCTTCAAATGGAGAAAGAATTTCACAAGTTCGAATTTTTATTTCATTTCAGTCATTCTTTGGTCGGAGGAGGTAGTAAAAGTATTCAGTACTCAAGCAGCATAGCTTCAACTTGCAAATCCATCTGAATACCTCTCACTTCACCTTCCACCTTTACTTCAAAGCATTCGGGAAAACCTATGGTGGTAGCTAAAAATGAGAGAAATGCAAAAGTCCCATTCTAAGCCAGTGTTTGGTTTGCTTGTTCTGAACTACTGTGGAAATATGGCAACATCATAGCCCATAGATCCTACTGTAGATACACAATATAGGCCAATATTGAGCTACACCCTCTTAATCTCTGAATTCAGGTGCTTTCAGTCCCATTGGCACAGTGGTATAAAATCAAGTATCTAGCCACGCAGTCTGTCTTTATATACATTTCTCAAGGAATGGGTCATTTCAAATTTAATTCAGACCCTTTTGCAGCAAGTCCATTTATTATATTTTTCCCTCCAAGATATTTTACAACCAGCTTTAAATTTTAAAGTAAAAGTGTTAAAGAAAGAACCTCAACAACTTAACAACCCTACAAAGAGGGAGACTGTGTAAAATTACAGAGGGATTACAGAGCGCTGAGGAGGATAGTAAGTAAAAGTTGCCAGTGCTCCATAGACTCAGTAACTGCAAAGGTCCAAATATTAACATCAGCACAAAAATTGTGCTAACGGACCTTCATGTTTCTTCAGGTTTGTATGGCTGAGAAACTCTTGTGACACTTTTTTCATAAAGTGTATGATTGACTAATTTTAGGTTAACAAAAACAGTAATTTTTAGGTAACTACTGTATACACTATTGAAAACTAATATTTGATTAATTCTCATCCCAACCTTAAAGTAGTAACACCACGATGTAAAAATCTAGTTGCTGTTGGTAAGATGGAAATACACAAACACAGGCACGTTATTGTCGTCATTACAGGACTTGATTACGTTTAACTGCCAGTCAAGTTCAATTTAGAGCCATGGTTTAGCTATAGTGCAGAAAATGCTGTATAAAATAATAAGAAATGACAGCCACCCACCCCATTGGCTGTGCTGACCGCCTGGTAATATATACTGTAGCTCTTCTGTGGCAGCAGAGGGGCATTCCAGTACCCATTGTAGGTCTTGTTGTCCCCCACAGTAAAGGGCTGGGGCGAATGGATGCCAGCAGCGGGGAACTGAGCAGTGAAGTAGTACTGTGAATTAAGAAGCGTGGCGTTCTGGAAGTGAATGGGAACTGGGTAGCAGCGCAAAATTTCTGCCGTCCCTCGTGCTCTGCGTGGACGTTCCTCCTCCACCACCACCTGGTACGCACTGAAAATGCAGGACAAACAAAATTAACATACTCCACTGGGCCAAGCAGGCTCTTGTAGAATTCAACTGGCAATACAGACAGTTTTCTGCTTTGCCAGTTTGCTTTATAAAGTGTAAAAATTGTCTCTTTATGAAAGCCACAAACATGCATGCTGCAAAGCTCCAAATCTCAGAGCGAACTGAGTCTCCAGAAATTACTCATTACTCATTTAGACAAGAAATAAGAGATTTATGTAATGCAAACCAAGTTCTTATCCTCTCTAACTTTAATTATATAACAAGTTATTTAAATAGAACTTCTGTTGGATTAAAACTAATATTACACTGGTTTTGCAATGTCTGTCAGATATGTATACATTCCCTTTTACTTAAATGCATTAATAGCACTTTATAATGTCACACTATTAAGCATTAAGGTATCAGTAAGTTACAGTATTAGCGAGGACTTAGTTCATATAACATTAGTCCTCCTTAATATGCCATTTATGAATACATATAGATATATTACTATAAATATGATTATGACTATGATTATCATTACAATTATTATTAATTAGTGATGTAGTGTAAAACTAGTGAGCACAACATGCATTTACATGTGGGCAATCAGCTATACACTGAGTAACAATACCATTAATGTTATTTAATAAATTACAAATGCATTAAAGCATATTTACAACTAATTGATTGTCTGCCCGCTGTGTAAAGGCTACAGCAATAAATTACTTGTTTTTCTCGACTAAATAAGAACTCTATTTATATAAATCCCTTCTTAAAAGTGAAGTCAACATAAAAGACTGAAAAATACCGGCCAACAGAAATGAGCGGTGGCACGGGACATTTATTTGCCTTTTCATTATTCAGCAAATGAAAAGGTTAACGGCTCTTTCCATTTCCTCTCCATCCAAGTCTTGTGTTTAGCTAGATCAAACCTGCAGCCCTCTGTGACTCTGACAGGGATGACATTGTCTCCGAGCCGGCCACTTAGCCTGAGGGGGAGACTGACTGTCTTATAGACGTTCATGTTAGTATGCATCGCGCATCTGAAGTGGACGACCTGTTAAATCCATTGAGTCGCTGAGTGACAAAGAGTCTGTTTACAGCTGCCACGCAGAATAACCAGCCATGATTGGGAACTAGTGATCCATTTGCAAAAGAGCTAAAGAACCAACAACGCATTATCACAGACGATGGAGCAAAGTTTGTGTGCTCTATGAATGAAGGATTTCAGAAATGAATGAAATATGGTGGAGCTCTAGTTTTGCGGAGCTGGTTTAAGAGCTTTTATTCGCAACTGCATCGTGTTTATAAATACATAAATAAATCGTTTGCCTATTGTTTAAACAGGACCACGAGTCCCACACTGTTTTCTAGAGTTTGTGGGGTTTTTTCCTTACTGTACATGCTCTCCTGCAAGGACCATCATACAGGCAATTTAACACGTGTTATTCCACTGAAGGCTGGTGATGAAAGCTATGACTGAAGACTGCAATGCAGAAAACAATGGACGTAAACACTTAACAATTCACACAGAATCTAGAAACCACTGTAAACGAGGACAGAGTATACGCACAGTATGTTGGTGCAAGAACTAAGAGCCCATTTTATACCTGAAGACATGTAAACTATATCCATATGATGTGTTTATATCTGGTAGCACAAATCTTCCTTGCCTTCTTCATTTTACCTGCTTTGTCTGCCATCTGACTTCATTTAGAATTTAATTAGACTATTTTGAAGTCAACATTTGCAGTGCTTGAAAGGCATTCATTGCCCCCTCTATACTGGAAGTCTAGGAATCCCACTGTGTAAAACCACTGATCAGTTATCCAAGGTTACCATGAGAAAGTAGCAACACTGTAGATAGAGTGAACTTGATATGCAGCTTTATTTGAGTCGCTGAACAGGACTTCATTAGCATTTGTATAGTGTCAGTGCGTTTCAGAACCCTTTTAATGCATCTGAAATAATAGGGCTATGTTTTAATGTATGTGTTACTATCTAATTAGCAGTTAGTGTTATGCAAGGCACTGCAGTCTTTGGATACAGCTTTCTAACCAAGCATAAACTTACAATACTAGATTGATTAGAATTTGAGATAAGAAAATGATAAATTACTAATCTGCCTTTTTTTAAAAGAGTTTCTAACTAAAAAGGCTATATGAAAAATACAATCATCCTGAAGCCTTCATAACCATCTAACAGTGAATTCAATTTATCTATTCAGTTGCATTGTGCCATAAGAAATATTAGTGCCTACCGAGGTGTAAAGCTTTGTTGACCCTGAACATGTTCCTTAGCCTAGATTATTACAAGTAGAAAGAAATATCTTTTAAAGAAAAATAGCTGCACTGTTGTGGTTGTACTCTTAAGCTGTGCAGTTGCAGTACAAACAGCCCTGGAGATGATCAATTGTTCCCCGCGGTTGGTACTGGATGATTAAGTATCCCCTTTGTGTGTACAGCATGTGCTCTTTAACCCTATAGTTTATCATAAGATGCTTGCTGTGTCATTAGAAAATCCCCCTCTGCTCTTAGTGGGTGTGTCCCAATTCCTTGGAGCTCTCCTATTTAGCACTGGGTTGGGAGGTGATGAAATATTTAATCCTGCTGAGAGTCTGCAGGAGAAATCAGGCTTTAATTACTGTCCCCTATTGAGAGCAGAGGTCAAAGGGCAGGTGGAGACGGTACACGGGAGCCACTTAAGTAGTTGCAGAACAGCAGAGAAATAAATGATTAGACTTCATGGAAGCCTCAGCCAGAACACTGTCGATTTGATTTGAACTATAATAGGACGATGAAGTTTTAAATATAATTAATTTAATCTCTAATTATCTCTGCTGTCAGTCACATTACTCATCAAGTAAGATGGATAACTATCTGTTTTTAAAGACATAACCCATGAAGGACTGCACGTCTGCATATTTCCTTTGGAGAAATAAAACACATTATACTCACAGTAAATATTTGCTGTAGCATGTACACTGATTCTCAGCTCGCTCATATTAGTACTTTATATTCCAAATCAATCTGCAGACAGTGAAACAAAAAACTAGCGCTGGCTCTCCCTGGGTGGCTCCTTATGATATGATGATGCAGCTGTGCTACGACTTAATGACAGGCACAGTATGAATAGAACTGGTTTCCTTTCCTCAGGCAAAATACCAAGTGCCAAAGGCTATGAGGTTCCAAGGGTAAAAACTCTTGTAATGTGGAAATCTAATTCAGTGCTTCTTCTCCACAGAATATTTACAGCACCAAGAAACCGAAATCTAGCGCACAATACATTTGCAATTTAATAAAACAGTTTTGTTCTTCTCTGTAACTGATGGAGACAATAAAACCTCCTTTACTGGTTTTACTTAAAAGAGTGTCAGTGCTAAACTGCTCTCCTGCTATAAAATATTTAAAGTAGAACACTTACTATACCATTTTCACTGCAACGGCTTAAATGCAAAACTGACTCATGAGTTTAATGGTGGCAAAAATACACGTTGTTCTAAAAACCTTTTTTCTGTAATTAGTGCAAGCATGTAAATATGCCCTTGAGCAGCTGACACCTTGTGACCTCATGCTGAGTTCACAATTTACATCATGAATCATTTTGACAGACCAGAGTGATTTAGTCATTTCCTTGATTTGGCATGACATGAATGAGCACCGAAAAAACTACAACAGATGAACAACTATGGCTCTGGTAGCAAGAACAAAAATCCTTTGTAGCTCATGTCTCTCTTGATATACCAATTGGGGGAATTGCAAGAAACTTGCATTCACATTGATGATAGAAGGGGCCTTCAAATCATTTACTAAAGTATAATCACTTAAAGCAAAATGCCCAAGTACTCCAAGTACTTAAAAAAAAAGAAAGAAAAAAAAGGGGTTATAATATTAATATATGCTCATTTTGAATGCTTAATTGACATATTAAAGGATACGTCCGCTTCTCTTTGTACTTGATCAACTAAAATCCCAAAGTGACAGGAAAGAGTATGAAAGCTACAAGTAGTCAATGTTGCAGTACTGCAATTTTATCATATTAACTTACAGTACTGTGCAAAATTTAGGGCCAGCCTTCTTTTTTCCACTTTTTTCCAGACAAATGAGAAATGGGTGCAATGACTTATTGGTACAGGTGCAAGCATAAATGGAATTACAGTATAGGCAAAGGACAAAAGTTTGTCTAATCCTAACAAACTTGAAAGTCAATTTTTGGTATGACCATCTTTATTCTTCTACACGGCCTGGATTTTCAAAGGCAAGCTTTCCTGTCATTTCTTCAAGTAGTCCTTCAGGCTTCTTGAAGGACAGTTGAAATGTTTCTTTGGATGTTGGCTGCCTTTTGTTGCGTTCTCTGTCAAGATGATCCCACACTGCTTCAATACTGTTGAGATCCATGCTCTGTGTTTTTCTATCAAGGTATGCTTTTATTGCATTGAAATTGTGTTTGGGATCATTGCCAGCTGAAATATCAAGGCTTTGCTAATCAGTGGATTTCCAGATGGTATTGCACGGTAGATGAAAATTTGATGGTATTTTTCTGCTTTCATAATTCCATCAGTTTTGACAAGATCCCCCAAACCATTGGCTGAAATGCATCTCTGCCATGTTTTACAGATGACTGTAGACACTCTGTGTTGTACCTCATTCCCCTGACCTCCCCCATGCATATTGATAATAATTTAACCCAAAAATGCCAATTTTGGATTCATTACTCCGTAAGACATGTTGCCACTTATTGTCAGTCCAGTTATTGTGCAATCTGGTATACCTCAAACATTTTGTCCCCATTTCCGTTCCATGAGAATGGCTTCTTGACAGCCACCCTGCTACTGAGGCCCTTTCTGACGAACGGTGAACAGTAGACGAATCAACTGAAGGTCAGAACCATGTCTCGGGTCCTGTGTCAGGTCTTTTAAGGATTTGAATTTTTTTTTTCCTGGAAATTAAGTTTTAGGGCTGTCACTTGTTTTGTCTTCTACTTTCCAGTTTCCTCAAACTTTTTAAGGACACAGTGCACACCATGCTGGGATTAAAAAAAATTGCCAGCTGATAGCTCTTTGGCAATCACCTTATTAGTGCAAAAAATGACATTTTAAGTCTGTCAATGTAAGTTATGATTTGCAGTTTTTGTAGATTCCATTAAATCAATTGCAACAAGCTACATGTTTTCCCCCATCAGGCTCTCTGTGATAAAGTACCTAAATATAACATTTTATATGGTTTCTTTTCCAAGTTGTCTGTTACATGTAGACAACTGTCATTCATTCGTTGAGTTAGGATCCTTTTTAGTACTTGCTAGATGGTTTTAACCCCCCCGAAAAGTATTTATCCAAAAATGATCAGGTATGAGGGCTGGACTAAAAATGAGTGAAACACCAGCCAATGTTCAATGAAAAACTTTAAAAGACCTTTAGAAATCACGGAGAGGGATTGGACAAAACCATTTAAAAAAAAAAAGGAATTAGGAAAAAAACTACAAGGAAGTCCTGCTCTGTGGAAGCAAAATATAAAGAAATTAGGTGCAGTTCAAGACTTTTGCACAGTAGTTTAGTTCAAGTTTCAGGACATTTGTGTGAAATTTTATAGTAAGTAAAAATTCTTGAATTCTTGAGAATAACAATTGTTTTGCAAAGTCATAAACAAACTTTAAACATTTACTATGAAAATCTAACCAATTCTTTGAGTCCACGTACTTTAAAAAGTTAAGAATTGGCGTGGCCTGTGTACAGACCAACAACCCCAGTCATGGAAAGCATAAAAATGCTGTAATTTCACAGTGGCATGACCTTTGGATACCACAACCTAATCAGCTGATCTTTGCCTCAAAGTTTAGAATGCCACAGATGGATTGACTGACATCTCAAATGTATTCAACACAAGTGTAATGATGCTTAATGCCAAAGCCATTGAAATTTACTCTCCGACAGAAGATGGAAAGACAGAGAGAAGGAAGGATGAAGTGAAAAGCTGTACCAGATGAATGGTATAAGCCGTTAAAAGTGGTCTGTCAGAATGGCCGGCAGGGCAGACCTGTATTCTTGGTGTAGCACTGCAACCTGAACTGACACCAATTAGGCCTCCTCCAGCCTTGCTGTCCGATAGATTTCAGCTCTGTCGCCATGTGACGCCAACCAATTATGGCGAAATCGACTGGATTGTGACCTGAAACTCTGATTTATTTTTCATGTGGGCTGATAAAGGGAGAACTCTGGGCAGTTTGAGTAGTTGAGGGAACGGGGTATGGGGAGCATTTCAATCACTGTCTCTCTCACTCTAATGCTAATCGGCTGGCTCTACAGTATACGTCTGATTTAAGAGTGGTTGTAAGTAACACACTTCTCCTGACCCAGCATCCTTCCTCTGTACCCCTGTCTTCTTACTTTTTATATTTCCCTGGTGTCCATAAAGCTATAAAGCAAACAAATTAGAAAGTGCCATAGATTACATTTGCCATTAAATCGTAAAAAGCGCTGAGTTGTGTCATGTTTAGGCACAGCTATTAGCGTTTGCTCTGCTGTGATCAAAGAAAGTTAGTGCTTATTTTAGTACTGTAGAAAATCCTTTAACTGATTTCAGGCCGTGGTGAAGTAAAGAAAATCTGATGCTACAGGGTAAAAACTATATGGGAACCCGGCCTACTTTAATATGGAACTGAAATTTGTATATATTATACATTTTTCTGTTTATGCATATGCATTTAAGCTTGCTCAAGGCAAAGGATATGGCAGAAAGAGAGGACTGATTTAGTGGCATGAATGATAAGGAAAGCATCTCAAATCACTTATGTCTGCATCAACATGTACACATCTATTTTGATGTTACAGTGTGAGGAGGCGTATTCTGGCCCTGACGAGGGGCTATTGCAAACATTAGTTTAACGCGACATGACTGATAGACAGTTCGCTAATCCTCTTAAAGAAACAGTGTCCCCTCTGGTAAAAATTGTTCCCGGCTATGCGTGTCATCCCCAGAGATTAGAAGCAAATTCCAAGTTGGAAATGTTATACCGATTAGCAATTACACAAATGAAAAATCGACTGCCTCCCTCAGCAGTGACAACGTCTGCCCAGATCCATCTGAAATATGATTTGACGTCAGCATGACTGCAGGATGCTGAAGTGAAATGGACATTTGTTGTCTGTTATGTCTTCCTTTTTAACCTATCGTGTGATCTTCCAGAGCGCTCCCCCTTCCTGTATTACAGCAAAACATCTGCTGTTAGAAACTCAAATGTCGGGAGCTCTATTACCTCCTAAACTCAATCAGCATGCAAGATTGCGTTATCAAATCAAGCCCCGTGCTGCTTTGCTCTGTAGTGCTGTGGATCAGTGTTCTCCCTTGTCAAATCCTTATTTCACAGGGGCTTTAAAACTGATTTCATAAAGTGTTCAATTTCAAAATGAGCCACCCACTACTCTAGAAAAGATGGCTACTCCTGCAACATGAGCAGTAGCGCAAAAATAAGTAACTATAGTGTGAAATTTAACTCCTTGATTAACAGAATCTCTCAGACTGACTGGATCAGCCAAGTTCAGAAGTTTATGACTTCAGGCCATTCTTCCAGTTTCTCCAGGTGCTTGGACATATTTGCAGCTTTCGACGAACCTTAACTTTAAATCGCATCTTAGCCGTCTCACCCTTCTAACCCAAAAGAGATTAGAGAGGTTGTTATTTTTTCAGTCTGGGAGACTCATATGAGTACATTTATCATTACTGTCCAGACAGGAGATCCCAAAAGACCGCCTAACTCAACTCCTCTGAATGGAAGCTACTTTAAAGTCACCTTAAAATTTCAAAGGCATCGTGTGTCACTTGAGCTGGGGGTGGAAAACACCTTCAAAAGCCTGCCAGTATCTTGTCTTGGACCGGCATCATAATCTCCCCTGTTTGCTAACCTACACCACCTCTTTTCTTTTGCATTTCTTATTTATCGAAGCACTGGACGCACACATGAAGGCAGAACAGGCAGTGCACTGGCCTTTACGTCCTGTGAGATTAAAGAGAAGTGAGAAAGCGGGAATAGAAGCGTGTACCTGAAAACCTCTAAAGTTTAGACATGAAGAGGCTTTGCTGTGATCAAAGGATTCCTCAATTAGTTTTGAGGTGTATTTGTGCCATGTACTGAACTCTACTGATGAATTTTTTTAATGGATTGTCTTGAGACTCATTAAACATATATAATCCTTAAAACTAAGCGTCTCTATCAAAACACGCTATTTTCTCTGTATTTAATAATTAACAAGCACTGAATGTGCGAGTTTTAAAGCATTACTGCACAGTTGTGGCTCAGAACAGAACGGGTCTCAAACTAAAGTCGCTATCTCCAAAGCCCAATCCATTTCATCTTTTCCTGAGGTGCACATGCCTTCCAACAGGAAACAAAAAGAGGAGTCCAGCATGCTAATGAATGGAAGCTCCAATTCACAACACACTGTTAATTATAATTAGGGGTTTGTAATTACTCAGCTGAAAGAATGGCAGCCTGCATAAGGCCTTCTGAAGTGTACCTGGGAGAAAATTAAAAAGTGATCACTCTGTCATTCTTGCTCAGACCCCTCTGTTTGGCGCTGGGGCATTAATCTGGGCAGCTGCACATACGGCAAAACATGAGCTGACAAGCCTGACTAAAGATCTCCTGGCTGTAATCTTTAAAGGAATCAGATGAGTTGATGGTGTAAAATTGAGTTTTACAGCAAGCCCGAGTGTTCATTCCCACTCACTCCTCTCAGTCCTGGTGGCTGGAATCACAATATGTTACTGGCCAAGAATATAAATCCGTGCTAAAAAAAATAAAAATAAAAAAATAGGTTCTTCCTTTGGAAAACTTGGAATGTTAATTCACCACATACTTCTAAAGGGTGCATGACAGTGCGTGCATCCAGTGAGCAACCCCAAACCTACCCCTGTTCTTACAGAACCTGTTCTGGCTTCCCACTGTTCAGTTGTGTTTGATGTACTGCCTGGCAAAGCAACTTACCTGGGCATTGCTAGTCAGATGTTTTATTATTCTGTGCACCCCCAACACAGTTGGCCAGTACTAACTATTTAAAGAAGGAGCTCAGCAGATAGATGGAAAGACCAATACTGCACCCATCTGTTTAAGGCAAAGCTACATCCACCTGCCTGGAATCCAAAGCTCAATAATTAACATTTAATATCTTGTTCCTGCCAGTGGGGAGATTATTTTTTAATTTTGCACTTAGCCAGGCTAATTGATTGTCCCGGCTTCCAGAGCTGAGGTACACTAATACAACCAAACAAATACAATTGGAAAATAACAGAAGAACAAGCGAGATGAACTCCTGCCAGAACCCTGCAGCGGCCTGCATAAACCCTAATCATGACTTTTTGGTATTTGAACAAAACAACTGTACCGTTTCTTTAACAATGACTAATAAATGCTGCATCAAGCAGGCAAAAATCCTACATTTCCCCGGAAGCCTGTGATGACTCCGGGTGGGCAGTCTGGTACATAAAACAAGTGCAAAGGGAAGAGATCCTGAAGCTAGGCTCGGCTACCCCAGCTTTGTTCTGATCTTCAAAGGCTGTGCTTCTCTTTCACAGGATCAAAATCCACAAACAAGCAAACTCAGATACATGAAGTAAGGTACTGAATTTTCCTGGCAACTTTCCTTCATGATGAGGCATTGATAAATACAGGCTCTTTGATAGCTATTTGCTGTTGATGATATTTTAATATGCCATTTTGTCTTTTTTTTTGACTGTGTGCTTGTGGGTGTTATTGTGAGAGCCTACCTGACTGGGGCACCTCTGCTCTGTGCGGGTTTAAGCAGCACAGTGACTGTGCTGTCTGTCTGGTTCAGAGAGGTCTCCTGGTCATATGCTGGCATGGATGGAGCTAAAGAGGAAACCAAGCAGAAGTTTTGTTTTAGTTTATAATATAATATGCAATATAATATTATAATAGGAGATGCATTCATCAGGCATAAATCCTGCTACAAATTCAACATAAATGTATAACTGTAACAAATTTAGCTTTACATGGCTATAAAATGCAAGATAATGTAGTCATTTTGAAACCACAATGTAAAACCATTTTGTATAATGTTCAATTTTTTACCAACGAATATACAATATAAAGTCCTATAATCCATCCCCAGAGATTGTGAACACATTCACCTTATGCACCCACACAATAAAAATTTATAGTCCTGACTTAGAAGTACAGTGGGGCAAAAAAGTATTTAGTCAGCCACCGATTGTGCAAGTTCCCCCACTTAAAATGATGACAGAGGTCAGTAATTTGCACCAGAGGTACACTTCAACTGTGAGAGACAGAATGTGAAAAAAAAAAAATCCATGAATCCACATGGTAGGATTTGTAAAGAATTTATTCGTAAATCAGGGTGGAAAATAAGTATTTGGTCAATAACAAAAATACAACTCAATACTTTGTAACATAACCTTTGTTGGCAATAACAGAGGTCAAACGTTTACTATAGGTCTTTACCAGGTTTGCACACACAGTAGCTGGTATTTTGGCCCATTCCTCCATGCAGATCTTCTCGAGAGCAGTGATGTTTTGGGGCTGTCGCCGAGCAACATGGACTTTCAACTCCCGCCACAGATTTTCTATGGGGTTGAGGTCTGGAGACTGGCTAGGCCACTCCAGGACTTTCAAATGCTTCTTACGGAGCCACTCCTTTGTTGCCCGGGCGGTGTGTTTTGGATCATTGTCATGTTGGAAGACCCAGCCTCGTTTCATCTTCAAAGTTCTCACTGATGGAAGGAGGTTTTGGCTCAAAATCTCACGATACGTGGCCCCATTCATTCTGTCCTTAACACGGATCAGTCGTCCTGTCCCCTTGGCAGAAAAACAGCCCCATAGCATGATGTTTCCACCCCCATGCTTCACAGTAGGTATGGTGTTCTTGGGATGCAACTCAGTATTCTTCTTCCTCCAAACACGACGAGTTGAGTTTATACCAAAAAGTTCTACTTTGGTTTCATCTGACCACATGACATTCTCCCAATCCTCTGCTGTATCATCCATGTGCTCTCTGGCAAACTTCAGACGGGCCTGGACATGCACTGGCTTCAGCAGCGGAACACGTCTGGCACTGCGGGATTTGATTCCCTGCCGTTGTAGTGTGTTACTGATGGTGACCTTTGTTACTTTGGTCCCAGCTCTCTGCAGGTCATTCACCAGGTCCCCCCGTGTGGTTCTGGGATCTTTGCTCACCGTTCTCATGATCATTTTGACCCCACGGGATGAGATGTTGCGTGGAGCCCCAGATCGAGGGAGATTATCAGTGGTCTTGTATGTCTTCCATTTTCTGATGATTGCTCCCACAGTTGATTTTTTTCACACCAAGCTGCTTGCCTATTGTAGATTCACTCTTCCCAGTCTGGTGCAGGTCTACAATACTTTTCCTGGTGTCCTTCGAAAGCTCTTTGGTCTTGGCCATGGCGGAGTTTGGAGTCTGACTGTTTGAGGCTGTGGACAGGTGTCTTTTATACAGATGATGAGTTCAAACAGGTGCCATTCATACAGGTAACGAGTGGGGGACAGAAAAGCTTCTTACAGAAGACGTTACAGGTCTGTGAGAGCCAGAGATTTTCCTTGTTTGAGGTGACCAAATACTTATTTTCCACCCTAATTTACGAATAAATTCTTTACAAATCCTACCATGTGAATTCATGGATTTTTTTTTCACATTCTGTCTCTCACAGTTGAAGTGTACCTCTGGTGCAAATTACTGACCTCTGTCATCATTTTAAGTGGGGGAACTTGCACAATCGGTGGCTGACTAAATACTTTTTTGCCCCACTGTAGATTAGCACCTCAGTTTCCCATCAATCTCCTGACTAAAAGGCATCCATTTCTTTCACGAGCCTGGCAATAAACCAACGAGCACGAAGTTGACCCTGTGACACACTGAATGACACAACCTCATACACGCGGTACCTTCATGCATAACAGCAATTATACTGTATATGAGGTTGTGTTACATTTTTAACTGTTTTAATATGTTTGCAACATTTTATTTCAATATCATACAACGGTAATTTTAAACAGTCAACCATTAATGTCTGTAGGGACTGTTTTTATATCAGCTTGGCTTATATACATTTACATTATATCAGATGCTGCTTTTGCAATTGTCAGCATTTTGCTTGCTTTTGAAAATAAATTATTAAATTGGGCAATTTGCAAAATGAAACATTAAAAAAAGCATCAGTTTTCAAAAATTAGAACAAAAAAAGAACTACAAAATATAAGAGTACATGCAAAGTACACAACAATCCAAGTTTGTTTGAGTGAAAGGAAATAACATTTTGCTTTCACACATTTTGACATAAGACCTCTAGAAGCAATAAGCAGTACACTGCTCGTTTGGCATCGTCCACACTGTAACAGGTCTTGCTGTTGACCCCACTGACCTGAAATCTTGGTGGTGAACTGGGTGATGACAGGGGGGCCATAGCCCTTGGCTGTGCTAGCGCGCAGGGTGAAGGAATACGTAGATCCCGGGTAAAGGCCTGTGAACATGTGGGTGGTCTCGTTACCCAGCTTCACAACCTTCCCACTCTGGTTGGAGAGGTCCAGTTCAGGGTCAAAGGAGCTCACCGCTTTGTAGGAAATCTAGGAAGGAAGAAAATTTACATTCTCACCGTGGCCTCTGGTACTCCGCATTCAGCACTGTTTATCATGAATAAGATTGGTATTCATACCACAAACGCATTTTGCGTTTTAGGCATTTAAGCAACTCACCAAGCTAAATTATGTACACGTCCTTACCATTTTGCGGTTTTGCATCCCAGTCGCGGTGTGTGTGTTATCATACTTTTCCAGTCTTTTTCCCTTCTGCAAGTCTAAAATGCCAAGAAGCATTTTTTAAAAGTCTCATGCTGCGTTTCCTCACTTGCGTGACCCTGAGTTACCACCCTATTTAGGAATACCCATACAGTAAATAATGCAATCATTTCACCAAATACAAATGGATGCTGCCTTCCACCAGTGAAACAGACGAAATGATTTGCACATGTAATGCAAAAAAGCTCTGTGGAATTTGGATTTAATTCTAAAGCCAGTGCTTCAAGCAATTTTTTGAAAGGTCTTGCTTTGTGCATGAGCTTCTGACTTGTCAACAAGGTTTTATGCTTATTTCCAAAATTAGGGAAGTACAAAAGGTCTGTGGAGACACGCTGTCTCATTATATGGGTTAGTATTGTCTGTAAAAGCATAGGTACATATTTTTAAGGCAAAGCTGATGCAAGCTTGTGGTTTCAAGGAGAGAGAAAATATACTTAATGTATTCCTTCTCCATTAATGAAAGCAGGGAGCTCTGGAGGGAAGCATTAAGGTGAGTGTTTTTGCTAATATCCATTTTGAATAACTGTAAAGTTCCACTTTAAGAAAATGCCTCTGCTCGTAAAGGAAAACCTCCATTATAATTCCAATTAAGGAACACAAAGGGAGTTTGGAGTGCTGCATAATTTGTGTCCATCAAGTTTTGAAATGCTTCTAGGCTTTCTCATTTAGTCTTTGTCTCCAAAATGAGCTTGTGATGCCAAATCCTATATCATAACTTTACAGGAGAGGAATTTGGAATGACTTGTCAACACTGGGCATATGGGCAGGCTTTTAAAACCATAACATAACTCACGGAAAACAAATAATAGAACTTATCCAAAAGATTAACTGGCCCATTTGACCATATATATCCCGGTTTTCAGACCACACTGGTTTAGATGTGTCTGACAGAGGTAAATGACCGTATAAAGACATAAACAGACATGCCTATAGCACCTCTGAAAAAAAGCAAAAATAACAATGGAACATAAATTCTATTCGTTTAATTTTGTTTGTGAAAAAACACTTAAAAATCAGTTGAGTTTTAATTGACAATAAGTCAAATATACATTATAAAAACACTTTAGTACAATGCAGTGTATTTTTGTAATAGTTCGTGTTGCCACGATTGGCCGCTGAATTTAAATTAAAAGAAAATCTGCTGTATATCTTTCAGTAAATGTTGGCTCATGTCTGTCAGAAAAGCTGTCAATAAAATAGCATTCACGGAGCACTGGTCAAAAAAGGAATGGGGCTGAAGTCTCTTTGATATCAAGCCTTGTTAGATATATTTCACTTTGAGTTCTTTGATAATGTCAAATCAAAGCAAGGTCTTGACTTATAAGAAGCAACTTCTGGAGAACACAGGCAGAATAGATTCAGGGTTACTTTTCTAAAACCAGACTGGGATGTGGGATGAGGGGAGACACCTGGAGCGAGTCGGCGGCTTTCTAGGTTTTACTTGTCTGTCATCCCTTTTTAAATGAAGTGATGTGAATATTAAACCCTACACTGGATCTTTGGGAAGGCCAGAGAATGTAATACATTTAAATCCTACTCCTCACTTATGGGGCCCTAAACGATCAAGCCTCTTTACATCTTAACAGAACAGTGCTATCATAGTCTTTGTTATGATCCTTTTTTCGTTTCTTTTTCCTTCCATTTCTTGTTTTGCTACCACCACCTGTGTCATTATTGTGTCATTATTTCTAATTCCAAAATTTCTGACTGATTTTGAAGATTATCTCATGTAGCTTTTTGCGTTTTTGTCCTCTTCCTACCCTCTTATCTAATTTTCATCTGCACGTTATGATCCTTCTTCACCGAGGGCACAGTACTATGAAGCAAGCTCAACATATCCATCCTTTTTCTTATCTGGCTTCACTTAGCCAAACATCAGTGGTCACATACATCAACTCAGTCAAGTCAACGCCGGGTTTTCAAATGTAGCTATGAGTGTTCCCATGTTAGTGGTCACATTGGTTGCATAGGGCCAGTCACAAACACGGACAGGTCTGCAGACAGCAGAGTGAAACATTTGCCAAAGAACCTTACAGATCAACAGAAATTGTTCTTTTATCACCCAACAAAACATCAATTCATTTATACGTATCTATATTCTTTGTAGACTGTTCTTTTTAACATCCTGTTCTCTCTAATCTTGAACGTAGGTCTAGAGTTTGTTACTATGGCGATGTACCTCAGTGAATTAAAATCACCTCTGAAAAAATGTGAAATCCAGGTTAAAGTCGACCTAGAAAAGCTGCCCGGCTAAGATCTGAATGCTGCTTTGTAGTAAAGCCCTCAAATGTATGGTTAGCCTGTGGGATTTTCAGGCGATCTCATGTGTCCTGTGTTTCTCTTCATCATCGCTGGTTTCTCCTTTTGCAATTTTCCAGTGTGGACCCGTGCCATTTTGTTTACTGGATTTCCTTTCTCCATTTCTCCATGCGAGTTTTAAAATACTGAATCCTTAAAAAAAAATTTATTTTAAATGCCACAAATACCATTAAAGTACTTGGCTCTCAGAGTACAGATGCATTTGTGGTTTCTAGTGTTTCCTGTAGTAAAATGGGAGGCAGAGTCTTTATTTATGGAGCTCTTCTCAGTTGAGGTTTAGGAGGCAGACACTCCCTCGTTTTTAAATTGGGGCTTAATTTTTTTTTTCTTCTTTCGACACCGATGAATTTGATAAGCTCATAGTCAGGACCAGCCCAAGTGACCCTGAACCATCACTTGGTTATGCTGGTATAGGCCTAAGTTGCAGTGGGACTTCCCTTTACACCGAGCACCTTTCCTCTCTGTCACTCTCCTTGCATTTATATTGCCACTATTGCATGTCATTAACTTTGTGTCTTCTCTCTCCCCCACAGTTTGTACCTCTTCCTTTCTGCTTCCTCCATTTCTCCGTTCTGCACACATTTCTGCCTCATCAGCACCGTGTTTCTAATCTGTGGTTACTCCCCAACCTGAACAGTGCATAAAGTCTGTTTTTCAGTGCTTAACGTTTTTCCCCCTTCATCTCTCCTCTTATTTTAACAAGTTGAATAAGAGGAGAGAGGAACATGACTATCTGACATTTAGTTGAGTCAGATGGTCATGCTCCCTGAGCCTGGCTCTACTGCAGCTTTCTAACTATTAAATGGGAGGTTTTCCTCCCCACTGTCACCAAGTACTTTGCTCAAACTACATCATGTGGCTGCTCTCTACAATATTTCACGACCAATACCAAGTTAAAAGCCCCAAGATTTGGTGATCTATGTCGAAAATTACATTAAATTCCATTTTTCTTCTAAAATAAAAGCTGATAAAAGTGATTCAAGGTGAGGTTAGAAAATCTATAATGCTTTAATGTATATTAAAACCTGGAAATGGCAGGATGTCAGTGACTTATTGCTTTCCTTTTACTAGGCACATTACAATGCTGTTAAGGCTTTAAAGACAGAAATAATAGCTGCAGCATGTAATTGATGGAGTGGGTTCATAAACTGAAATGCATTCGCCTCAATATAAATGAGAACCTGACAAAGTGGCGTTGCAGCCGTGCTATTGGCTCTAAATGCTTTTACCTGTATTATGAAATTTTTAAAAAGATAAACAACTAAAACATGATGCTCTAAAGGCAATTAAGTGTACTGGAAACCCACCATTTCTATGGACATTGTTTTCCTGCTCTCAGCTGACATCTCTTAGTGCCATGCAGCCGTGTGCGAGACATAACACTCCACTAAACACACTTGAATAAACAAGGTCTTGTTATGCTTCTCACTTTAGATCTCTCCGCTTTGATTCAGATGTCCCTGTGCTGTTGAGGGGAAATGTATTTTACATTTCAGTCGTCTTATTGTATGGCAATAAATGGAGCAACATATGCAGCAACTCTATTTGGATTATTCAATCGGCTTTCCGTGAGTGAGGAACGTTTCTGTCGATGCTCGATAACCTAGTCAAAATACCAAGTGTGTGCAAGCGAGGACAGGAAGGAAAATCAACAGAGAAAGATCAATCTGTGGGAAAGGCTGGATGATTACTTCCACCTTAAGCTGGTTAAGATCAATGCGTACATATAGTGTGAGTGTGTCTGGAGACTGTATTATTCAAGACTATGAAGCTCCTGGACAGCGCATACAGGAGCTCGGTGGAGTCTAATGTCAACAACAACTCAGAGCTGATTTGTGATGCATGTGGGTTGTTCATGAATCTAAAATTCTTTAGAGGTCATTCATGTGTTAAAGAACAGAAGATGATAGAAGCTTGCAGTTTAGATGTACAGTTGACCACATTTGGACTGCGCTACATTTAAAAAAGCCTGTTTAAAGCAAGATTATTATGAAAACTCTGAACAAAGTAAATCTTCCATAGTGCTTTGGGTTTAACCTGCTCCACAAGTAGGCTATAACTAAGAGCTAATATGGTTGATCTAATTATAACCTGTTTTACTGCAGTGCATAGTCAAGATGATTGCACTTTAATGACCTCAAAACACAGACCTGAAACATCAAGTAGATTACCGAGGCATAAGTTCACATTAAGTAGGTACTGAAAGAGCCAATTGTGATGATTCTGTATTAATTAAGAGCATAAAAAGACTAATAGTTTAATGCGTAAATAGCAGCTTTGTGAGGCTGAACCAAAGCACATCAGTGCTAACATCATCAGAATAAGACACTCACAATAACAACGCTGACTTACTGATATTTGACATTTACCAGTACCCGACTGGTGCAAAACACAAAGCACTCTATACTCGAGGCTGCCACGAATCATCATTAGCACTAATTCGTAAACTAGGCAGCCAATTGGACAACAAAAATTTTAAACTAATATCTTTTGCTCAGGCAAAGGACAAGGGATAATCAAAGTTATAAAAATCCATCCTCGGGGCGAAAGCTTAACAAAGAGAACATCAGTGAACACTAATATTATAACTAAACCAATAACCAACCTGCTGAATTTTGCTGTCAGCCCAGTTTGCTCACTTTATAATTATGTTAATCCAATGAATACATTATTTTCTTCCCCATTGTATCAGTAGGGCTGGAGTTAATTCGCATGATTTGAAAACATTAAACTTTGCAGTGCTTAACAAATTTATTAGACCACCCGTCATAAAAACAAGAGAATAAATATTATGAATCCTAAAACTAAAAATTACACCATTACTAACTGACTCCGTGTTTTTACAGCCGTGTTTGAGCCGGCACACTGGACTTCAGAAATTAATCGAGCGTAATGTTCTACCACTGAAACAAAATTGTCTGTTCAGGTAAGCAAGTAAACAATTGAAATGCAACTGAAAACAACAATTTGGCATCTTAATCAAAAATTTATAATGTGCTTTACTGGTTTTTCCACTTTTGTGTGAAACAGTAAATTTGAAAATTCATGGAGAACAGTTAGGTTTTTCCATTAAAATACATTTACATTAAATAATTTGCCTAAATCAATTTTAAAAATGATTCAGGTAAATAGCAATATTGTTCATTTAAGGCGTCCTTGGCATAAACCTACATTAGGTGTGGTCTAATAATAATAACAATAGTAATAATAATAATTAAATGTGTTCAAGGCAAAAGGCAAAAAGCCATGAGCTAAATCGAAGGAGTCTGTTTACTGTTCGAAAGCGTGGATAGTTTCTTAAGCACGTTGCTAGCGACTGTGTTAGTACCTCATACTGAGTGATGATCCCGTAAGTCTGCGCCGGTTCTCTCCACTTCAGGATGATCTTCTCCTCGTAGGCACTGCCCTGAATGGACTCCAGAGGAACCGCCCCAGGCACTGTGGGAAATGCGTACATGTGGTAATAACTACCGAATTAAGCAGTAGTTTACTTTAGTTTTGTTTTTCAATTATTCTTTTAATTGTTTTTTACCTTATTCTACGGATTAGCTTTTAACTGACCTGTTTTTTAATTTATTTTTTTAAAATACTGAAATTGACTGCTTTCCAAAAACTGAGTTGAAATCTTCAAGGACTGAAACAAGTTTCTAAAAAGTTTTCTCAGAAGGATTTTCTTGCCACATATTTGACACTTTTCACCTTTCTTAAGTTAAATTATTGCCAATAAAAGTTGATGAAAGCAGCTGTAGCCCTTTCCACTATGATTTACTAAGCAAAGCACCTTAAACTAATGTGCATACCAAAAAAGGCTTTTCAAGGATGCACGCTAAAAATGTGAGAAAGCCAACGTCAAATGCAATTTTTTTAAACTGGAATTTGCAAGATTATTTGAAGTCAGTGTTACTCAAGACACTGTTATACATGTTTTACAGCAAACCTGAACACTTTCTTACAGATAGAAATGGATAGAAAAGATGAAGTTGTAAACCCACAGGAACAGCAGGAATCTTAATCTTTCTGCAATGCTTACTTGTACTGAGATACTGCCAAAGAGATCTAGTCCTTTAACCCCTCATGTGAATTGCTTTCATTCTTTAAGCGAAAGAGACTGATGTGGAGATGTACTTTTTTTTTGGTTTAAAGATTTATCTTGAACACAACTAGAGCTACACCCTGCCTGTACACTTTCTCCCATGGGACCCTAAGCACACAGATACACATACAGAAACACATATCAGTCAGATACTGAGAAACAGTTGCCACTTTCAAGTTTCCAACCAGAGATATGAGCCAGACATGACTCTTTTCTACAGCTGAGCCTGTTATCTGGCGGCCGGGGTTCCTTGAGACTTCTCTAGAGTTCATTTCCTGTGTCTGCTGAGGCAACAGAGAAGATCTTTCATCTTTCAAGGAGGTGAAACAACTATCCGACACAGAGACTTACTGTCTGACTTCTGTGCTCTCCTGAAAAATATTTGGAATATCCCAGACTTTGTTTGTGGCTGTGAATCGGATGAGAACCTACACATCCTAAAGATTGAAACATCAAAACTGTAATAACAAAAGCAAGTTGTTCAGCTGTTGAAGACACATTTTCTTTTATTAAATGTTAAGAGAAAGTGTGTTAGCGTGCCATATACATACATATACACTGACTGAATTTTCTACAGTAGAATCCAGTAGTAAATTCAGTCAGATCCATCATTTTGAGAAGTAAAGATCAGATTATTGAAAGAAGAAATTAAATGCAAGTCTTTGGGGGGGTTGTTTTTTTTTGAAACAATGACATCTAATATAGTACATGTCTGTGAACAGGTGGCGACACAACATCTCCACATACACAGCCTACTAATCTTAGAGCCTATTTCTTAAGAAAATAAGACTTTTAAGCTATTTACATTTATACACACTGTTACGACCCAAGGTGACCCCAGTGTGAGGTTTCCTGTGTGCTTTGTGGTCTCTCTGTGATGTGATTTGATGACAGAAAAACTGGCCAGTGTTCTGCAGGGCTATTTAAACCCCACCTTCTGAGGCCTTGCTTCATCTCTTCTTTTGAGTTACTGTTACATGCACCACTTTACACCACTGACATGGACTTACACAAATCATGATTATTATAATAAACCCCTGGTAATCCCTGTTCAGTCGCTGGCATGTCTCCATTCTTTGTTGTGGCCTATGAGCAACTAAATTTTGTCTCATTTGTTGCATAGTGAATTTAACACATCGGACTGTAACAAATGCCACGTCTCTACCCCCAATGTCAGTATCACAAATCCAGTGATGGAACTGGTGTTTAGCTCAGTAGGATAAGAAATGGGGAAGCTTGAACTCACAAGTATGAGTCAGAATTGAGGTGCACGGTTATTTTTTTCCTCCACTGTTGAGAATGTTGAAACTGCATTTCGTTTTATTATAAATTATTAAGCATTAATAGAAAATATTTGTCTCTCTGAAGTTAAAAAGTAAATTAAATATGTCTAGATGATGTTGAAGTATCTTGAACTGATGTCGGCATAATTTCCACAACTTTCATTTTGGAATAGACATTGACAAACACAGAAATGTCTGCAATGTCTGGGTTTCAGTGAGTTTTAGAATGCAAATATCATCTAAAAGTAAAACTATTTTTTCCTGCCCTGTAAGGCTTTCTAGTTGAGCTAAGAAAAAAAAAATGGACTATTGATGTTACTTACCATCCTCATCGGTCTGAACCTCCAGCTCTGTGCTCTCCTTGACACCCTCCGGGTTGCGCAGCACTAGCTTGACGCTGAGGTTGGTGAATGGAGAGAGATTGTGGATAGTGTGCTGAGGATCGCGACTCTGAGTGTCATAACACACTTCCTCACGCGTCTCCTCCTTGCCGGCTACTCTGTACCGGTACTGGACGGTAAGGTTATAGCTGTGGCAGCGGGTCACGTTATAGCCCAGAGGTTCCCAGCGCACTGTAACCTGTTTGGACTGGATGTCCACCACTTCCAGCCTCCGTGGGCCGTGCATAGGCTCTGGCGAAATCGAAAGAGAAGGAAGTGTGAACTTACATAAAGATAATCAATTGGGTCATATTAAATGCCAGGTGTTTCAGGCCAGATGCAATAAAATCAAAATTACTGAGGTTTACGTGGGTTAGAGAAAGCTCCTTTTCCTTTGGGCCAAAAAATAAAAATAAAAAAATAAAAAAATCCAGTAGTCGATTTTTCATAACACTTTCATTCATATTAAAATACTACTTTTTTCTGTTTATAGTTCATATTTCCAGAAAATATTTTAAAATTTCAAAGGCACAGACTGATACTGAGCATTGCCAAATCCCATTACCGTTGCTAACTTGGGCTCACAGCAACTAAAGGCACCAAGACACCACAGGTCTGTCACTGGAAACCCTCAGCAGGTGGTGTATCATCCCTTCAGAGCGTGCCATTCCTCTGCTTCTTCTGCCTTGTCCTCCGCCTTTTCTACTCTATTTTCCATCTCGCCCAGTGGCGGTTAGCTATTAGCACCACACTGATACAGAGTCAGCCAACCTGTCAATCCAGGCAGGACACAACCCCCACCGCTATCCTATCACCTCTAATCACATACACTGTCTCCTTGCCTTTTCTCTTCCACTTTATCCATTTTCTCTCTCCTTCCTTCTCTCTCTTTCTCCTTTCCCCACCTATTTTCCCCTCTTGCACTCCCTCTCTCCCTCCTTTCCTACGGGAGGAAAGCAGCCCAAGCACAAGGTAATGGGATCAATTTCCATTCCAGGTTAAATTCGCAGTCCATTTCTCTGGAACTTAACACTTTACCACCTATTAGGAAGAGCCAGAGCTCAATTTCCCCGTTCCCCAGGAGACACAGTCCAGCAATTCAGAGGCGGCCACGGCAGCCATGTTTAACATTCTAGAGATGTGTGAAGGGAGACTGGACTCAGGCTAGAGCACGGTGTTCATTTTTACAGATTGTATGAAAGACAGAACAAACAAGCAAGAAACCAACAAACACTGTTGGCATTATGATCACAGACGTTTCTTTTTGTTATCTTCCGCTATCCAGCGTATTACTACTGCGATAAAATGTTCAAGGTTTATCGAGAATCCTTTCAAATGATCTTGCAGGAGTTTGAGTAGTGCTATAGAAAATCTACAAGGTAGAAATGAACGGTTTCAAAAAAATTAGGTCATGACATGTGAAAACTCGGGCCTGTACAAGTGGAAAAAGGGCTCCTTGATGAATGAAAGATCGAACGCCTGCCGATTTCACGAGGAGAAACAACGGATGTGATTTCTCCTGCACTTTTACAGACAGGATGAAATAGCATTAGAAGAGCCTGAAGGAGACAGAGGAAGAGCAGTTGAAGGCAGATTGGGAAAGGGATGTCAATGTGCAGTATATAGTACATGAAATACAAAAGGCTACAAATGTGATGCCTCACAAAAAGGCATAATCCCCTTCCAAAAGGGAAAAAATGGCATCTATGATATATTCAAGACGGATTTGCTACTATAGTTCAAATAAAAGTAAACATTCCACTAAAATTCCTCATTCAGCACACGTATCCAACAGCTTTAATCGTGACTTAACAAGCAGTTGAGAGAATATAGAGCTATCTGGTGTTGGTTTACTTGTGTTTTATCATTTCTTAGCCTGAATTTTACTCTGTAGCGAATGTCTTACTCTGCCACTAAAATGCAGTAATAATATAAAAAGTGGTGTGATACTTAAGAAAATGTAATCACACCCTCCAAAAACAAACAGACAGACAAAAAAAAAAAAAAAAAAAAAAAAAAAAAGATTCTAAGGAAAAACTGGGAGCAACTGGCAATGAGAAATAGGCTTCTTCACTCGATTGCAGTGTTGGGAGAGCCATCCAGAAAATAGAAGTTTAAACCCCTTTATTTGCGGAACTATCTGTTGGCCGCACTCTGTAGGCAACGGTTACACTAAAAGCACAGAGAATTGCAGGGTGGCCAGGCACAGAAATCAAATTAAACCAGATGCTCTCAGAGTTACAAATGCACCAAAGTGTGAATCTCAAACAGACGCGCACAAGCGACTGAGAGTTAGTCTCATTTCTGGAGCGTTCAAGGAGAATGTCACACTCCCATCTTTGTGGAACATCATAGATAATGTCCACTGCACCCTAATTCGGGCCAATGGAGAGCTGCCAGGATGGGAAGCACTTGTGGAAAATATAACTGTGCTGAGAAACAGCCGTAGCCCCACGAAGAAGGGACATTAATTTATTTGTGTCTATTTGTTTTACTGGGGGTAGGATTATTAGACGTATTCTTTTTATTTTTGGGTGTACAAGTCGCAGGAAAGATACACAAAAGAACATCGGCCGTTTGGAAGCAGCTTTTATAATTATTCTATAGCCTCTGCCTGGTGTTTTGTAGAGAAAAGGCTAATTGTTTGTTGCCCCACTGGCTCCCTGTAGTGCAAATGCCAGCTGTCTGAGGGAGGCAGTAAAACGAGAGGATCTGTGGCAGAACTTGTAACCCATGATTCAGAATGACTTCATTGCTTGCATGAACAACAAGGTGCCTTATCCGTTTTAGAGCCCGGTCATGGATGACTTTGAAGAAAGAGGAAAAGGAAAAAAAACGCTGTGCATCCTCCTCCCTCACTTAATCTGAAATGAACAGGTCAGGCTGAATGGCTGATATCCTTTATAAGTCCCTTCATGAATAGATGAAGACCATGCAGCCATTCTCAAATGGGCCCACAGGCCCGTGAATGACAACTGATGAGATGAGCCTATTACCCCAGTTTACTGTGGCTGCAAGTTTAGTTTTATTGACTGAACAGTAAGAGGCTCAGTATCAAGAGCACAAACAGAAACAACAACAAGGAATAATAGGGCTAGCTCTGAAAATCCATACCATTTTTTTCCTCCCCACAATGCTCTCAAGCTATCACAGTCTCAGGGCGACATTGGGGTGAAAGTACTAAAAATATGACTCCAATATCTCTCCAGTATGGCAGATATTTCTAGTGGAATAGAGTTATAATAATGGCTATGAAAGCATCCCTTGGAGCAGGAAATTACTGAGGTCTATCTTATGCCAGGGCACTCAGAATGAGCTCCAGTGAGAGCCAGATTGGTATTCCAAGCGGTGGACAAATTATCACCTGCCCCACACTCACCGATGTAATTGAATAATTTGAACTTGACATTTACATAGAACTATTAGTGATTTTTTGTCATTACAGTCTGACATTTAAATAATGTTTTTAGAAATTATCAGCACATTATTGCATCTTGCTAATTTGATTGGGCCCTGCGTACATGCTACTGCAGCTCATGCGATAACATGATTTTGCCAAACATTAAATTAAAAAAAAAATTATAAAAACAACAACAACAACAAATAACCGCATGTTGCAACTGGCTGTCCTAGAGGGGGCTTCAAATGGTGCACTTAGCCCCTGGGAAGAGCAAGACATTAGTCCTGGATGAAAGGAAACAAATTGGGCATGTCTGGAGCACAGCCACTTTACTACTAGATGAATGTGTGTGTGCGGGCGTGTGTGGCTGTATAAAGGGGACCATGTGTGTACTCTTGTGTGCTTACCATCTTATGAGTGTAAAAGAGTTTCCATATGCGTGCACAGCAGCACACGTCTGGTTTCTCAGCATCTTTCTGGCTATATGTACAGAAGAGCGATTTACTTATCAGATTTTCCTCAGGCTTCGCAGCATACGAGCCATTCGGAAAGCCGGGATCTTTATCAGATCCACATCGATTAAGAGAAGAAAAGCCTGATGCTGGCTTAGACTTCCATCTACCTGCTCAGCAAACAGACCCAGAAAGGGGGGGGGGGGGGGGGGGGGGGGGAGAAGAGAAAAGCCTGTTTCCCCAGTGATTAGAAACCCCCAGCAAGTCAATGTGGCTCACTTGCCTGTTCACCGTCTCATCAGGCTGAGGAAGAGGAGGGGGGTGCTTTGACTTTCACAGGATGGCCCGTAGATGGTCTGATTCCTTCGCGGAGCATGTCAACCGGAGCTTGTCACAAGAAAGTACAGCTGTTGGAGACGGTACCAAAACAACTTGATGACGGTAAGATTAAATCCCGTGTTCCGTTCTAGGCAGTCAGGCCTGGTATTGCCGTCACTTATCTCTCTCTATTTTGATTTGTTATTCTTTCTGTTGTGTTTGAGCTGGGTGGGCTGGGAAACAAGCACATTTGTTTGCCTCTTTCTATTACATCTCACTGATAGCACTATGACCATAGGAAATCATTTTCATATCCGACAGAAGCAAGCAGTAATGATAGCTTTTGATAACCGGCAATCAAAGCTCCATCACCCTCCTAGAGTGCTTCTCTATGCAATCCTCTGGAGGAACAGAACGACTGTTTGACTCTGTGTGTGTATGTGCATGCGTGTGGGAAGAGATGGAGGGAGTCGGTGTGTGGGTAGATAGGTGGGTGAGGGGACTGGAGAAAGCAAGCTAAGACAGAGAAGGGGTGGAAATGTCAAGGTCTTTGTTGCCATCAAATGCAACAAGTAAAATTAGGCCTCAGAACTGACGTGTGTACACATATTATAACTAATGGCACTTTAAAAGGCACTGTACATGGACATCTTGTGATCCAATACAAGCATTAGTCAGAGACAAATGCTTACATGCTCAGGACACACACACACACACACACACACAGCTCAGACACCTTGGAGGCGTGGATAATCACAAGGATTTATTGAATGGTGGTGGTCGCTCCTCACTCTATCAAGTCCTTCTTTATAGGCCCAGTGATAAATGAGACTGCCATGATGGGCGAGTGTGAGGGGCGGAGGGGCCTACAGTGCTCTGGATCAAATTGAAACCACCGAATGAGCCCGGGCGCCGGACCAGGCCAGGCTGCCACCTTGTCTGATGAACCCCCTGAAGCTGTAGGGGTGGAGATGAATGGGCGAATGCTTTCCTTTTCACAGAACTAAAGAGAAGGGGACGGTGAAAGTAAGACATTCTCTACCAACACAGATGATGTACGACAAGATTCATGACTGTCAAGGCATATCTAGTCCTTTCCTGTTTTTGTAAACAACCACGCTACTGTATGCTGGCCTCAAAATGCCAATAAGCTCAACGGCTTGAAAAGAGAAAACTAAGAAATACAGATTTTGTGTGGAAATGTCAAACTAAATATTCAGTTTTTGGATTATGCTGACATGCTGAAGATATGTCGTCTGACACAATGGAAAGCTGTTTATTACTACACTTAATAGATACAATATTCTACACGACCTGACTGGAAGCCAGAGGGTGGGGATGAATATCATTTAATTGTTCCAGATATAAAAATCCTCTGAAGCCGCATTTAGGTTCATGCATTGATATACAAGTCTCAGTTCTGGTTTATATCAGGGGGGAAAAAAACAACATAGTACATTAAAAGCCAATGCAACTATTGTTAATGTAGTTTAATTCATAAACACTATTTTAATATAATACCAGTTCACACTATAGAATTATGCTTAAAACATAAGTATACCATACTTGCAAACCTTTAGCCAATAAGCAGTCAACGACTAAGTCTGTGAAAATGCTTTTATATTATAATAATAATAATAATAATAATAATAATAATAATAATCAAACAATGATAACAACAAAAAAGGCCAATTTTTATATACACAAAATCAACAGACAAGAGAAATCTTATGAATGGAAGAAGAAAAAAAAAAAAGTGTATTTCCATGGAATCAATACAGGTTATTTACTACCATCATGTGTTGTAACATTTGGTCAGTGCAGTAGTTTAAAACCCCCCAAAAAGCTCAAATGAAGCCTGCAGTTATTATACATTGACTGTAAATTAAAAGAACAAACCTGGCAAGTGTGCGTCATGAGGTGAAATAAAGTGCAAGTCTACAAACCGGATGAAAACAAATGGGCAGCCAGTTGATGGAACGAGCAGAGGCAGCTGAGGAGGAACTGGTTAAATCAATCTTTCATTTTGTTTCCACCAATATGCTGTGCAGTGATTGGGGTCAGGGTGACAGGCAGAATGACCCCCTCTTCCCTCATCCGTCTTAACACATACATGCCCACACACCCATCTCTCCTGTCAGAGCAGACTTTGTCTTTTGTGTTCAGGTTCCTCGGAAAATGGCTGCGGATAGGGCTTACAAATGGGAAGAACACAAGCCCTCATTTACCAATGGGGACGCAATCTCTACAGGAGCAGTGGGAGGTTACCAAGGTGATTCTTCAACTTCAGTACTACCCAGATGGCCCTTGTGCCACTGTCATTTGTCGCTAAAAACCCACATGTGTCGTATTCAACTCAGGGTGTTACCCACAGTGTAAATCAAAGTGAAGCGCTTGACTTTGTGAAATGGTTGCTGTGTTTTCTGAGCCACCCACTTAGGAGATATGAGATCCAAGATCTAGCTATCTAGGTGGGGGAATAGAGGGAATAAATCGCAACCCTTCTGACATTCATGTCCTTTAGTTGAGGAGTAGACGCAGAAATGTTCTTGAGTTAGAGTTATACAACCAGACTGAGTGAGTGCTTGTTGGATGCCTAGGAAGGGGAATGGGACATCTATAATTCAGCAAAAGGATGGAGAAAATCTGTGACAAAAATTACAGCAGATAGATCATGAATAATTAATCAGGGAGAATAGAAACATTTAAAGACCTCGAGAAGCATTTCAGTTCAAATTTAAAAACCGCAGAGAAAAAAAAAACAAAAAAAAACGTAAAATCTTCCTGCCGAGCCTGACTAAACTACCGCTATTTATCATCCTCCTGAGGCTCAAGAGTAGAGGTTACTAACAACCTCGAAGATAATTGTTTACGAGGAGCTGAAGAAGCAGCTCTGGACTAGAAAGAGACCGGATTTATGTGGATATCACCACAGTATCATTTATACACATCTGTTCTCAGGACTTTCAATTCTTCCCTGTCGAGAATAGATGGATGGAGTGATGAAGGTGAGGGAAATGGTAACAATAAGAATAATAATAATGAACTGGCTATAAATGCAAATCTTTCGCACACTCGTTCCTTTCCCACAGCAGTTGTTTGAAGATGTGTCCTTGAGAGGAACACAATTTACCTTTTGCAGCACCAATATCATAGAGCACAATTCACCATTCTACTTCCAACTGCCTGTGATAAAAAGACTTTTATTGTGGTCCTCCTATAACCTTCCTGCACACCCCAAACTCAATCTACCCTGTTTTCTCTGACTGACAAAAGGACACAAATTCAATGGGCCTCAAACTAAGGCTTTTCATTCGCCTTGCAATAGGCAATATATAAACCCTATAGGTCACATGACTGGCCGCTATTGTGGGTGACAAACTGGACCAGTGTTATCTGAGATAGTAAGGTGAAGTGACTTTCTATTCATGGCTCAAGGCAACAATAGTGTTAATTAGACACACGCCTGGCAAACAATTCCTTTCCTTTCCTTTCGGGCTGCGAGAGACAAATCTGCTTAATCTCAACCTTAGCTAAAAAGCAACCATCATGAAGGGATAGATCTCACCGAGGAAAATTGCCCTGTAGACATGCATAAAGCTTCTGACGGGAAAAATAGCAGTTACATCTGACAGATCATCACTCTCCCTTTGTTGACAAAATGTTTGGTTAGACAAGAATTGGCGAGGCAGAATATAGTATACCGATTCAGTTAAGTGTGACTGCAAATGACAAAAAACGATGAAGTCAACATGCTTAGCTCTACAGCAATAATATCCTCTAATTTGGAAAACTACAAACATTTTTCTGAGAAGGGTTTGTTCATTCAGTTGAATTTATATTAACCTTTATCTTAACGTAAGGCGTTTAAATAGATGGTGCTGTGAAAAAAATATAATCCTGATTTCTTAGTTTTCTGTATATTTATCAAAATTCTGTTATTCAGAGATAACCTTTGTCAATACAAAATGCAGTTTTTCAATGATGGTTTTATTTATTTTATTTCCAAACTATCTTGGACCTGTGTGAAAGGGTAATTGCCCCCATGGTAAATCATAGATAAGTGTGATTAATCACAGTTTTGGAAAGCTGAGTTCAATTTCATTAGCCACACCGAGGCCTGGTTATGGCCAGATCTGTTGAATCAATAGTTAAATAGAACCTGAGTGACAAAGTCAAGTAGACTAAAATCTCAAAAAGCAACAGATCATGTCACGATCTAAAGAAACTCAAGAACAGAAGAGAAATGAATCTATCGGTCTGGACTAACTATCTATCATTAACTATGAGTCTGGAAAGAGTTACACAGCCATTACAAAGGCCCTGGGACTCCAGTGAACCACAGTGAGCTATTATCTAGGAAAAGAAAAAGAATAAAAAAGAAAATCAAGAAAACTTGGAACTGTGGTGAACCTTCCCAGTGAGTGGCCGGCCTACCAAAATTATTTGAAGAGTAATCAACAATCCATCCACGAGGTCACAAAAGAACCCCCAAAAAACATCGAAAGAACTGCCGGCCTCACTTGTATTAGTTAAGGTCAGTGTTCACAATTCAACAATAAAAAGCCTTAACAAAAACAGAGGGGTCCTGGGGGAAATCACTGCTGACCAAAAGAAACACAAAGGGTCGCCCCACATTTGTAAAAAAACAAAAAAAACAAACCCCCCCCCCCCCCCAAAAAAAACCCCAAACAATAAAAAAAATGTCTTGATGATCATGAAGACTTTTCAGAAAATATTCTGTAGACTAACGAGACAAGCTGAACTTTTGGAGGGTTTGCATCGCATTACACCTGGCATGAAACCAACATGGCACTTCATAAAAGAACATATCAACACTCGAAGATGGTGGTGGTAGTGTGATGGTCTGGGGTTGGTTTGCTGCTTCGGGACCTGGACGACCTGCCGTTACTTTATGGAACCATGAATTCTACTCCTTACAAGAAGATCCTGAAAGAGTAATTTAGGCAATTTTCTAAAGTTCAAGCACACTTGGGTTACACAGCGGCAATGAATGGCTCAAAATGTTGGTACATCACAATGAATAAAATGCTTGCACCGAATCCAGTGTGTCCTGTTTTTCATAGCTTGAATAAATAAATACGTTACTGTAAAATATTAACTGAACAGTGGGCGGGTTGAGGAGGCAGCATTTGAGTAGTTAAGGGGGCAATTGTTTTTTAAAAACAATGAATTTTATAGTTACTGGGGTTAATAAGTTTGATTATCTGAGATATTTAAATGTGACAAATATGCAAAAAAAAAAAAGTAGAAGAAGAAAGTAGAAGAAATTAGGGATTGGGAAAATACTTTTTCACGGCAGAGAGAGAGAAACCAAGTCATGTCACCTATTCTGTGTGTCCTTAAGCTTTTATAAAAGCTATTCAGAAGCCTTTCTGCTCTGACTCTTATTTTTTGAATATGCAGTTTAAGTGAAGATCCAAGGCTGTAACACTTCTTTAAGCTAAGGTCAACAGTAAATTGTCACAATTTATATAAATCTTCAATGTGCCCATAGAGAAATGCACTGTTTTTCCCCCACACACACACACATTCCTTCACATACATACCGAAGACTAATGTCATGAACGCTGCCACAAAAGGTCCTTCAGTTTGTTCAGTGTCTACCCTTTGGCACATGGAAGGGATGGGTATTAAGCTACCAACCCTACATTTAGTGGACCACTTATTGCCACCAAAGCTTTGACCACCCAGTGCTTCACATTGGAATATTAGTGAATCTTATTTTGTAGCACTGCTGAATTTTAACCTCAGAATTTCTTAGAGCCAGACAGATTTCTACAAAACCAATACATCTTCTAAGAAGTAGTAAATGCTTGCAATTACTTTATATAACTGGTCCTGAGTCCAACTATCCCCAGGTCAGGTCATCAAATCTTCTTGTCTATCAAAATAAATGGTTTCTTGACATATTAAGTATACATTGGATAAAAAAAAAGGGGCCGTTTTATACAGTGTAGATTGCACTTTTCAAAGCCTTTTTTTTGACAGTTGAACAATGGTAGAAAAGGGAATAACATTAACCTAAATCAGTCATACCATTATTCCTTACTTTGTAAGGTTTTAAAGGGATGACGGTGACAGGAAAGTTGTACTTTTTTGTGAGCGGAACCTACAGAAACCAACTGCGTAACATCCATTTATTTTTCAGAGTTTGTGTGATTCACAGACTTTTCAAGGTCAATATAGCAGTAGTATTCTTCAAAAAGGATCAAAAAGTTCTTTCATTATTTAAGTCATCCTATTTGGAATAATTTGTTCACTGTACATTGCCCTAACACTGTCTTTTTATTAGCAGAATACAAATTCAGCCATAATGAACTTTTGTGTGTGACACCAAGAGCTTATACCTGAAGCCCCACAGTGTGTAAGCACTAGATTTCTTCTTTTTTCTTTCCCATTTACATGCTTTCAATCCAGCACCTGCTCTTGTTCTGATGTGGATTTGCATGCATCCCATCGTACCACTGTCTTTGTCACAACAGTTCTCTTAACATCTATGGTCCAAAAGTATGCCTCAAGTATGTTAATCCATTACTGGGTAAGAAACCATATTTAGTGAGACATCCTAACTGACCCCCCTCCCCTCTCCATGAGGTTGGAGAATCGGCGAAGGTTGCAACACAAAAAGTGACATGGCATCTAACTTTATGGTAACAGATATGGTAACTTCAATGACCCTGATTTGTAACAAAAACGAAAAACTTAAAAGTCCCAAATTTCTTTTAATACCCTCCAATGACGCTTTAGCTCTAAATAAGTGTTGTGGTGAGTCCCCTATAAAGACTTAAACCAGCTTTGTCAATGCATGTACTGTAATCAGCGGTGCTGCAGTATATGAAGAACACAGCCTCCTCTGCTGCTGTCTGTAGTTTTTAAACAGAACCCAGTTGTTGTTTTAAAACGTGATACGAGTTGTGACCAAATGGGAGGTAGCAAGTAAGCAAAGACTTTGCAGAGGGTTTGGTGAATCTTCAGCAGCTAGTAATGCAGTATGTAGAGAAAGTGCTGAAAGATCATTGCTTGAATACTTCGTATAGATTCTAATGCCCATGTTTGCAGGTTGGCTTCAAACTTACTGAGTACTGATGTACAAATTTAGAAGACCTCTGGTGGATGTCTTACACATCAGATGCTTTAAATATTTGGAATTTATTTAACTGTTTTGCTGGCACAGCGATCCCATTCTTCTTTTTGTCCTCATGTTTAAAACACCTCTTTGTCCACTGTGTGACACTATTAAACTGATGTTGTATTGTGGGTGTTATAGTTTATTGTCTATATATATTCTGTTTACTTGTATTTATATTTCCAAAAAACAAATACTTATATCATTGTGTTCAAAACACACAACCCGATAAAATAAAGTTTTGTTAAAATAAATATGGTAAAAATGGTATTAATCAAGGAATTGTGAACATAATTTGAATCCACATAGATTTCTGTACCAGTATCACATCACTGAGATAAATTACTACACTTGAAAAAAATAAAGTGATTATACTGTTTCCAGACTGCCATCATTCTTATTAGCGTCAAAACAGATCTGGTCTTTTACAAATTAACCACGAGGCAAAATGCAAATAACCAACCTCGGCGAGGGTGAACATAATTGCGCAGCTCCTCCCTGCTCTCCACTATTATAAATGAGTGTTTAAGCGAAGGATGATCCCTGATTAACGCAGATTCCCTTGTGTTTAATAGCACTCGGTGCAACAGAATGGCAAAGTAAAAACAAACAGATGAGACTACTCCCACGTGGCATCAGAGCGCAGATGGAGACAACTTATAGATGGAGATGTGGAGTTGGCAGAAGCCGGAGTCTGAGCAGGTGTTTGGACCCAGCATGGACATCATGTACTGCCATTTTTAAAGCGCCCGAGAGCCAGCGGAGGGCATAGGGTGGAGATGATACACATAGGACAGATCGCTTTTCTACCATGGCAACTAGTATGAAATTATCTCCACTGCATAATAAGTACTTAGTGGAAAGAACATGCCACATGCAGGCCTTACACTGGCTCAATCAGCTTCAAGTGGCTGTAAAACAATTACTTAACTAATAAACTTAATTTATAGAGCACTTTTCTAACAAAGCTGCAAAGTGCTTCAAAGGAAAAAAAATATATATATACAGTACTGTGCAAAAGTCCTGACCCACGTGCAATTTCTTTGTCGTTCTTTCCAATGATCCACACCTTCTTGTATATTGGGGCTCTTGTTTTATAGACTTTTTCCCCCCCACTCTTTTACAGTCCAGTCCAGTGGCTTAACAATCAGTCCAGTACCACAGGACTGATTGTTAAGCCACTTAACACTGGCCTATGAATGATTAAAGCATATAAAATAGACCTAGTTCAATGGATGAACTGCTGTTGTGTCTACACATAACAGACAACAACCCAATTTTAAATTTTATCTTTTGGCACTTTGTTACTACCAGCCTGCCAAAAGCTTTCATTTTACATAATTTCTTTAGTTAATTCTATGAAAAATGACAACGATAACAGAGTTTGGAAGGCATAAAATAGCAGTTTGCCACAAACAAAGTGATTCCCAAAGGACTATTAGCTGAAGGCATATCTTGGCATGATGTACAGTGTGTCCTTAAACAATTTGACAAAAGCAGAAGTATCTAAAGTAGATGAACAATATCAGAAAGTTAGGTCCCTAAAGAAACTGGGGAAAATCATTTCAGTGAAATCCTGACACAGGACCTTTCGCTTAATCTGATGTTCACCAAGGGCTGAGATATGCCACATCACATAAGGACTTGACTGCGAATCGGTGGCTACAGATCCTATGGCATGATAAAAATATTGGTTCAAATCGTCATGAATATGTATGGAGAAACTCAGGACAGAGATACAGCAGTGAGTGTATACATTGTAAAACACGGTAGACACTCTGGCACGGTTTGGGGACTGCATTACAGCCAATAAAAATGGAAATTAAAATGAATGGAAGATTACTAATGGAGAAAAGTACCATCAGATTTAGATCCACCATACTTACAAAGCATTAAATTAACAGTGGCTTCATTTTCAGCATGACAATGAATCAAAACACACTGCCAATGCAGTAAAAGCACAAAAGCACACCTGCATAGAAAAGCACTGGGGATGTGAGTGACTAGTACATTAGCAGACTAATCATCGCTGTTGTCACTAGTCAGTAACAGACTTACTAGTTGGTTAATCTATTTTACATTTTAATTGATGCCCAATGCCGGTAAATTATTGTGTTCTAAACATTATGCAGCCATCTGCCTGTTGTAGAGAAACATAACTCTGCTCATCTAGGCCTCATCTTTTTGATAACACTGTTAGAATGAGATTTTTCATGTTCTTCATCTTCATTGCTTGGAGTAAAACGTGTTCATAATGCACGGTGTTGATTTAAGCAGCATGATTCATTTATGATGCTTTTGTCACTAGTTTTTGACATTTTCCATTAAATGGTCCTCAAATTTTACTCACTGAGTGTTTTTAGTTTAAGACTAGTGGATTAGTCTAATTTTTTTTCTTCAATTAGTCATCTCAGAACATAGTCACCGAGAGTTTCCCTAAAAAGCACACACTGAAACAGAATCCAGACCTCAACATTATAGTAGCATTTATTTGTGGGGTCATCTTGAGACATATTTGCCATTTCAGTAAGTCATAGCACTTATCTCTCCTTTTCCTAGTAAAACACAAAGAAATAAGACTTTTGCACAATTCTGTATTTAAAAAAATACATTAAAAAATGACCAAAATATCTGAAAATTTTAAAAAAAAGCACACATTTAAAAAATTAAGAATTTGCCAAGAAGTCGGCCTAATCAAAAAGAGCACGAGCCTTATTCAGCAATTTAAGCAAACTGATTAGTAGAGTACATTTGTTAGTTTAGGATAACACATGTAGAAATAGTTTCAAATGTGTAGTGTTGCTGGAACTTGACCTGATTCAATACAAGTCTGTGAATACCTCAACACAAAACAAACAAATATGGGGAAAATAAATTTCCACCAAGACCTCAAATACCGCTCAGACTGCAGATGAGTAGTTGTTTAAGGTTTGGTTATCTGCCTTCCTAGTGTGGGCTGGAAATGGTCTCTCTGTGTGAGATGGTCTCTCAATAATGTTGCCAAAATGCAGGGCAACATGCTGTGATCCTAGGGCACCACCTGATAATACATTGCTTTCCTTCAAGTAGCACTTACAGAGTGTGGAGGACTCTCAAGTGGTAAACAACTTCACAAATTTCACATGGAAGGGCAGCATGGTTACCAAATGTATAGTATATTTTTTTTTCTCTCATTTCTTTTCTAAATGTACTTGTATATTGTTCACATGTTGAAATAAATTACCAATCAATCAATCAATCAATCAATCAATGCTTTTCACTTTCAGCTCAGAAATGTTTGCCAGAAGGAAAAGGAGCAAATGACAAATGTTAACTTGTGAATTTCAGCGTCAACAGTCCATAGACACGAGGATATGCAAAAGCAAAATGCAGTTTGAATCACTCTGCAAACACTTGAAACCAACAAATAACCTCCCTAAAGCAATCACAGAGCCTTGGATGAGACGCTCTTTTGTTGTTCACCAGGAAAGTAATGAAGGTTCTTCATGGGAAAGAAAACCTTTCAAGGCCCTTTCTTCCTCCTGCCTCTGAATTGAATTGGTGGCGTCCTTGCATTATACATTCTCCGTTTTACAGAAGATTGAATTACAGCATCCTTTGTCATCAGAAACATTGCTCATTTTGCGAAGTGACCAAAGCATGGCTATGAATAATGATGTGAGTGGCAGTACTCTAAAGTGGCCACAGATTTTCATTAGCGCCCCCAGACAGCAGTACAGGGAGAAGGGGAGCGAGTCTCTGGGCCTGTCTGTATCAACATTGATGTATCACATGGCCCAGTGAGTCTTAACCGTTCAATTAGGAGCACTGCTGAGGCCCAGCCTGTCAGTGGGACAGACCAGCAGAGAGCTGGGCAAGATCAAGAGCTGGTTCCTCAAACACACTTCAGGAGCCACAGCCATCAATCTCGCAACAGTGACGGCAGGTGGCCAAAGGAGCAGGACCCCTGCAGAATCTGGACCTAACTCAGGTAGGCTCATTCATCCCTATCAACCAGACTAAAAATGAACAAGCTCGTGACCTTCACAGCAGGGAGACGGGGGGTTACACCCTGGGCAGAAAGGGGAGAAGAATTTAATTTTCATCAGCATTTTTCCGGACACCAAACGGCATTAGCCGAGGAAACTGCTGAGGCTCGGTTTGTTTTGTTCCTCATGTTGGCATCCTAGCACACAGAGGGAATTTAGCTAGTTAATGTTGTGAGAAGGGCAATTTGTACAGTAACATCAAAGTGTTTATCTAAATGTTTGAGTTTAAATTCCCACAGTACAGCAGCGATGTAATAATCCAAATTTAAGGAGCCACTGTGCTTCAAAAATATTATCAATCTGTGTTGGTGATAAATTAAAAAGCTTTAAGTCTGTTTGGAATGAGAATTAAGCAGAATAAACAAGTAGTTATGAAGTTAATCATGTGGTAGGCCTGTCCTCCGCTTTATATATCTGAGGGCCACCACAAATAATCACTTATGTCATGGTTATTGTTCCGCTGAGACACAGGCGTTCAGTCTTTCTTTTCCATGAAAAACTTAAGATTGCGCCATTGTTCCAGGTGCAAATGCAAAAGAAAAAAAAAAAAAAAAAAAGCCTTTCCAAAAATCTATGGCTGGGAACAATGACAACACACAGGGGCTTCCTCTAAACAGAAAAATAATTACCAAGTAAAGCAGCAATGATACATGTCGAGCAATTACCAGATTCAGTTATTTACTTCAAATGCAATGAGGCTTTAGAGAAAACACAATGCAGCTTCGCAAACAATGGAACCCTGATGGCTATTTGTTGTATGCAGGGGATGATTCGTTAAACGGGGGGGGGCTCTTTTGAACGGTTTGTTTGTAAATGTACGTTCAGGACTGTACAAACACAACAAAGTTGAGGCAGTAACTGAAGGAACTGCTTGATCTGCTTTGACCACCGACCTTCCACTATGTTGATCCATATAATTCAACAGGGAATAAAAACTTAATAAAGCCCATTGGGTTGGAATGTTGCAATGCTCTTCCAACGAAAGTGAAAGTTTAAATTCAAACTGTTAGTGGGTGTTGTCTGACATCTTACAATGTGGACAGTCTTAAAGGAAGAGAACAGATTGTGATATCAAATGATAACGGCGCCGCCTGAATACACAATTAGATGCATAGAAAAACAAGATGCGTAACAAAATACATCTTGGGTCGTCTAGCTTATTTTGTAAACAGAAGCAGAACAGCATGGTGGTATAGCGGATCAACATCCTGGATAAAATGTATCATCATTGGTATTTGACAAGGTAGTCCACCCTTAGTTTTCAGCAATCTGAGCTGCCACAGATGTTACCATTATTTTTGGATCCATAACAATTATTAGCAAAGGGTTGTAGCTTATTCACAAACTGAAAAATTAACAGGCTGTCGAGTCCCCACAAAGAAAATTCACCTTAATATGATTATCTATGTGACAGTCTGTCATTAGAACTAGCTAGAGATGGGTGTTTATATTTAAACCTCTGACATTTAGACTCTGGTGTTCTCTTTGCTGCTTCTTTCCAAGATGCAGAAAAAAAGGCAAATGTTCAACATCTGGCAAAAAAATTAAAAACAAAGTAATTTTTTAAAGTAATTTATTTACTTGGGAGGAAAATCATCTAACCGCTTCCATTTGTCGAGGGCGGAACAATTTAAGATGAGAGAAATTGCTCCTGAGCCAGAATAACAATCTGAACAACAGCCAGTGCTCACACTGCGTTCGGGTTTTTGTTTTGTTTTAGCTCTGTTGTCTTTCGTGCAACAAAAATAGTCGAAATATAAATGACAGATTAAAATATATGAAATCAGTCTATATCATGTAAATGAGAACTGACTCAACAAGAGAAACATTGGCAGGTAAATGTGACCTTACTTGTTGCTTTATCTTATTTTCCAACAATATTGGCTTTTACCAATGTTTGACCATTAAATCAGTACATCACTAGTGTGATGGATAAAGTGACCAAGGATTTACAAGAGTTCCTGGAATGGAAATATAGTGCATGCAACTACAATTAGACAGATACTGATATGCATAGGAAGAAGTCTTTGGTATCCAAATACTGGAGCAAATTTACAGTTACCCCATGAACACAAAGAAAAAGACTGGGTATATGAATTTAGTGCTTACTTGCTCAGTCACACTAGAGTAAAATTAGAAGGACAATTAGGAAAAATAGGACATTGACTAGGAAAATAATTGGTCAAACTGTAATTTAGTGACTGGCTGAAAGAAGTTGTGGCAACCTTATGCAAAGACTGAGCATTCAACAACCTCGGGCGAGCAACTTTGATCACAAGGTAATGGTACATGTCGCCTGGAGGCAAACTGCATCCAAACAATAATGGTCAGCATTTATTCGACTATGTATTTGTATTACTCAAGACATGAGCCTATTCATTTGATGCAGCAAAACAACATGCAAGTTTAAAAAAAAATAAAAAATAAATTCTAGTGGTGTTGTGCAAGCAATTAAAATTTTTGGCCTTACCAGCACATTTGGTCCTGGCCTTAAGAGGGGGCCCAGGAGCTCCGGTGCCTCCCTCCAGAGGTCTGGTCAGCAGAACACTGATCTCATACTCTGTGTCTGGATCCAGGTGGCCAATCTTGTGTGTGGTCTTGTCTACAGGCTGCAGGTCATACATGGTCCCAGACACAGTGCGGTATTCCACCTCCCTGTCAATTATTGGACCGTCTCCGTTGATGGAATTGGCGTTGAGCTGGATCCAAAGATAGGTGGCACCAACAGCAGTCAGCTGGGGTGGTGCAATAGGCACTGGGGGCTCTAGGAAAACAAAAAGTTGTTTTGTCTTTGTTTTTTTGTGACGATAAGTAATCAAACTGTAATTGTGGAAAGTTTTCACATTAAAAAAAGCAATTATGTACTTTTGGTTTGTGTAAAAAAGCACAAAAAAAAAAAGTCTGCAGATGAACACTTGCAAGTGAACAAGAGGCCCAAAATCAATACCTTCTGTTAAACCAAATCAACCACATCAAAATTCTCTAGAAGCACATGAAGAATATCTTCATGTTTTCAAATAATCAACGTACTCAACAAGAGCCCTGTAACAATCAATAGTTCCAGCTTGTTTGTTCTTGTTTCTAATGTCTCTGTAAAGCACTTTGAATCACCTTGTTGTTGAATTGTGCTATACAAATAAACTTGCCTTGCCTTGCCTTGATGAATGGAATCTCTCATCAGTAGTACACTGTGCCATGTAATCACATACATTTTAAAAGTGACAGCAGCCCCTCACAGAGGAGTAAATAAAGTTACCCAGACCTTGGTAAATGGTGCTCCCATTAAACAATATATTGATTTCAATCAGAGGACTTCTATGGAAAAGCCTTTGGTTATGACAGCTATGGTAGGCGATTCTGGGAGCGTTTTATTAAAGACTGCTGTCGGATTTTTACAATTTATTTAAAGGTAAAGAGTTGACTGTTAGGCCTAAAAAACAAACACGCTCAGTATTAACCGTGTAATCTATTCATACTATATTATAATAAGCTACTATGACAAATTAATTGATAACGCCAAGTATTTCTAGATCATTCAGAATAACCACATACACTATATGGACAGAAGCAATGAGTCACCAGCACAAGCTGCTTGCTTTCCATAAACCAATACCATTAAGATCCTGGTGCACAATTTCTTTTGCTGGAATTAATTTTTGCTGAGAAACATCTCAAACTCTGCAGTTATTGAGACAGCAGTGTGTTTGTGACTTTTATGCACTATGTGACCCTGTTTTGCAACTTTAAGCAGTCTGACACTTCATTGCTGAGTTGTTGTGGTTCTTAAACACTTTGCAATAATACCACTTACATTTTATCATGTAAAATGTAGGAGTGAAGAATGTTTTTACAAACTACTTGTTTCCTATTGTCGCTTCCTATTACAGTGCCACGGTCGAACATGAATAAATGCAGCCAAGCACATAAACCAGAGTTACAGTACAGGTGTTTTAGATAAACACTGTGAGGTTAACCTAAAACAATGCATTAATTCATTACCACCACAAAAACAGCTTATAAGTAATGGTAGCTGTCATTATTTAAGTAAACTAAAATGTAAAATCAGATATTGGTGTAATGTTGTATTAAGTGGAAAGATATTTGCACAAGTCCACCCCTCCCCTCCCCTGCAAAAGAAAAAAAACAACAAAATAATGAGAAATTGAAGGGAAGGAGAAGAAGCACTTTAACCTTCAATGTTTGAATTGACAGGAAAAAATAATATTAAAAATAAAGTTTCTCTTTCAGACAAATGTAGCGTTCAATGACAACCTTGAAGACGACCTTTTCTTTGTTATGTCATCTGTATTTTCCTAATCCAACTTAAACCTCGTGCCATTTCTTGTTTAATGGTGCTTCTCGAAATGTCAGGTTTTTTCCGACAGCGGGTATTTTCAGGACTGCTTCATCATATAACCAGGTAAGGAGTTGCTGCACTAACATTTGAGCGGTTGCCAATGGAAACTTCTGAAGTAGTTTTATACTTCTGTGTTTACACCTTTAAGCCAGTTTTTGACCAAAAATAAATAAATAAATAAATCTCATTTAAAAAGGTCACAGTGATTTACAGAGGCTGCAAAAATTTCCATTTCAATAAAATGCATATTGGATTCGTTCCTTTTATTGAATTAATGTAAAATTTTGTTCAAATTACCATTTGAAGATTCAAACAGCAATACACAGACAACACCCTGAGAAAAAGGTCTCTGGGTACAACCAAAACTCTAAAACTGTCAAAGAAGAGCCATGACCAGCGGCTGCGGAATTGCTCAGGAATCTACCCTGTCACATACTACAATAGTTGCATGTCCTAGCGACCCCAGTGAGCAGCTCTAATGAGGGTACACGTAACAGAATAATACCATTAGTCACCCGGCTGCTTCTCATGGAGTTGTCATGGAGAGGCACAAGTCCACAGGCAAATGAGGTGTCCAACAGAGAACTGGAGCCTGTTCCTCAGCAGATGGTTACTCCACAGTGACCTCAGCTGCAGGTCCCACTAAACTCCCACTAATCCAAGCTTCTAGTGTTGCTGTCAAACATCACCTAAAGCGAACCAGATAATCCACCAGGTCTTCTTCAACACTTACACATTGTGCAACAGTCGGCACGTTGGAGCCAGACAGGGAAATAAGGTGACCCAAAATCTGAGTTAAACCATTGGCTTGTTTTGATGGTCTTTTATGGTCTGTTGTTTTGCCCTTAAAAGGGATTTAACTGAGTTAAGTGGCAATATGTTCAGATTAATTTAAGCAACAGAAAACAGCACATGCTCATTCTGTACTATCAGTATGATGAAATTGAGAAAAATATGCTTTTTTATATATTTGAAAAGATCAAATGTGACATTATTGGTTTCAGAGAACAGCACTTTTTGATAAAACAACAAATTTAAAAGAAATTTCCCGAAATCACAACTTAGAAACTTAATACTATATCCTGCATCCACAAAAGCACATCATGTAACCATTATCAGATTTTGACACATTTATCAACACACTCATTCTTCAATAACGCCTTAATAAGGGCCACAAAATATGGCAAACTTCCTAGCTGCTGACCTAGTCATGATGATTCACAGAAGCCACACAGCACAAAATGTAACCAATTGGTTAATAAAAATGACTTAAGCCCTGTTACTCCATCCAGCAAGACCTATTTAGTCATCCAAGCAATTTTTTGTTCTTTGCAGAGAGCACGCTTTCATATGCACTGCGCTGCATGGTTCAGTTCTATTGTTGCAGATGTCACTTGAGACCATTTCTGCAAAAGACTAAACAGCATGATGTATTACAGCAATAAGCATTTCATTTAAGTTTGAAAAGTTACTGCTTCACAAAGACAACAGCAGCTTATGGTGATGAAATAATTCCTGTAGGTGCAGTAATCCCCTGTTCAACAGCCATAGCAGATGCACTGAAAATAACAGATTACTGGTATGAAATGCACTCAAGTGCTGGAACACTTCAGGATATTAACAACTCATTTCCCAATGTTTAAGCCTTAGCAGGGCAGCTTTGAAGCAGCGGGGCCCTGGAAAGGTCTTCGAGCTGAGCCCGGTGCTAGCTGGAAATGTGTGACAGTCCACAGATGACAGTGGCGACCATACGCGGGGTCAGCGAGCAGCTGTTGTCGCGATGTTGACCAGACAGGCAAACGGCCTGGCAACAGCTGCGCCCTCTTCTACCACAGCACCTGCCTGCCTTCCTGCCAGAACACAATCACACAACTGCACATTATGCAAAAAAAACACCAAAAGGAACCACTATACAAGGACTTGAAACTGTTGAAAGTGTCAATTATATTCCAATTTTTATTCAGTGATTAATCTTCATTTGTAAAGTTTCACTGACAAATGTTTGTTCGGTAAAACTAAAAGCAGAACAGCAGCACTTTAAACCCATCCTCCAATAGGGGTGATGACCCTGGTCGTATAGAAGTCTATAGGCAAACAGCCCTTTGGCTCACTCATCCGTTACCTCAGTAAACCCTTTTCTCATGAGTTCATAGCCTCAGCTGCTAGATTTGAGTCTTATTCGATGCAACATGATGTTTATGTTGTAAAGATGATCCTCATTAGACTAGAAAAAGGATGCTAAAGCAGGACATGCAAACCAGTGAGAGATTCACAGTACCAACATCCATTTTTTTTAATGCAATGTATGTATTTGACAAAGCAATCTTTTTCATTTTTGACTTACATCAGTCGACTTTTCAAAAGTTTTTTTACATGTTATTTCTAATAATTCACAGCATACACACCAACTAAAGACATGCACACACTCACGTTCCTACCCATTTGCCATCCACCACACAGAGCACGATAATAAGGGCTGCCACTCTTCTCTGTTCTTAGGTTAGACCTCATCGTTTATAAATCCTTCTTTCAGTTGTCTGTTACATCCCCTGATCCTCTCTTGTTAAGATGCAAGAGGTCCTCATTATGATGTGCGCTTTCCTAAGTGGGCTGCTGTGAGTAAAGAATTGATCTGCTCCTAATATGAGAAGAGGTGGCCAGAGGAAAATGAGGAGCTTGACTGGCTGGCCTTCGATTTTCGGTGGCTATTCTCATTAGTGCCGACACAGTTGCACCTCCGCATTGTTCAGTTAGTAACATTGCCAAGTATACTGTGTTAGAGCTCAGCAAATGCTTTGCAGGCTCCAGGTGATTCTAACCAGGGCAAGAAAAGAGCCAGCACTTGGACAAGAAGTAATTATCCTTCTTTCAAAACCACCGGCTGCACTACAGGAGAGCTCATCACAAGGGGGGACACCGGAAGGGTGCAGCTCTGGGCCAATCCGCAAATACATGCAGTGCACTTCCACATAGGCACATAAATCTGATGGAACACTGGCACGAAAGGCAGAAGTGATTATCAGGGATAATCAAGCATTCACTCTCCTCATGTTGAAGGAAAAGGCAGTGTATGGTAATGAGGGGTGGGGGGGGAGAGCCGGCGTGCGACTGTACCAGGCTCATAATCCACAGAATCGCTCCATGGTCACTCCTCCAAAAACGAGTCACGGGCGCGGTGAATACACATTTAAAGAGGATTTACAACTCAGACTCATTGCTAGGAGGGTTAAGCACTTGTTTTATGACTGGTACGATAAGGCGAGATATCAGCATTTTATGTGGGACACTCATAAGTGTGAAAACGCCTCTTTTCCTCTTTTAACGAGCTGGCTTATTTTAAAGTCGTTGAAGTGTGACATCTCTGTTGAATTTAAAGTGGAATGACTTACAAGACTTGATTCACCCCTAAATATAGAAAATTACGATATTTTAAATATTTATGATGAAAGCACTTTAAATTTAAGAGGTTTGTCTTGAGTAAGAAGAAAATATCTACACGGTAACACACTGGAAGCAGTTATCAGCAAAAATATTGCTCTTGTGTAGGTTTGTGCAAGTGTGAGGATGTGCAAGTGATTGTGTTGCTGAATTTATGCACAAGTGTGGTTTTGAGTGCCTCCAATGTGTCAGTAAATTTTCTTTGAGTACACCACTGAAACCCACTGATACACTCAGGCAGAGAGACTTTATCTCCCTCTACGCTCTGCTGTGTCTGGGCCCAGCCATTCTCGCATGATTGACAGACCTCGATCTGGACAGCCAGGATTAAACCTATCAATCACATAAAGCTTGAAGACAAAAAAAAAAAAAAAAAGAAAAGGGGAAGGAGAAAAAAAAATCAGGACCATAAATTCAATTGAGAGCACAGCAAGAAAATTGAGGTGAAGAAATATAGAAGGCCATTACTGGGCTATAGGGCTGTAGGAAAGAGAGGCCTTGCTGGATTTAGTTTCGGACGACTCCATAAATTCATATCAAATGACTGCAGGAGTGAAATATCAGTGAGGTTACTGTAAACCTTGGTGCCTCTTGCCTTTGTGATCTTTTAGGGGGAATTGTGCTCAGTCAAGGACAACCTTTGCAGAGGAAGTATTAAAGTCCTCTGGATAACAAATCAACATAAAAAGCTAGTATTTTTAGTACTGCCTTAGAGGACATTTTCATCTACAAACACGCAGCAGTTCCTGTTTATCTCCCGTTAACTTTGCTGAATGCATGAAGGTCATGCGGATGGAAAACATTCCCGCTTTCTGCCTTGTTTTCACTGAAATAGGTCGGTTTTGCATTTTTACTCTGCTTTGGGACAAATACTCACGTTTTATGGTTAGTTCACCATAATTGGACACTCCAACCCCTTTGTCTGAGTGGACAATGCAGCGGTAGCGGCCCGAGTCGCCCTTGGTTGTGTTCTCCACATCGAAAGTGCCTATGAAGCGGCGGTTGTTCCAAGGTTTAGTGGCTTTCATTGGGGCCTCCCGTCCACCCATGCCCTGTTTGGAACAGAGACAAACGCACAAGTGAACCTCCAAAATGGAAAGGTTTAATAAGCAAAGTGGCCTGACCTTGTGTTTTTTTAAAAAAACTCTGTTTGAGTGTACTTGTCCCCTGTTCTTGTGCGTGTTTGTTTGTGTCCTATCGTTCCCATTGGTGGTTGATAGTGGGGATACATTTATCACACTGGAATGCACGCGCACACACAAACACAGTGGGCTCTCCCCAGCTGTCACCCCTCACAGCAGGCAGATGGGGGACATTTGTTCATTAGAAATATTTCTTCATTACTGTCATCGGGGGACTTCACTTAATGTTTGTTTTCCAGCTCCTGTGCTAATGAGGACGTGTTTGTTAAAATGATGGAGTACCTGGCAGAGGACCTTTACCCAGCGTCATGCTCCCACTGATCACATGTGTGACAGTGTGCT